>NC_051076.1:16084587-16384587 GCF_004664715.2 Peromyscus leucopus
GACACCATCAGAGACACATGCAGTGGCCAGTGGGCAGCGACAGGAACCCAGAGGAGCCAGGCGGCTGCACGACAGATTAGGAGGGCTTCGGTGGGTGACAAGATATTTGGCTTAAGGAAAGGGCCGATGGTCATGAAAAGTTAAGAGAAGGATGGCCCAGGTGCACTTCATATACCACTTCTATTTCTGTAGCAACTGGACCAACAGACATGTGGCTCACTGATTGCATGCCGGACAAGGAGACTCGGCATGTGCACGCCTCAAACAGCTTGAGGCTAGAATGGCTCAGACAGGTAAAGGTGCCTGCACTCCAAAGCCAAGTATGGTACACTTGACTCACTACGCCGGCCAGCTCTTGACCAGGTCCACAGCCCACTCTTGTGCCTGAGTAAACAAATATAATAGTTATAATTGGGTGACTTCCGAGGAACAATATCAGATTCTCAGCCCGCGCTCCACACCATACACATCGCACATTAATTATTGGACTAATTTTACCTATAGAGCAACGCACAAAAGCTGCACTACACACAGAAGCACACACACACTGAACTAATGTGAGGCCAGCCAATAAGAGGGCCCAGGAAAATGCAATGAAGAGAGTCTCGTAGATCACATGCACAACTTCCTTATAGGTCACCGCCTGAGGCCACTGAATGACTGACGTCACAACAGCAATCCCGTAGCCAGCTCGATGAGATGAATTCGGCTGAACCAATCATGAATAGTTGCACTTTTGGTTACGCCCTTTACCCACGGCCCAATCTACCTGCCAAGAGAAAAGTGTGCAAAAATGCGCGAGGGACCCCTCTATAAGAACCACCCATATGTACCCAGTATCATTATACTTGGATGACAGGGGTCAAAGGCGGGGAGCTCTGGAGAGGGGCAGAAGCACTTTTAGCAGCCCTGGAGCAACTATCAACTGGTAAGAACGATTACAGTCGACCAATGGGCTGCGATGAAACTGCTGGACAATTCTTCTTTCCAGGAGCATCCAACGGGGACACAATGGGAGTAACCAACCGCAGTACCAGTATCCATCGCCGAATGCGATCACGAAGCTCTAAGAGACTAGCACCCTGCGATTTATCTTCCTGTAGATGAGTGTGAAGCAGAACGGACATAGGCACATAGCGTTCTCCACATAGGAAAGGCACCACAATCGAGCTCTGTGATGATACAGGACATGTTGATAACCCCTTGTCTCCTCGTAGTGAAAAGAGATTCTCTCTAAGCATTCACCCGATATAGCTCAGACAGAAGACATCGAATGCACTCGATATCATTACATTAGACATTAAAGACAACCATGAATCGCGCATACAGAGAGAGGAGCGAAGGAGGAGACGCAAATGGGAACACTAGAAGACTAGGCTAGGGACAAAGGAACATTGAGGTACAACAGTGTGGCTAGGACTGTGATGGCACAAATGGGTGCTCTCATGGAAACCATGGAGCACTGTGATGGGATGTTGTGAGGGGTGGAGCACTGTGTGGGAGGGTGGGAACACTGGTGTGGGATGGTGTGGTGGAGCACTGTGATGGGATGGTGGAGCATTGTGTGGGAGGGTGGAACATTGTATGGTGGTGAGCACTGTGATGGGAGGATGGAGACTGTGATGGGAGGATGGAGCACTGTGATGGGAGGGTGGAGCACTGTGATGGGAGGGTGGAGCACTTGTGATGGGAGGGTGGAGCACTGATGGGATGATGGAGCACTGTGATGGGATGATGGAGCACTGTGATGATGGTGGAGCACTGTGATGGGACGGTAGAACACTGTGATGGGACGGTGGAGCACTGTGATGGAATGATGGAGGCAACTGTGATGGGACGCACTGTGATGGGACGGTGGTGATGGGACACTGATGGGATGATGGAGCACTGTGATGGAATGGTGGAGCACTGTGATGGGACGGTAGAACACTGTGATGGGATGGTGGAGCACTGTGATGGGATGGTGGAGCACTGTGATGGGAGGGTGGAGCACTGTGATGGGAGGGTGGAGCACTGACACTGATATGGGAGGGTGGAGCACTGTGACGGGAGGGTGCAGCATTCGATGGGACAGTGGAGCACTCTTTGGTTGATGGAGCAATGTGACAGGATGGTGGGGCACTGTGAAGAGAGTAGTAAGGCACTAGAGAGGCTCGGAACACTGTAATGCGGGTCAGTGGAGGACTGTGTTACAACGCTCAAGTATTGCTTTGAGATACTACAACTTGGTTACGTTTTGATTTTTTAAATGTGTTTACTGAAAATTATCATAAGAATTCTATCAAGAAGATATCACTTTCAGCTGGGTGTTTTGATACACACCTATAATCCAACACTCAGAGGAGTCTGGGCAGACGGATCATGAGTACATGTTCCTCCTGGCTTACAGAGTGAGCCTGAGGCTTGTCTGTATAGCTTAGTGATTGATATTCTATCTTAAAACGAATTTTAAAAAGGAGGGAGGGCTGGGGCATAGATCAGTGATACCAGCTCCTGCCTGGCATGCCCAAAGCCCTGGGTTCAACCCCCCAGTACAAGGACAAATAAATGACCTCTTTTTATCATATAAGAGTCAAACTTTTACATTTTTAATTAAAGATAAAAAGTAATAGAGACACCCCAGTGCCAGCATGAGCTACTCTGGAATGCCAACAAAACATTAGGCAGACATTACTCTCTGCAGTCAAATCAACAAGTACTGTGGCTCCCTGGGCCCTCAGGAAGGCGAGCCATATCCAGTGAGGAATCTTTCCTCATCGTTCACGACTGACCCTGGCTGCAGACCTCACAGGCCATGAGGGTGGCTGTCACTCAGCCGCTGGTTGCACCTCAGCTATGAAACACCTGCTTTTCTACTTTACTAAATACCATCTGCATGGATGAACAGGGACCCAGGCCCTTTCTCAGGCACCTGTCCCGTCTGTTCAGATGCTCCACAGCCCCTTTTTCGGCTCTGGTCATGAAAACCGCACACCACCACCACGGTGACAGCTCGAATTGTTTTGATGTGAGCAAGAATCAGAGAACCAGTTGGGTTCATTCCCTGCTCTTCCAGCTTGGGTCTCCATCCACCACATCCCTTCTCCATGGTAACGCTCCAGCCCCTTCTGGAGACCCTCAAACCTCCTTGCTTCACAGTAATCAAAGAACAATCCCACCAAGTCAATCAATGAAAAAGCACTCATTAACCGCCTTTTCCAAAGTTAAAAGGTCTCTAACAAGGAGCCATTAAAGGCAGACATTCAAAGTTGTGTTTCCCTGGGCTGTGGGCTAAATTAGGCTGACTGTTTAGCTTGAAGAAAGGGCAGAGTGTCCTCACCCAGAGCATACAAAAGTCAGCACATTCACCCCTCTGGGAGCCTCACACCGGAGCCGGGGAGATGCAGGGCGTGAGTGTCTGGAGTGGGGCACTCGTGTGTGGCACCCCAATTGTGCCTCCTGCTTTGTAGTCGCGCTGCTGAGTTCGAACTAAGCTATTTGCTGGACCCATTAAAAGACAGAACGTTGGAAGCATTTAAAATTAAGTGCCCTGCAATTTTCCAAAGTCGTGATGGTTTCCCACAGGCTGAGGAGAAAGGTTTTCCTGGCTGCTACAAGGAGAGTAGGGAACAAAGGTGGAAACAAGAAGCAAAAGGTCAAGGGGCTGCGTGTGAACAGGGGCTGTTGCTTATTCTCATCAAGTGGCGTCCCCCTCCCTTCTGTCCTCGCTTTTTCTTCTTCGTTTTCTTTCTTTTCTTTTCTTTTCTTTCAAACTCTCTAATGTTGTGTTTTGTGAAGCCTGTGAAAACAAAACATCTCACACTCCCACAACATTCTAGACACTACTGTCCAATGGTCCTGACGACACCATTACCGTGTGTAAGAAATCTCCAGCTAATTAATAATAGGCCTAAGCCGCCCCACACCCTACAAGCAGAGCACTGTCTCACCAAAACATCCAACGCCCCAATCCAACATGAGCGGAGTGGCACTTCACTTGAGGGACGCATAAGAAAACACCCTATCTAATTTCTTTATGTCCATACTTATTCTCTCAGCGTCACGATTACCCTCATCCTCCTATCCAGAGAGCCACTCTGGGTTAGGAGAGCTGGACCAAGGTCCAACCATAGACCGCATCTACAGCCATATGTTACACGAAGGATGGAACCTAACGCCTGCATATAATATTTCCCTATTTAACAACTCTTATTCCAAACACTACACGCACATAATTACTTACATCCATCCCAATCTCTACACTTACACCAACTTCTAAACACTCTCCCCAAACTCACCACCAATCTACATTGCATAAAACTCAACATCTCCAGTTGTCACTTGTCAACAATTCTCTTCGTCCTGTTACAACTAACCTCTACGCCTCGCACGCCAGAACAGCTACGAATACCACACACCACCCCCTCCTCCACTTCGACTTCACTCACTAAACTCAGCACCTGCCCATTAACGAGCTGCAGCACATGTCCAATTCTCAATAGTTAGTCATCAGTCATTAAGTGTCTCCATAGATGAAGAGGCAGATAACAAACTGAGAGCGGCCACTTTATTTAACACACCCATTCCCAAATTCATACCGATAAAACAAATAAAGCTAGTTAAGAAATTACAACAATAAGATCACCTACACACCCCTTCTTTCAACATTAAAAACAAAAATAATTACAATACTTATTTAAATCAATCACCATCCATTTTAAAATATATAGAAAACTAACAATATGAACAAACTACCTTAACATATAAAAATATAATGGAATTGAGACTGAGTGTATAACTCTTTCCCTAAATTCACTTCCTCACTATGTAGTGTGTTCCCTTCTTTTTAACTATACTTATTTCTTCCCACGTCACGTGCCCTGGAATCAATGTACGAGCTACTTTTTTCATCTCCGGCACATTAAATTGTTGAAATTTCTCTACCGCCTAACTTTCAACATACAGGTTTCTATCACCTACCTCCCTTAACCGTAATCACGATTATCCACGAGTTTCCAAGCGGTGGACATTGACTCGCTACCCTCAGTCAGTCCACACACTCCCCCCTACTAACTATCGACATTATAAACACCCACATGACACTTTACCCTGCCTTAAAACAAAAACGCCAGGATACCACTCACACAAACAAACTGTCGTCTTTTGACTTTATGATCTCTATCGAATGTCTAATAGTATTGTTAAAAATATTTTAATAATTTTCTCACATTTCTTCATAGTTATCTGTTTCTATTGACGAACACACAATGTTTCAAACACAGTCTTTTTTATTCACTCAATTCTATGACAAACACAAGAACCCGCGATTAAACAAGCTGTTCCTCTAACACCGCCTTGTTTGGTGCACACCTCGATTGAACGGATCCTCCCACCGCTCTTCTCGTTCAAGCTTCTAGACAGGCCATTACCTCTAAACTCGTTCAGCATGCTCTCTCACTCACGCACCTGATAGGCACACTCTTTATTTAATAAACACCACTTATTCAATATTACCCAAAAAATCTCTCAGGTAAAACAGAATTTCTAAATTGCAGTGCTCTCTTCTTCTGACCCGTACTATAAATTTATAACCCAAAACATTACTAGGCTAACCTGACTCAAAGGTACATCACCATAAATTAGAAAATTTAAAAAAATGAAAACAAAATTCACGCATACCACTAGGATACGGAGATATAGCGCCTCTCTTCGATTTTCTATGTTCTCTTCTTACTCTTCACTAGAATTTCTCGCTAACTGATTTTATGTTTGTACTACTCGAGTAACTATAATGAATATACGTACATCTAATAACACACACACACACACACACCACACACAACACACACAGTACACACACCTCCCACATAGATCAATGGACTACAAGATCCCCCTACCTCTCGTATCCAACACACATATAATGGGGTGATGCGGCCAACATAGCACGACACCCGGCACTCCCATACACAAGCACCACACACTCATATATACCAACACGAGGCGCACTTACCATACACACCAGCACCTCTCAGCACTACACATCACATTAGCACAGGTAAAGGCTAACAATAGGCGAGAGAGCAAGGCTACAGTGGGTGAGCTTCATGCTCACATCGTGCCCTCCTGCTTAGCAGTCGTGCGGGCCCACATCAGGATAGACTTCACACACACACACCACACCCACACACCACCGCCATAATGAAAGAAAATACACCTATATACAGGCATATCACACACTCTGTTGCTAACAGCCTTACTAATATCACGCATAGCTGAGTTAAAACTCATGAGGATGAAGATCTTCCATCATGAGAATTATTTAGATGACTATCGGCTCAAGCAAGCTTACTTCCTCTTCTAATAACTCTTCCCAAACCCTCTTTATATAGAAAACAACACTGACGAAAGACATCTCACATATAACTTTCTGAATTTATTATTGAATGAGATACCGCAATTGGCTCATAGTCCCTTATCTTGTAATGCGCATATTCTACCACGGCCCCGGTTACACTTTCTTCTTTTCTCCTCCCAGGTTACAGGAAACATTTCTGCATACATTCCAGATTTCTAATTACTGGTGCCTTTTTCTTTCCTCGATCTTCTTAATTCCACTCTGACTCCCCCAAAAGATATGGATTAGGATGGGATACATGTCCTTATCTCTAATGTAATATATATTCACATATGGATTCTAAGTTATTGAATCCCATAAAATTCCTTATCAGTATGGTTGCAGGAAAGTGGCGGCTGTATTGAGATATACTATCTTATCCACACCACTAGTACTAAGTTGAACCGTAAGAATCTTGGCTCATAATTCCTCTTAACAAAGGGAACGCAGGAAGGACCGCCCAATTCCAAATGCGTACGGCAGTCAACCTTTCCCCAGGCAGCCCTACATGGAACAACACCTTGCGCAAGATAATTGATCAAAACTTTAGTCACAAAGATAAGTTGAAAAATACAGCCCAATACTCATCAACCATTTTCACTCCACACCATCAATAAAGAAACAAGGATTAATTTATACAGTTCATGCCTGCATCCGCTGGTACCCACTAGTGGGGGCTTGGGCAGAGGGATGAAAGCTGTGACAGGAACAGCCTTATGCCCTGACGAGGAAATGCAAATCTGTTCAAAAACGTTCGCTGTGTGGTGACTAGTACCTCACCTTAGTCTCGTGGTCAGCAGCCACCAACGTCCAGCTGAACTCTCAAACAAATACTCAAGGGAGAAGGAGGAGAGGACGGTAGGGGGAGGGGAGGAGGGACACAGGGCCGAGCCAATTCAGTAAAATAACAGGGGTGCTCCAACGACTCCCTGCCAACGCAGCTGCAAGGTATCAGCAAGGACCGGATAAGGAAGGTCTGCTGATACAACGATGACCTGCGGCAAGAGGCTTAGCGATTAGTTTGTCTTGCCTATCTTAGGGTATTTTCAAATCTGTTGACATTTGCATACATATATTATGTTCTGGTCCTGTAAACAGAATATTTATGTAGTTATGCGAAAGCATTTTAAAAATGTTTCTTTAAATATGCGTGAGACATTTCTCTAAAGTAGGATGCTCAGGAAATTGGGTTGAAGTATACACCATTCAAGTTTCCCAAAGATTACAGTGTTACCTTACTGCCCTCACATAATCACAGCCACAGCCTCTCCTCCCTTTGTTGTTCTGTTTTGCTTTGCTCATTTTGAAACAAGGTCTGCCACTGTAGCCCAGGCTGGCCTTGAACTCATCAAATCTTCCATCCAGCTCCCTGATGGCCGGAATTACAAAGTATGAGTCACCACACGAGTGTCAAACCAATTTTTTTGATAAAATCAAAATGTATTCATGGACTTGCAGTCGAGTCAATCATTATAAGTAACAATTCTGTTGCGAACACGTGAAACCTCCCTCCCCCCTCACCCCCCGCCCCCCCTCGGCCTTAGACTGATTTATATCAAGGAACTGTTCCTAAGGCATGCCAATTCCTTGAAATACAACCAATATACCATCCTTTCGGGTTTACGTATGTGAGTTCCTGGTGGGCCTGGTTCAGCCTAGTGGACAGAAGAACCAGTTCAGTGTCCCTGTGAGGAGAGCTTTCAAGCTCACTGTATCACTGGTGGCTGGTTCTGAAAATTGAGGAACGATTTGAAACTTCAGAATAAACAAGAAAACCCAAACAACTTGGCTTCTGCAGAAGAATCCAACATAGGGGGATGGGTTGCTGAAAAGATTCACACGGCTTGTTCTGTGGAGCCTGACCATTGATCCTACCACTTTAAATGCTGTCCTACACACTCTTTGACACACTACCCAACCAAAGCTGAATCAGCCAAGACACGATTGGCTTGGGTGACATGGCTCTCACTGGTCTCACTCTAGTAGGATCACACTTTTGCATCCTCGCACTGAGGTGGGCAGTGATGAAGAGAACAGTGATGTTCTCTGAGGAAAGGAGTACGAGCTGTGCTCTAGGTATGTGGGTGTTTCCTTTGTGGTGTGTGGTGATATGTGGTGTTGTGGGGGCGGTTGTTTTGTTTGGTTCCTTTTGTTCATCTGTGAATTGACGAAGGCACTAAAGAGCCCTTAAGCTTCGAACAAACTCCCATAGCGAACTTAGTGCTGACAGGAAGGATAGACGGGCACCTCTTTCCTTGCGTGAATTTGTCGCTCAACTTCCCGCCACACCCACGGCCCTGATTACAAATACTCACTTCTTTATTCACAAAGCGAAGTGTTACCCTAGTTACCAAGGGTTGCTGGACTCAGCACGGCGGGAGGAATATACCAAGGCCACCAAGCACGACAACGAGGACCATCATCCTGAGTAAATGCATCTGCGCTTGGAGAGATGAGATATGCATTCGGTGTTTTGTGATTCCTTACTTGAGAACGCATCTGAGGCATAACTGCCCTCAATAGCTAGTGGCACATCACTGATCAGGACGGGCTCAATGTCCACTAGAAGAGAGCATCTGCCCTGCTTCAAGGTTAGATCTTAGCTATTGGCACTGACATTAGCCAGCTCCCACAGGGCACGGTGGTTCTTGTCTCTACACACGATTCATTTGTGCATCCAGCTCTCTTGTGCTCCCCCCTCAGGTTGTTTTATGTCGCTGGTGCGGTAGTCGAGCAGTGGAATGAGTTGTCACCATTGATGTTATCCTTGTCAGCAAACAACAGCTAGGACATGAGAGCACAGCAGCACATGGTCAAGCCCGCACACAGCTGAGAGCCACCGGTGAGCGTCTTAAGCAGCCCCCCCGCAGCAAATTCTAAGAAGTTCCCGGGTAGTTGAATGCACAACTATATGAGTTCAGCGGCATGTAGCCAACGGATGAAGGCAAGCATCTTTATATCTGATGTAATGCTTCGCTGCATCTTTAACATTCACAGGTTACTTTAAACGACAATGACACCATAATGCACAATCCTCCTGGATATTCAGGCATATCTGACCTACTCGGTTCTCCAGGTGAAGCTAACAGATAGGAGCTATTGAGCCAACGGACCTATACCCAGCCCACAGTTCATGACTACCATGGCATTCCTATTTGAGATTTCACCCTTGGCGGATGTCTGCTGCGCGGAGTACTCGCAGCGTCAAGCAATCAGCAATAAATTCTTGAAGAGCTATGGGCGATTGTGAATCACCTATTCATTTCTCGCTGCCTAAAGGCAAGAATACTTATTTGAGAAACACTATGTAGGGGATCATCATCTGTGAGATTCCATTGTGTTCATACTAGACCACGAGTATTGGTACTCACTGGTTAGGAACACTCTTTACGGCAGAAGTCAATAGCCTATTATAATACGAGGATTAAAGCCACCATGCCTTGTAATCCCAGCATTGAGAGCATGGCAGAAGTGGACAGGAATGGATCCACAGTAAGGCTCGAGAGGATTTGGAGCTGCGTCGTCGTCAATTTTGCTATCGATCTGATCCTCACATTTAACTACAGGGCTAAAAGACATAAGAAAAAAGGACAGGCAAAATACCACAGATTGTCTCAGTTAGTTTAAACGCACTTTGGCATATCCCACAATTCTTGGGCGAAGCTTCACTTTGATGAATTGTTCAGCACACGGAGAAGGAAAGGACAGGGAACCACATCACGACAAGGGCTCGGACCGATTGGGACCTCCACTGGCACTGGTGCACACATACCCATACTCTTACATACATAGAGAATACACCACAATAAGCTAAACATTAAAAAATAAAAGAGAGAGAGTGCTAAAAGAGATGAAGGCCACAGACTTCTGAGAGCCTGGCTGGGCTTAGGCGACGCCACTGTGTTCACAGCCCTACAGGCTAGAATTCAATGGCGCGCTCCAGGGGACCGGTGCCTCGGAGGCTGGAGCAGGAATTAACATCACATCGAGAGAGTAATCTGTCAGCTCCTCGGTGTAAAAAAAAAAAGTCTGCCAAGCTAGATGCAGAAACCTGTCATCAACTCTTCCCTAAATACTGACCTGGTGACTTGACATTTATGACACTATTGACGTGGACCGTGATGAGAGTATGATGAGGGATCTGCCCTGCCTGAATTCCCTAAACAATATTCAACCGTGCTGAAGGCTGACGTGCTCATGTGGAACCTAAACAGGGATGGATGGGTTCTATCATCAGGTGTCAGACACCGGGTGTGGGAGACGCTCTTGTTAAACATTTTCTAATCAGAAAGGCTATCCCTTGGGAGGCTCTAGAACCAGCCACAACACACAGGTGAGAATTTTAGGGGCTTGGGAGGGGACAAGTGAGCTGATTGATTCCCTCGACCGCCACCTTAATCTCCCCAGGCAAAGACCCCGGGTATTCCACTCGTTTAAACTGGGCCAATCACACCCTCACTTGGGTGGGTAACTCCTCTTTAACACCATACTCTAACGCCCTGCCCAGCTATTCCTAATACCCCTAACCAGAAGAGTACTAATCAGACAAAGGATAAGATACAACCACAGGGTCCAGGCCAGAGGTGCAGATCAGAAGACCTCTTTGCATCGTACATCGGGACTTCCCAATATAGTATCGCTTTTGCGTCTCTTCGGAGAGCCTCACATAGGCGGAAGGCAGGCCAGACAGCCACCGTGCCTGGGTGACATGGGCAATTCCTTAAAACATGTGACTCCAGCAATTAGCCAGGCTCTCACGCTCGGCCAAGGATCCTTTGGTAAGACTGTGTGGCCACATATGCCACCGCTGATCTGATCCTTGAAGGTCTGGAGAAGAAAGGACACAACTACTGGGCTTTGGTGCCAATATGGCGTGTACCAGTCTATACGACGAGATCAATGTTTCACTACAGATTGGGTCAACGCGCTGTCAGGCAAAGTACCACGTTATATAGGTCGACACTGGGCTATTGGGGACCTAGAAAATAGTGGCCTTTAAAGTCCACAACTTTGAGACATCCTATGTAGAAGCAAGCCTAGATTTGCAGTGTACTTTTTCTGTATCATCCTGGCCACCATGGTGTTTGACAAATCAAACCTATGATCGCGTAGAGGCAGTAGAGCTCAAATTTAAACAGCTTTTTCTCACTCGTATTACCTTTTCTCAGAAGCACGAGGCAGACTGCCGACACAGGTATCTCACCTCTCTCCCAACCCGAAACACGCTTGCAGGACCTGGAGTGATGGAGTGTCCTCATGGGCGTGTGAGAGCAAGTCATGGCACTCCTAATCACTATTCACAATACTCAAG
Source organism: Peromyscus leucopus (assembly GCF_004664715.2). Lineage (NCBI taxonomy): Eukaryota > Metazoa > Chordata > Mammalia > Rodentia > Cricetidae > Peromyscus > Peromyscus leucopus. The sequence goes on from NC_051076.1 coordinate 16,096,272, forward strand.
GCCCTACAGAGACGCTCCTACGGTAACCTTCACTGGTCCAGAGCGGCTAGACAGACGAGAGAGACAGTATCGGACTGAATTCTTGACCACCAAGCAGAGGCAGGACACTTCTGCCCAATGCGATCTTCAATCTTTTTCTTTTTGTCGATTGACAAGGGACAATAATACCTACATGCGAATATGATGACTACTGCGCCTGGGGCTCCCCCATTCGCTCGACATATGTGTGTACAGGCAAGTAGGTGACCGTTCACCCATTTTGGCTCCTCAAAATGCTCTTCCACCTTTTATTTTTTTTCTTTTTTTCTCTCACTGAAATTGGAGCACACTGCAATGCTAGCACTACTGACCAGCGAGTTCCAGGGCGCCCATGCCAGACCGCGTCCGGTCTTTACTGTCGCCAGGCCAAGCAGCTGGGAGTAACAGGGGACAATCACAAAGGATGACACACTGGCTTTAGGTAGGGCCAATTGAGGATTCCATTGAAACTCAGAGGAGAACTGCACAGGGATACCAAACACTGGAGCACAAGAGAATTGATCATTTCTACTGCGCGCGAGTGCCTGAACAGTAAGTCCACCTTTAGGGATGGTTCGTGGACATCTCTAGCGCTCGTATATTAAGCCCACCAAGGACACTCAGGTTCTAGTAAAAGAACACATTGTGAAAGACCTTTGAGCTATCTTTATGGACAATACCATTATTAGGGTGCTCTACATGAGCAATGGAGAGAGTCAGCAGCTAGAAGATAGACGAAACAATAAGAAAAATATTGGCACCAGTGGTAGGCAACGAGCCCAGCCTATCGTCCCAGCGGAGACATAATGCGCTTGTGCTTCTGGAGGCCAGCCCAATGCGACTTACGCGTCTAGAGTCAGCGAACGTAAGTATGATTTGGAGGTCCGTGTCCACACGTTGCAACCGAAACCCATAGACCATATCCGCTATTTCGACTAGGTCCCTTGAGAGTCTGAGAGCTACTTAGTAGCCTCCAACTCGCGGAGACTACGAAGAAGAAGGGCAGAGGTTGCAGAACGGGTATTCCGGCACACACCCGAATTCTTCGACTATTGCTCCAAGTATACATAAAGAGATGTATGGCTCTCTTCTTGCTCTGTCTTGCCAAGTCGATGTGAGAGCTCCCCAGCCAAAGCTCCACTTCCTTTGCCCTGCGCACACGAACTGTCACACTGGTGAAGAGAAGGAAAGAAGAGAGGCGAGAATTGAGTTACAGCCCACGCCATGCGAGGAGGTCCACTCAGATGACCCGGTGACACTCTTCGAGGCTAGACCTGGGCTCTTGGCCACTACCCACACTGAACCCACTCCCGAGGGTGACTCGGTCTGTTGTCTCAAGCCAAGCCGTCAGGACCTCCCATCTGGCTTTCCGCTCTGATTTAGCCCTTGGGCTGGAATGAGTTGATCTTTGGGCGAGCTTTTAACAAGGTCTGCCGGGACTCTTTCCTCTGCAAACTGTCGTGCTAGGCGTAAAACAGTCCAAGCCTGTTATCCCAGCACCATACAATCACCTCTGCGCCTCAGTAAGGACTTCGACTCTTCGGGACAGAGAAAAACTCCCCGCGAGGGGACTCCGGCGAAATAACGCAGAGGCTGCTCGCAATCGAATAGCCGACTACTCCAGCTGCCGGTGTTCGGTCTCTGCGGCCTACATCTGACTGAGCAGGTCCAAGACGCCTCTTGCCCTTTCACCTCCCCTCTCCACCGGTGCGAATGCAAATGCCAACCTGCCGCGCTGCTTTTCATATTTTCACTCCTCTGACAAGCTCTTCTCACTCCTCAGTACGGTCTCTGCACTACCTCTCCTCGTCATTTGGTTTGTTATATGAAAGTGTCACTCTGACGTCTTTCTATACAAAATCCTACTTTACTATAACACCACTTCTCAGGCGCTTCGCTCCTGGTAAGATGATTACAATTAAAAAGCAAGCATAGACATTGCATTCATTAAAAGAATCGGGCGCGGTGTTGTGGCCAGGTTCCTAGTTCCTCTCGAGCATGTTGGTAGTTGAGATAGGGGCTTAAGAATATATATGTATGTATATTCTTAGATTTCTCAACTCTGCTCTCCTGAGAGCGAGTTGATCACTCGCTGAAGTGGCATGGCAAATGAGGAACATGGTGTCGAGAACGGCGAGGGTATATTTAAATTCCCATCGTGTCCTCGAAGTAACCATATGCCTATTTCTATGTGCGACGAACCAAAGAGCGATGCAGTTGTAAAACGTGAGAGTCATTCTAGAGAGAGGTATACTAGCCGGTATGGGAACACGATAAGAGACTCAATCTCGACTTAACAGCATTCACTTCCACCACACCTGGAATGAAGACCACAAATGTTATACCACACACTTAGCCCCAACACACAACACAACACAGACACACAACACCCACACATCGACCTTTCTATTACTATGGATGCTAACACCTACACACTCTTCTCACCCCAGTTTTTAATGGCTGGGACCCACCTAAACAACACCACATGGGGAGGTATGGGAAGCGGGGAAGCGGGAGGGGGTTGAAGAACATCCCAGACAACCCTACACTGTCTGTCATTCACAATACAGTCCATGCGAAGAACACAGCACGATACCAGCCCCACACAGTGACATAAGCCCACCACACTCATGACAGGTAACAGAGGCATCCACAGCTACTCAGAGGCACCTGTATCTATCGAGTATATCCCACCAGGCAGGATCACCACAAGCAAGACAGCAACTCAGCACCACAGGATGGCTCAGTTGAGTAGACATCTCGGAGCCCAGCCGTAGACCGATTGCTCTCTCGACAACACCACAACAGGACTGAGACAGACGAAACAATTTGACCACACCCGCACACACCACTTGTCCCCATCAACCAACATCCACTCATCACACGTTGTAGAGACACACTATATCGAACAAAATACAATAAAAGTAGGTGCTGCTTGTTAAGACATAGTGGGCATACGAGAGTCTGGCACTCCTAACCCCATCCAGCATGGAGGGAATGGCATCCTTTAGAGAGGGCCTGCGAAATATAAAACGGACTGAGTACCTGTCAGGCACTCCTCTCCACTTTTTTCTTACACACATCATCCTTTTACAGAAACAGAGCATTGATCACAATGTATGTTCTGTCCCTTTCTGCGCTGCAGTGCACCGCACCAACTAAAAGGTGGAGGAATCTTGAAAAACTAATGCAATTGACATCAAAAAAGAATGACATGCCACGATGCAGACTTGCCAGCGAATGCAAAAACTCTTTCCTTTTACCTGATCTTTTACTAACTCGTGATACATGCCCCTTTTAAACACTTAACAGAGTCAATTGCCATAGAAGGGCCCACAAGGACAGCGAGTGAACATCGACCAGACTAGCCAAAGCAGAGAGAACAGGACAGACCCAGTGGGTTGGATCACAACAGAAAACCTGACCCGCCACAGGTAGATGTGGTGTGCACTAGGACTGAAAGGATCGTCTCTATATCGCTCTGGACAGATCATTAATGCCTACTACCTGAGTCCTGTAGTTTATATTCTGGCATGAAATTAGCATTAACCATGGCACACTTGTTTACAGCCACACCACTCGTTCGTTTTTGCTCAAACTAAAGGGCCCGACTGCCATTTGTTCAAATGAGCGGACTCCAAGTAGTTCAAAGAGCAGAGAGAAAACACTCGATATAGTGGCCACATTTAAACAAGCCGCGGTTTCACATTGGACACTCCTATTACAGAATTGACTTTTGGCGGTGACGAGGTGCTTATCACTACCGACGTTCAGACCAAGTGAGTAGTGTAAAAATGATCAAGTGTTACAGAAAGTGCCAAGATCGAAATTTCGGGCAGTTCAGGGATCTGAGATCACATACAGCTGGTACACCAAAATTAGTGAGAGTTTATCTGTACTGGTATGAAGTTATCTAAATCTCAACTCGAGTATTTAAGCAATCTCATACTACTACATAGTTGCAACGACAGTGCAGCTATCTTATAACACCTAGACAACCGTCTGCACTGACAAAGGTTAACATCGGCATCCAATTCTCAGATAGATGAGGTCCACATAAGGATGTCGACGGAACCAGAGGAGAGAGACCTAAGTAAACAGCCAGGAAGGGCCTCATTTAAACGATGAGTAAAAAACTCAGGCCCTGGGGAAGCGCCTTGTTCCTGTCAGTCAGGCAGTTGGAAGCGAGAGAGTCTTGAAATGTAGCAGCCGACGTCTGGCCTTTCCGGGAGGATCAGAGAGAAAAGCCGGTCGGTGTTCTTACTAGAGAGCATGCTAGCAGACAGGGACCTCCCCTAGCAGCTGCGACCTGCCTTCAACAGGATCTCGGTGGACACTTGGCGCACAGGTGGGGAGGCAGTTGGCTATGGTAGGGTCTGTGAGGAGCAAAGTTACGAAGGCGTTAGGGTACACGTCTGGGCAGGTCGGGAACTACCATAGTGAGACCACCAGAGTATGCGCATCTCTAGCAAAGCCGTTGAAATACTGGAACCACATTAATCTCAAAGAATTAATAAAGGAAAGTACGACGTCCACCTTTTTTAGTTCATTCACTCATCCTCTCCACTATCGATCCGGTCAGTTCGAGCGCGTTTGCACCCTCTATCCTAAGTAGCTCCCAATCTCGGCGAATCCCATTAAATCTGCGGTCCACCTCCTCCACACACCACTCATTGCCTGTGTCGCAGGGCCATCAAAAGCGCCCTCAGAGTGCTCAATCCTCCAGTTCAACCTTGCAAAAATTAAAACAAATGGAGGGGCTATAACTCCAGGCACAGCATCATACCACAAACCTGCGGGCGGTAGTATGTATAAAATCACTGAAACGCGCAGAAAGATTAGATCTTGCAGAGAGCACTCTTTCTTAGCCAGTCAAATAATAAACAAACAAGCATTTGGTAGCTAACCTTGAACAATCTGCTTACCATTAGCGAGCTTCCACGGACGATCAATCCCTTCTTCGGTACCAGAGCGTAGCTATTCCTCGCGTTAACGTAGTATATGATGCGCTCTTACAACTTAGCTCTCCACTAGCCTCGTGCCACAACTTAGGTTTGTCTCTAAGGATTTCCTCTTCTCGCTACTCCTCGTAATTATACTCAATACATCCTTAACGCAAATAGCCCAGGAATCCCCAAACGAGGATAGACCCTTCCTTACTTGTCTTACACTCCAGGTCGCTGCGCAGGCCTACAATCTCACCTTCGTCCGGGCGCGCATGTCCATGTGTGTCAACTTGTCATCCTTCTGAACGAAGTAGTTGGGAACACATACAAACTCACTCCTTCAGCTAACTAGGAATACAGATTCCATGGTTACGCTGTATCACGACTGAGCGTTAGGACTTATCAAAGATGACGAAACACAATAGAAACAACAAGCACTAAAGTTCACTCATTAGGCCCAAGATTTAACATAACAGATTATATATATATACCAGGCACCTAAGAGCTCAAAACCAAAACTCACTACGCCCAGCATGAATGGCATACATTGTACATAAGCCTAACCAGAGCGGCACCACATCCATCATTATCCAAATAACCCTTTAGCTACTCCAAGCTCCCTATAACACATAACAGATAAACAATAAAAACCTTCGCTTAACAGTTGCATAAGCTACAACGCCAAAGAGTCAGGAGTTAGTGTCTTGGTCCGGCAATCCACAACGAACTACTCCTAGCAGGATCACTAAAGCGAATGCATTGGATCACATAAACAAGAATCCCAAATGCACTGACTAGATAGGGTTATCTGGGCCACCAGAGAGGAAACCAGACGATTTATTGTTTAATTAGAGAAAGTCGTACAGGGCCCTGTTTCTCCATAGCTCTCTCTAACAGATCAGCCAGATAACCCTCCACATAACTGCTCCTTCTACCTCTCTAAACTAATCGCAAATGCCTAATGTAAGCCTAGGTACTTGAGCTTATACACTTATCATATCTCACTCACTCAAGACGTGCACAAGTGGTACTCGTATCTCTGAGACACTCTACACCAGAAAGAATAACATAGTATTTTCAATCCTCAACAGACCAGTGAGACATATTTAACGATTATAATGCAATCTTCGAAAAGTCATCTTTTCAACGAACAACTCCTTCCCGAAATAACATGAAAGCTCCTCACTTCACAAACTGCACAGGGAGAATAAGGTCTACTTGTAGAGTCACCAAGAACTTGACTGTATGCGTTTTCTGCCCAATTAAACCTCAACATAGGAGCATGAGTCTCTTCAATCGATTGCGCGCATTGTCCTATACAGAGCGATGGTTATGGGAAGACCTTTCACTAAGCCACGAGAATGGTCGACGGTAAAGTACCCCTACAGAAATAGAGCCGGCGCCCACTCTAGCCGATATCATTTTTATGCGAACTGCCTTCGATTTTAGTTTGTCCTCTACTCAATGCTCTATCTGCTTCTCTCTCGTGGCTTATAAACTCACTATCTCTACTCCTCTCTAACTCATCTATGAACTTCTCCCTTGTACCACTCATTCTTTTACACACAATGAGTAATATTCCACACAATTCATCATTCACGATCAATCGCTTCCATAACTCTAATAAAGAGCCACACCCTATTTCATCTTAAGAAATATGACCTCGCTCACGTACAGGAATGATTCTGTGCCCTGCCCTTATCCTTCCTTCATTCAGCTCATTAACTTGAGTTAATTCCCCAGTATCCACACACTTAATTCAGGATCAAACCACCTGTCACACATGCCCTTCATACAACAATAACAACAATCACCTAGACACGGTCTCCCTATTGCACTCCACAAACGCGCTTGTTAGATTAACAAGATTCTTCCGGATAAAAACATTGGAAAAACACTAGAGTACGCTACCATTTCTAACCTTATACACTGTACAGAAGACTCGAACAGCATCAAAGAAGGGAATGTTGTGCTTTGTGAAGAAGGGGCATGCACTTAGCTCGTTCAGGAAGTGGATGGGCTACTACTAAGAAACGATTCAAGAGCTTCCCCTCGCAACGACTTATTAGGGATGGAGCTCTCAATTTTGGTTTCCACCGAAAGACTATGGTCAGGGCCAGACAGTTAGCAGCATGTGTGATAGTACCGAAATGTTGTTCACTTGGCACATTGTAGGCGGGATCCTCCTGATATTAATTGTCTATTACGACACGCACGACTCACTAATAGCAAATCATATTCACTATCGGTCTCACTTCTCTCCCATTACACCCAAAAATATAATCATACATACTTCAGATTGGAACTCACTCATCTCGGCGGCTTTTAAGTACAAACCCATGGCACTTATTCCAGATTACGTAGCTTAGACATCTTGAATTCTCAAACTTAGGAGAAAAAGCCTTTTTTCTTGGGAGTGAATGAACACGAGGTGGGGGAAGGAGTTTTGTTCTGGGGAAGTATTCAAACAGGAAAGAGGGCTCCTAACAGGGAACTCTGCCTCCGACAAATGTTCTTTTTACTGGTGACAGTGGCTGCAGAGTTCCAGAGGCCAACAGTGAGCTTTCCAAAAGCTGGACCAGTACTATATAATACGACAAAACGCACTTCTGACCTCCAGGGATCTGGTCTTAACTGAATGTTTCTCAGTCTGTCACGCGTGAAGTTTAGTACCTCCCACCCAATAACGAGCCATTGTACAATGAGCTGCGCGAGATCGAGCCATCTCAGAAGGAGGGAGGATACGTGCACTAGACTCCGGCCTGCTGATCCAGGGCACGTCTCTGGTGCTTCTCTTGCGACACTCTTGAGCTGCAAATGCTCTGCACAGCTGCAGCTACACCTTGACCTCACACATGCAATCATCTTCACTTGAGATCATACACATCAAGACACTCTATTTCTCCTCACACTCCAAGTGAGCGCCAGCGTTGAGAGTTAAAGCAAGTTCTCCTTGTCGTTCTATGAGGATTGGTTGCTATCCAATTCCACCATCCTTAACCACAGTCCGAAAGGCTCTTGATCACTTTGGCGGATGGCTTCCGCAAGGGGAAGAGAGCCCGCAAATCCCCAGCGCACCCGCATGGGCACTTGTTCATCGGGCGATTTGAATCGTCGATGTTGGTCTGCTTCATCTCAGGCGGAGGTCTGGTCATGGTAAGACTGATCTAGAGGACAACTTGCTGTTCCTGCACAGTTTTATATATTTTTCAATCAGATTTCGTCATAACTAAAGGAGGTGGAAAAATACTACTGTTCTCACTTCATGGATGAGGAAATGAGGTCTCAGAGAAGTTAGTAACTCGCCCACAGTCACTTAGCTAGTGAGTGACAGACAAGGGACCAGAACTTGACCACCTGATACCCAAGCTCATATTCTTCTCCACCCCAGTGTCTCTTAGCTGTCTGCCTGTTCTCTGTCCCTCCTTAACTAGCCAAAGCTCCTCAAGGCACCTCCTGCAACAGGAAAATGCACAAATCATGACTGAATTGGAAACTCCAAAGCCACTAATCCAAGAGGTAGCAGCTGGAGAAAGAATGGAAGATGCAAACTGAGCCTGCCACCATCCATTACCCTCCCACAATTCAACCGCTCCATGTGTCTCTCTGCTGGGGTCCTTATTATGTGCCCAGCATGACTTCACTCCTGACTCCATATTTCTCCTTCAGATCAATAAACTGCTTAATTGCCTGGAGGGAGGGGCAGGGACATGACACTTCAGACAGAAAAGAATATTGACCAGGCTGCACCAAGTCCATGCACACTGGGCATTATGACATCACAGGGGCTTGGGATGGACACTGAGCTCAGATGATGAGGCAAGGAGCTAAGAGCACTCGGGATCAGCACGTCCAGCCACTGTCCTCTATGGGCAGGATGCTGCTCTTGCCCCACATAAACAGAAAAGCCCTAGGGGAGTTCAACCTCCCAACAGAAAGTTTCTTGAGAATCCAGGTCTGACCTTACAACTTCCATCTAGACAAATGTGTCTTCCATTCCTTGGAACAAGAGTCTAGTTGGATCTTCTACTTAGGAGCTTAAGAATAAGCAGAAACAAAACAACCATGCTCCTCCTGGGTGTGTATCCAAAAATCACAGTCAGCTAAGACAGTGACACCTGAATCCCCATGCTTATTGTAGCACTAGTCACAATAGCCATGTATAGAATCAGTCAGGGTACCCATCTGCAGATGAATGAATAAAAAATACTGTATATTTATGCAGGGTAGGTGTGTGTGTGTGTGTGTGTGTGTGTGTGTGTGTGTGTGTACAATGAAGTATCATTCACTATAAAGGAAACAAAAACCATGTCATTTGTAGGAAAATGAACAGAAGCAAAAATCATTATCTAAGCAAAATGAGCCCAATTCACAAAGAAATAATACGTATTTTCCCTTGTATGTAGAGCTTGGGGAAGTGTAGAAGTAAAAGGATGGCTTTCAGGATGCGGACAAGGAAATAAAACACCTTAATTTGTAGAATTACTAGATTTAAAGAAATTCACAGTTCCCAAACTAAACAAAGAGTTATCCTCAAAAGTAGATGTCAAATAAAGAAACAAAAAGCAAACAGAACCATTGAAAAATGGGCAAAGAGCTTGAACGGGCATGTCTCTAAAGGATACACCAATGATCTAAAAGCGCAAAAATGAAAAGATAGAGCATCCATAATCATCAGGGAAATGCAAATCAAGACCACAGCGTGACCACACCCACGCCCTTTAGGATGGCTTCCACCTCTCCTCTCCACTCTCCAGCCCTGATGGAACCTTCCATGACCTCCAGTAACCCTATGCCTCTCAAAAGTGATGCTATCACAGTTTGTCCATAGCTGACTGTACCTAACCTGGGTTTGTTCCCCATGTGCTGGCCTGGGGCACTATGCAGTCCTAAGTACTTACTATGCATTCCTTGCCTCTTACTGCAGGGCAATTACCCTCCAAGATTAATGTCTAGTTCTCATAACAACACTGAAATACAGTGGTTCCAGCAGTGCCATTTTAAGGGCAGAAAAACTGAGGCTCAGAGAGATTAAGCCATCTGCCGAAGGCCACCTTGGCAAAGCCACTGCTGAACTACCTTGTCCAGCTCCAAACCTGTGTATGTTCTTCCTTAGAAATAACTTTAGAAAGCAAAGTGGAGTCAGAACTATGGCATCTGAAAATAAAATCCACCACTGACACTTACTTTAACTCTTGACCAGATGTGAAGCCCTCCCCTGTGTGACATGCAACTGTGCCTTACCGTGGGTCGCTTCCATCGGATGCCTTGAGTCTGGGGGGAGCTGGGTCCAAGGTCCTTGTAGCCCAAAGCTGATGGACATGCTGGGAACTCTGGATCTTTAAATAGGACCCCTGAGTTCAAGCATTGTTTTCTCAGGGTCTCAAAGTCTTGGCCCAAATACTTCACAGCATTCTGGTTAGAGCCAAGACCCTCAGCAGCTGCACGTTGCTTGGATACCCCAGCTGCCAGGGCTGCCATAGCCTGCCCGTGAGTTCTGTAGGATGGACAGGAAAGCAGGGTTCTGTGTCCTCTGGACATCTGCCCTATAAGACAGCATGCAGGGAGGCGGAGCATATAAACTTTTCACCTGAGGAAGGCCCTGCTCCAAAGGGACATGAATCATTAACAGGATCAAATATGTACCCAAGGTGCCGGTAAATCTGCCCCACCTTCTCCTGCTGCTCACGAACTATTCAGAGCCCACAGGTGGATCATATCAGAATTCACCAGAAGCTGGGTAGGGCAGGGGCTGGGTCCTCCCCCAGAGCCTCTGTGAGGAGTGACCCTGCTCATACCTTGGTTTTAGTCCAGTGGAAATAACTTAGAACTGTGAGCCTCCAGAACATAAAAAGGATAACCCTGTGTTTTTTTTACTTTTAACGTGTATGGTGCTTTGCCTGCATGTATGCCTGTGCACTACAGATGTGCCATGTCCTTGGAGGCATCAGAGTCCAGAACTGTGGCAGCTGTTAGCTAGGATCAAACCCAGGTCCTTCAGAAAAGCAGCCAGCGCTCTTGACCCCTGGGCCATTTCTCCAGTCCTAACTTCTGCTCTTCATAGTCACTGCGTGTGTTTTCACTTGTTACAGAAAACACAACTAATACAGTGTGACAAGAATTCTCTGGACCTCTTACTTACCACACAGGCTCCCTAACAGCCTGAACCATCGCCACCATCTCTGAGGAAGTTCTGGGAGCTGTAAGATGTCTCAGTGGGTAGAGGACTTGCCACACAAGCGGGAGAATCTACATTCAGAGGTAGAGATGGAATGATACAAAACCCAAGGCCATCCTGGGCTACATATTGAGTTCAAAGCCAGCCTGGGCTGCATGAGCCCCTGTCTCCAAAATGAAATAAAACAAAATATAAAATAATCATGGTTTGGTAGATCTAGGGTAAGATGCAAGAACCTACAGTCTTTAGACCATTACCCCTCAGACGATTCTAACACAAGGGTTCACACTAGACTCTGAACCAGATGGTCTGTCTCTGAGACCTGCAACTGTTTACCTCCATAGTGATGGTAAGCCGTGTGTTCAGCCCTGTGCTAGGTAATTCTGAGCGAGCAGAAAGCACATTCACCTCTCCATGCATGAAAAGAAAATAACTTGGTTTCTGAGGAGTCATCAGAAATACAAGGTCAGATTGACCTTCAGAGGCTCAAGTCAGTTATCTGAAGGATTTGATTCCCCTTATGCCTTGGGAGTCCCCTTTTATTCCCTCAAAACTCCTTTTCCTTTGAATCAAGACTCACTCACGGTTCGGCTCATTGAGCATTCACAGTCAAATTTTCACCCATGCACAAAGCTGACCCAGTCTTTCTTTAAAACAGAACCCCAGCTCCATCCTATCCCTGGAACACTGAATATTCTAGAAGCCCAGCTTATTAGTAGGGTAGTGAGGGGAAGGGCTTATTCTTATTTCCGACTCTGTCATCTAATTATCTGAAGTTGACGATGAGTCACGGGAACAATGTAGCCTTTTCGAACCCAGATCGGACTGTCCCCAGGAAGCTTAGCAGGGAATGGGGCTTCTGTGGGGCTAGTGCGCGTCCAAGCACACTGGCCCTGTTGGCTTGGCACCTGTCTCCATGTCTCTCCTTCCTCCATGTTCTCCCCCAGAAGGCTTGCTTTCTGTTTATGGGATGGCATGCTTGTCCCTCCTTGGGGCTCTGCACATGCTGTTCCTGCCCAACTGAAATGTTCTTCTGCTCTGCCCTCTGCTCTCCCTTCAGACCTGTGCCCCAGGAAAGGTTTTCTCCAACCCCATCCCTCAAATTGAGCCACGCCCCCTCTTACAGGATCAGATGAGTATGCAAGACCCGCCCAGCAACGAACTCCTGCAATCAGTGAATTAAAGCCCCTCTGCCCATCAGGCTGGTTTTATTTGTCTTTCAATCCTTGGATCCTAGGACACTCCCAGAAACTTAGTTAAATGTCCATTACATGAAGAAACAACCACATATCAAGATGTTCAGTATCTGAATAGATCTAAGCCAGACATAACAGACCTGGCAACCCTATGCAGGCTCACCAGTTAATTAATAAAGGCCTCATGGGAATGTTTCCTGCCTGTTTCTTCGCTGTGCTTCCCAAAGCATTCCCCTGAGACTGACAAAAATGAGCAAGCCCTTCCTCCTCCAAGCACAGAAGCAGCGCAGCTGGTGATTTTGCTTCCCCGGGAGGGAGCTCCTTCGGGGTTAGCCATCTATCTATCCTTCTTCCCACTCCCCTTCCTAAATTGCCTCACTCCCGATCCAGATACTACACCAACAAGCCTTCCCCATCGTGCAGGCGGGTCTGAGCTGCTGCAAATAGAGCCCTCATTTGCCCAGTCCTGAAATGAACGAAGAGTGGAGGGAAGCCTTGCTCACCAGCCCCTCTTGATCAGACAGCCAGTGTCTACCTGTTATCCAGCCAGGCACCAAGGAGGAAGCAGCTTGCACCCACAGTCTCTGTCCATCTGGACAGATGTCTTCCCAACCTCATGCCTGAGACAGCTGCAAGAGACAGAGCCAGCTCCCTGCCAGGAAGCCTCAGGATCCATTACAGAGGTAAGGAGTCTGTGCAGACACCTGCCTGGCAGCCCCTACTTAATAAGAACACCTCTTGGCAAACAGCCCAAGTGCACATCAGCCAACTCAGCCCCTGAACCTTACCCACAGACAAGCCCTCCATGGCCACGGGAGCCAGGCAACAGTAGTAGCCCTCAGTGAAAAGATGAATCACCTTGGTTGCACCCAAGGGTCCAAGTATGCTTCTCAGGCAATTAAAGTTTGCAAAGCTTGTTGTCTTGCATAGCTACAGTGCTGGAAAAGGGATGGGCGAAAGCTGGCAGATTCGTCCCCTGAGCCTCCTGTGTTCAGAATGCTAAGAAAAGCAGGGCTTGGACTTGGTGTCAAGAGCATTTTTGGGGTTCTCATACGTGGCTGGCAAAAATGGAAACCAGTACAGATGTTTTGGGAAACAGTCTGGCAGTTTTTGCAAAATGCCAGATGTGGAGTTGCATGGTAACTCCCGGCAGCACTCCAAAGTTTAGCAAGAACTGAACAAAAAATAGAAAGTATATGCCCGCTTCACGCCTTGTACATGACGCCTTGCACAACAAAGAGTTCTTCTTAACAGCCAAAGGGTACAAAGAAGCAAGACTCCAGTCGATAGGTAGATCAACAAAATGTAGTACATCCAGAGAACAGAATATGTGTTTAGTCATTAAAAAGGAGTGCAGCACCTAGGTGTGGTGTCATATTCCCTGGGGTCTCAGCACTCGGAGGCAAAGGCAAGAGGATCATGAGCTCAAAGGCTAGCCCAGATGACCCAGCAAGACCCAATGGCTGGCAGAGGGAAGGGTAGCTCACAGTACAACACCCAGCAAAGCCCTGAATTCCATCCCCCAAGAGTAAAAGACTGCTGCATGCATGAAAACTTTATGCAAATTAAACAAAGCTAATTATCAAAGACATGTCACTCTCAAAGTCACTGTAATGAAACACCTAACAATCAAGTTTCAAAGTTTTCATCCTTATGGCAGGAGGGCCTGACAGCAGCATGACTTACAATCATGGCAGTCCCAGAGCAAGAATGGCCTCTCTCTAGAAGGCCTTCCCTTTTGTCCTTCCCGTTTTCTGGGCTCCCAGCCTACAGGATGGAGCCATCCATATTCAAGGCAGGTTTTTTTTCCCCCTTAGTCTCTAGAAATGCCTTCACCACCCAAGAACGCTTCATTCATCTCTGAGGCACTCCTCAATCCAGTCAGGTTGACATCAAGATTAACCATCATGTCCAGTTACAGGAGACTTCCAAAGCTGGCAAAGCCATAGAGACAGAAAGTGACAGCCAGGAACTGGGAAGAGGGAGGATTGGGACTGACTACTACAAGGTCCACAGCTTTTTGGAGTGATGGACTTAGCTAGAGGTGATGGCTGTACAACTAAAAGTCACACCTTAAATGTATGTCTGAAACAATGATGTGGAGTATATCTCCACACAAAATCTAAATAGAGCCGAGTATTGTGACTCATGCTTGGAATGTCAGCACTTAGGAGGCTAAAGCACCCTGAGTGACAGAGTGAATTCGTACAAGACTAGATGACATAATAATGAGGGTGAGAGTGTGGGAGGAAAGGACAAAGGAGGGAGAAGGGTAGGAGGGAGTAAGAAAGGAAAATATTACATAATGGAGGAATGTGCCATGATTGGAGTACAAGGCTGGCTTCCCATCTGCCCAGGACATCAAATGGTCCATTATGCAGCAGGGTTCTGGGACTGTGCCCAGAACCTTTTCTAGCCACAGGAGAGGGGGGGAGGGGGGAGGAAGCTGACCAAGTGATAGTGTTGGGGTGTATCCCTCACCAGGTCTGTGAGATCACTCATGACAGCTTGGAGTTATACATCAGGCCCTCGTCCCTGGCAAGAAGGAACCCAATGAAGCCCAGGTGGGAGACTGGCTGAGATTGCCCTCCAGTGGCCAATGCAGGTGCTGCTGAACCACTGTGGCTAAGAGAGGGTGGTAAACCATTCATTGGAATAAACTAGGTCTACACAGAGCTTTTACATTGGTTGGCTGATCAGACTTACAGCATCCCCACAGCCAGACTCGCCCAAGATCACTCAGATAGTGAATTTGAGACCAAATCTTCTGATTTGATATTTTGTTATCTTCTCACCACTAAGATCCACAATTTCCAAGGCATCTGGATAACAGGCAGAGATGGGATGGACTGTCCACAAGAACACTAAGAGGGCAAGGGGTCCAGATGGGCAGAGGAATAAAGGACAAGTAAATGTAGCCTGTCCCTACCAAACTTGAGTGCCATAGCAAGATGGGGTAGCACTCAAGGACAGAATGATGGACTCTGAGGTTGGTGAGTAATAAGGTGGTATTCAGGGAACAGGTAGCATTCCAGTTATGAAAGGACTTAAGGGTAGGGATTTTGGAAAAAGGCAGTAGAGAAACAAGCCTATGAGCTATGAGGAGCAGGATAGCAATGACAGTGAGGAAGACCCTGCACCCAGCATGGCAGTGAGCAATAGCAGTGAGGAAGACCCTGCACCCAGCATGGCAGTGAGGAAGACCCTGCACACAGCATGGCAGTGAGGAAGACCCTGCACCCAGCATGGCAGTGAGCAATGACAGTGAGGAAGACCCTGAATACAGCATGGCAGTGAGGAGGAACCCTGCACACAGCATGGCAGTGAAGTACCCTGCACCCAGCATGGCAGTGAGGAAGACCCTGCACACAGCATGGCAGTGAGGAAGACCCTGCACACAGCATGGCAGTGAGGAAGACCCTGCACACAGCATGGCAGTGAGCAATAGCAGTGAGGAAGACCCTGCACACAGCATGGCAGTGAGGAAGACCCTGCACACAGCATGGCAGTGAGCAATAGCAGTGAGGAAGACCCTGCACACAGCATGGCAGTGAGGAAGACCCTGCACACAGCATGGCAGTGAGGAAGACCGCACACAGCATGGCAGTGAGGAAGACCCTGCACACAGCATGGCAGTGAGGAAGACCCTGCACACAGCATGGCAGTGAGGAAGACCCTGCACACAGCATGGCAGTGAGGAAGACCCTGCACACAACACTAAGAGAATTTCCATGATGCACTGCAGAGCAGTAGAGGAGCTACAAGATGAAGAGACACTGAGGGGCCCTGATGGGTGTTACCCAACAAGGACATTTTCTCATAATTAGAAGACAGCTTCTGGGAATCAGGCAAGAACTGGTGGCAGCCTAAATAGGTAGTGGCCGCAGGGCTGCACAAAAGGGAGACTAGTTCCCAAGCTTCCATCCCTGTGAGGCCATGGGTGATGGGAGATGGGTAAAGAGAAAGAGATGTGGCCAGGGTGCTTACATATTATGTGCATATGAAATTTGTGCATACTAGTGTACAAATAAAATCAATTTATCTATCTATCTAGCCATCTACCTATCTCTATCTCCTTTCCCTCCCTCCCTTCTTTCCTTCTTTTCTTTCTTCTGGCACAAAGTTCCCAAAACTCCTGGAATTTCCCAAGCAATTAGGGATAGTAGAAGCATGTTTTATGCCAATATCAAGTCTTTGATATAAGTTCCTAACACAGAGCTCCTAAATCCCTTGGAATTTCCTGGGTGTTAATGCATCTTTGCTTTTAATGGGGTGTCTCTGGGTGGGCTTCTGGATCAGGGTTAGTCACAAAAAGAAAAACATCAAAAATTTTTAAAAAACTAAATAAACAAATAAAAATAAAGGAGGCTATCAGGAGCCTGGAACTTGCCATTAGGGTCCTATCCCCCAAGAAGGAAAGTACTGGATTGAACTAATCTCCATCCTGGATACATTGTAAGTTCAATGGTGTGGTTGGAAAGCCCCCAGGCTGTGGACCATGTGGCATGATAGGAAGGTGGAATATCTAAAGAGGGCTTGGAAGCTCCAGCCCCCTCCCCATACACTCAGCCCCGGGCATGTGTTCCAAAAGGCTACCTATGAGTTGTATTCTTCTACACTAAGTGGACACCCTAGTAAGTAAACCTGCCTTGAGTCAAGTCAGATGAGCTATTTAAATCAATGAGGAGATGGTGTCTTAGGAACCTTCATTTGGGACCAAGTTGTACGGGGAGTGGTGGCACACTTAAAGTAATATGAATCCATTACTTAAGAGAATGAGGCAAATGGATTTTGAGTTTGAGCCCAGCCTGGGCTATATAGCAAGACAAGATTTTGTCTCAAAAGATAATTTTCTTAAATTTGACCAAGTTGAACAGGGGTGAACACAAAGGGTACCACCCAACACTAGCAATGAGACCTAAAGAGGAGGCAGCCTTGTAGGTCTGAACCTTCACCTCAGGGGCCTGCAGAATCTAAGAAAATATAAGACCACAGCTGGTATTGGAGAATCAGTCAATGTGAGGGGAACCCCAGATCTGGGGTCAGAAGCAGGGTAGGCTGTGAACAGAGACAAGCAGGGAAAGTTCCCCAGGACTCACAGCATGGTGATGGCCCTGACCCCACTAGCCTAACCTCATTTCACCCACACTGAGGCAGCTCAGAATTCACAGTCTAAGAAAATGGGGAGATGCTGTCATTCCCTCTGAAAGGAAGCCACTCACTAGGAAAGAAGGTGTACTGAGCTGGGAGTTCTTATGGTTTTAGAAAAGGTCATAGAGACAGGAGCTAGAGTGTCTCCCAGTCCCAAGCTCTTTATAGACTCCACATGCAGCCTCAGGCTGATCACATGGATGTGGGGGTTGTTCTTGCTGGACACTACTCACTGTCATACTTCCCTGCCTTTAGTCCCTGATGCCGAGTGGTCATGGATCTCCTGCATCAGTCCACCACTACCATCACCACCACTCAGTTTGGCTTTTTGAAACAAACGCTTTACTCTTTTGTCAGTGCTGTGGGATGTTCTGTATGTCCTGTGGGAGCCCGTTCTCGGGTTCCTCGTGGCTTTACCCAGCAGGTCCACATAGAGGATGATTAGGACCACGGGCCTGGCAGGTGGAGGTGTCTGAGATGGTCTGCACTTGGCTGTGCTGGGGGATGGTCTGTATGTCAAGTTGCTCTGATTGGTCAATAAATAAAACATGATTGGCCGTGGCTAGGCAGGAAGTATAGGCGGGACTAACAGAGAGGAGAAAAGAAAGAACAGGAAGGCAGAAGGAGTCACTGCCAGCTGCCTCCATGACAAGCAGCATGAAAAGATGCCGGTAAGCCACGAGCTGTGTGGCAAGGTATAGATTTATAGAAATGGATTAATTTAATTTATAAGAACAGTTAGCAAGAAGCCTGCCAGGGCCATACAGTTTGTAAGCAATGTAAGTCTCTGTGTTTACTTGGTTGGGTCTGAGTGGCTGTGGGACTGACGGTGACAGAGATTTGTCCTGACTGTGGGCAAGGCAGGAAAACTCCAGCTACAGTCCAGGCTGATCTAGAACTCACTATATGACTCAGACTGAGCTTTAAAGGTAGGTGATCCTGCAGCCTCAGCCATCCAAGTGCTAGATGGAAGCCATCACATCTGGCGTCTACTTTTCTTTCATAATAAAGTTTCTGGAAAGCAATGTATGTATTCACTGTCTCCTCCTTACTGTCCCTCCAGGGGGATTTTCAGGGAAAACCATGGGCCGGGCCCCCGGCCACTGATATCACTCATCTAACATCGACTCTTAGTCCTCCTTGCATTGGACCTGCAAGTAGCAAATTAAACGCAGGACAGTGACCTTTCCTCCTGAAAACGATGGTGGGGTGGATCCCAGGAAGGAGACCCTAGAAAGAGACCGTACCTAGAGCCTAGGGGGAGAGGCTGGCCTCTGGAGGCCACAGGTATGAAGGCAGATCCAGGGGTAAGGGCGATGTGAGCACAGAGCCTGGGAACTCCGGCTGCTTTGACTTTCTCTTGGAAATAGACATTCAAGCCACTAGGGAAGAGTGAAAATGATGCGGTGGTGTGGTGGGGAGGGATGGGAGAGGGAGAGAAACTGAGACTAAGAGAAAGAACAAGAGACATAATTCTAGAAGGCAGCATCTGGGGGCATTTGAGTTGGTAATTGCCAATTTAACATGAGACCGATCCATATATGTATGATTTATCTAGTATACTAACCAATTATCCCAAACTTAATGGTCTAGAACAGCAAATATTTATTAACTCACAGTTTCTGAGGGGAATGAATTTAGGGGTGACTTTAGCCTGGAGAGTCCTTCAAGGGGCTGCATCTCTGAGAAGGTGTTGGGGAGGGAAGGGGGCTGAAGTTAATGGATGGTGTGAGCAGAGTGGCAGGATCTCAAATCAAGATGGCTCCCACACATGGCTGTGAGTCAGATCCTTCAATCCCTCCATGGGGCTTTCTGTGGGCTGCTGTGTGTCCTCATTACACAGGAACTGCCTTATTCTAGGCCATGTGATCTCAAGAGAAGGCAGAGCATGAAGTGGCACACAATTACTTAGGATGTATTCTACTACTAAAGCAAATGGCTGTGCCAAGCCTGCTCTCGTCAGGGAGGGTTTAGCCTCTCCCTTTAAAGAGAGGGCCTAAGGGCACACATCTTTAAACTACTGCAGCTTGATTGTGTACTATGGGCCAGCCACATCCTACTACCCAGGTCATGCAGGTGTGGGCAAAAAGCTGGGTTAAACAGAGTTATAAGAATAGGAAGTCAGGGACCAGAGACTTCATGGTACTTGGCCTCCAGGACTTAGAAGGTGGATTATTCAAATGGCTAATCACAGCTCCAGGGGCCTAGCAAGACATGTGGGTTCTGATGCCACTGTTCCCCTATCAGCTAGCCTTGGCCTGGGCTAGTCCAGTCTTTTTCTCAGCTAGCCCCCCTGAGATACTCTCTGTCTTTGCCCCAGGACAACTTGGACTTCCCACTGGTCCCTCACAGCCTGGCCAGTGCCAACTCTCTCTTTCTACTAAGGGACAAGGGAGTCCTTCATTTCTCAACCCAAATTCCCAAGAGGAGAGATCCTAATTGTCCCAGATATTTCTTTGAACCATGCCACATGGGTCCTAAAGGTCATTTACTGAGCCAAGAATTGGTTGCTGTGATGTAGGACAGTAGCTTTCCAGCTACAGTTTAGAGCCCGGCCCATTTCCACACTCAGGGATCAGTGTATGAGCACTCCCAGCAGCCAGCCTTGTCTTCCTCTATGAAAGGTGGTACCACAGGAGCAAGCAGTCAGGGCCACTTTGCCAACCATCATAGAAGCCATTAGAAGCTCTGCCACTAGCAACATATGACCCCCCCCCCCGCCACCAGAGGGGGTTCTGGGTGGTATGTTGGAAACATAAGTGTGGTGTGTTCCCTTTAACTGCCAGCTTTATTTGAAGATTTGTGGGTTTTGTTGTTGTTTTGGTTTGATTTGATTGTAAGAGGAATTAAAGTGGCCAGCCATAGCTGTGCATGGCCACTTTAAACTCAGCACTCAGAAGGCAGAGGCAGGAGGAGGATCCCTGTGAGTTTAAGACTAGCCTAGTCTACACATAGCAAGTTCCAGGCCAGCCAACGATACATAGTGAGACCATCTCAAAAAGCAAAGCTGGGATTTTCCTTGTACCACGGCCTGTTGGTGCATCAGTCCTGTGCAATGGCTTCCACCATCAGCCATGTTCTGCAGATGGGGAAATGAGGCTTTCATCACATTGGCCGTCCATAGCAAAATCAAACTCCGAACTCGTTTGTCTCAGCTAATACCAAGATATGAAGATACTGTGTTGGCTTTGCGTAAAGCAGCAGTTTCTCAACCTTCCTAATGCTGCAGCCCTTTAATACAATTCCTCATGTTCTGGGGACCCCAAACCATAAAATTACTTCATTGCTACTTCATAACTGTAATTTTGCTACTGCTATGAATTGTAATGTAAATAATTGATAGGCAGACCCCAGAGAGATCGCAGCCCACATGTTGAGAACCACTGGCTTAAAGGGTCAGGCATTACTTTACAGTATGTTAGACGTTCCCAAAGACTTGGACTAATTTAGGCTGCTGTCTTGTCACAGACAAGATTCCCCATGGGGTCTACAAAGTTCCCAGTGGAAGTCCCTGGAAGATCCCCTCCCCCCAGGAATCCTGTAGCAAGGACCTAGGGGTATTCTAAAGAGATCCCAGGAATACAGCATGCTAGGTCAGTGGCGATTCTGGCTAGCTCAAATCAGTGGTGATAAATGTCGGAAGGTACGGAGACCAAGCTGCTCCCACTGCAGCAGCTGGTGGTCTCTGCTGCCCCCTAGGACCCAGATCATTCCCAACAAGCCTATAGCCTGGATGAGCATTAGCTCTGTAGCAACCTCTCTTCTTATCTCACTGGGTAGTTGCTACTGGTGCTTCGGGAAACACCTACAAGGCATATTTTAAGCACATTTTTAAGTGACTGGGGAATGCTGAAAATTGATAAAGAGAAAGAACTGTGCATTTTCCCTGGCTTTCATGCATGGGCTGTATTCCAGGGTAATTAAATAATTGATAAGGGATGGAGAGATGGCCACCAGTGGTTAAGAGGGCTGCTCTTGCAGAGTACCTGAGTTCAATGCTCAGCACCCATATGGCCGCTCACAACTGTCTGTAACTCCAGTTCCAGGGGATCCGGCACCCTCTCTGGCTTTTGTGAATTTGAGCACACACATGGTACACAGACATACATGTAAGCAAAACACCAATATGCATAATCTTTTTTAAATTGCCAGGTGTGGCAATGCATGCCTTTAATCCCAGAACTCAGGAGGCAGGGACAGGCGGATCTCTGTGAGTTCCAGTCCTACCTGGTCTACATAGTGAGTCCCAAGCCAGCCAGGGCTATATAGTGATACCTTGTCTCAAATAAATAAATGTAAATAAATGTTTTTAATTTAAGAATAATAATAATTGATAATGAATGTTTTTCCTTATGGAATAACTACAACCAATCAGGGAACAGGTGCTAGAAGTCAACATTTTTTCAGCCTTTAATGACGTAATGGACGTAGGCAGCTGTCACCAAGGGTGCTGGCATGATTAGATGAAAGGCTAATAAGAAGCTCTGGGATGGATGGAACGGGCCGAGACACCCAAGCCTTATTGTCATTCTGAGCATCTGCACCTGGGACACTGTTGCCTTGCACTGTGCTGAGACAGGGTGACAACATGAGCCACCTGTGAGATATCCTGTCTTCTTCCCAAAACAAGTCGAATCTAACCAAACCTCCGTGGTAACTGTCAGGAGATTCAGTGGGATTTCTCCACCCCTGAACCACTGACATTATGGTCTGATGACCACCAAGAAATAACAGAACAATGAACTAACCAACTGTCTTAGGGATGTGTTGCTGTGAAGAGACGCGATGACCACGGCAACTCCTATAAAGGAAAACATTTAATCCGGGCGGGCTAACAGTTCAGAGGTTTTGTCTTGGTGGGGAGCACAGCAGCATGCAGGCAGACATGATGCTGGAGAGGGAGCTGAGAGTTCTACAACTGGATCCGCAGGTAACAGAAGTGAATGTCACACTAAACTTGGCTTGATCATTTGAGAGCTCAAAGCCCTCCCTCCCTCCAGGGATGCAATTCCTCCAACAAAGCCACACCTGCTTCAACAAGGTCACCCCCCCTGACAGTACCACTCCCTATGAGCCTATGGAGGCCATTTTTTTTTCTTACTGAAATGTCCCTTTATTGTACTGACTGTTCTCCACAGCATTCCAGAATCTGCACATTGCATTTATCTTTTGAATTTTCACAGTACCAGGAGGTATAGCACATACAATTTTCTATCTTTTTCATCTAAGTGAACAGTTTGGTGGTGTGAGGGCTAGACTTGCCAATCTGACACTGTCCAGAATCAGCTGGGCAGAGTCTCATTGAGAGATTCTCTAGATCAGACTTGGCTGTAGACATGCCTGTGAGGGATTCTGTCTTATGTTAACTGAAGTGGGAGGCTCCAGCCCACTGTGGACAGTGGGTCCTGGACTGTAGAAATGCAGAGAGAGAGAAAGAGAGAGAGAGAGAGAGAGAGAGAGAGAGAGAGAGAGAGAGAGAGAGAGCGAGAGAGCATGGACAAGCATGTATGCTTTCATTTTTCTCTCTGTTCTTCACTATGCTTGTGACTATTTATGTTTTTGCCCTGGCTTCCAGAACGATGGGCACTGGAATTGTGAGCTAAATGAACACTTCTTCTTCCAAAGTTGTTTTTGTTGGGCTACTAAAGCAAGAGAAACAAAGTAGAGTGGGTGGCATTCAGTACATTCACATCACAGTATACCATCACCACCGTCCATCCACAGAACTATTTCTAATCTTCCCAGAATGACACTCCAAGCTTATGAAACAACACTCACTTGCCTCTCTGCCCAGACCCTGGCAGCCACCATTCTACTCTAGGACTACATTTTGACTCAGTTTCTGCTTGCTGACCCTTGGGATTGCTCGTGTATACATAGGCCTTCTTGGATATACAGGATTGGGTCCACTGTAGAGAAAACAGAGTTGTGGAAGGAAAGAGAAATGATAACATACACCAATGAGGTCTGGCCTTCTATTCTGAAGTGTAGCAGCCCCACCAAAGATCTACCCAATTCTTCCTCATCACATGGGTGATTTTGCAAGGCACTTTCACATTCTAGATCCACAGTGGGATCTAGAACCCAGCCTGGCTTCATACTGCTTAACATACCTCATGAGGCCTCTGTTTAGGGCCTGCACCCTCATAGCCTGGCACTCAAGTATGGTTGCCATGCCTTTAGACATAAGCCAGCACTCGGCAGAACCTGGTTCTATCCTGCATTTATGTTTGCTTTGGGCTTAGGTTGAGATTTCTGTAACTTATACCAAAAGAATCGCTGTACTCAGTCTGCAGGTAACTCTTTACATTTATAGACTTTGGGTCCATTTTAAATTTGCAGAAAAATTAGAGGGAAAAAAAGGAGTTCACACACACACACACACACACACACACACTCCCTGAACCTCGGGCACATTGCTGTATTGTTAGCGGCTTGGGCTACCATGGTACATTGCACATATTGTCACCACAGTTTCAGTTATGGTTTGTCTTCAGTTCTGTGCATTCTGTGGGCTTGTACAAGTGTATAGTAACATGCACCCACAATATCACACCCTAAACCTCCTCCACAGGCCACCATTCCTTCCTCTCTCCCTCCCCACCAAACACCAAGCAACAATCTTCACACTGGCTCCCTAGTTTCATCTTTTCCAGTCTTTTGATAGACGTCATTTAGCATCTGACCTTGTCAGTCACTTAGTAGCATGCATTAAAGCCTCCACTGTGTCTTTTTGGAACTTTATGGCATCCTTATCTTTATTTTTATCTACACGACAATACTCTAAAGAAATAAGCTGTCTAAGCTGGTAGAGGGCGGAGAAGTTCCTCCCAGCCTGCCTGTCTCCTTAGAGCACCTTCTGAACTCTTCACTGTCTCTTGTGATTTGAGCTTCTGTCATGACACGTGACCCACCTTACCCTCTAACAATGCTTGATTTTGTCTGATATTAACAGAGGTATGTCAGCTTCCTCTGGTTAGTGTCCACATGATGTATCTTTCTTGTTATCTCAGTTTCACCCTTTCTGTATTTGTCCTTAGACACACTTCTATTAACATAGATCAGCCAGTCGATGGTGAGTCCCGGTTCCCTAATGTTAAACCAGTCCTCACTTTTGGAATAGACCCAAACTCTTGGTTGAGATATAGCATTGTATGTACCCAGCTGTACTCTGTTTGCTAATGCTCTCCTCAGAGGACAGCAGTCAAGCTAGATGGATGAGGTGGCGCTCTACAATGGGACAAATTCTAAACAGCCTGAGTGTAACCCTCAGCTAATCATGTTCCCAACCACTGGAGTGGCTCTTATCCAACACATAATAAGAGAGAAGTGTAGCGACCCAGACATTCAGCCTAATGAAGTAGGATCTCTGGTAGACCATGTAGAGACCAGTGTGTCCCTTGGGAGCAGACAGAGCTTTGCCACGACCATGTTACATTTGACTTCTCCTTCAGGCAGAAACTGTTCCTTCCCTTCCTACCCACAGATGTTGGTCTTCAATAAATGCACTGCAAACCAATCTCCAGCCCAGCATTTACTTCTGGGGAACCAACATGGGCCACAACAGTGCAGTCCCAGGACCTGCAGGTGGTTTAGTGATCTGCTGTTGTCGTGTTGGAAACATAAAAGTTTTATGGTCTAATAAAAAAATATGCAGAAAAATAAGTCAGGAAAATTCTGTGATCAATTGTATTAATTATTCATTGTGTTACAGAAAATATAATTAAAAGGTATAATTTTGTAATTTTCAATTTATGCTATTACTCATATACCATTATTCTCTTTACTATATTTTATAAGTCAATAGAAGTCTATGTGAATGTGTGGTGTATATATGTAGGTGTGTATGTGTATTTGTGTGTCTGTGTGTGTGTTTATGTGTGTGGTATATATAAGTGTGTGTTTGTGTGTGTATATGTGTAGTGAATGTATGTATGTGTGTATGTATTGTATATGTGATGTATGTATGTAGGTGTATGTTTGTGTGTCTATGTGTGTGTATGTTTGTGTGTGTCTGTGTGCGGTATATATAGATGTGTGTTTGTGTGTCTGTGTGTATATGTGTTGTAAATGTATGTAGGGGTGTGTGTATATGTGTGTGTATGGTGTATGTATATAGGTGTATGTTTGTGGCTGTATGTGTCTCTGTGTGTGCTTGTGTGTGTGTTTGTGTGTGTGTGTGTGCGCGCGCACGCACGCGTGTGTGGGCGTGTAAAAGCCAAAGGTTGATGTTCAGTGGCAGGTTGGTTTGTGTGTTGGTGTGTATGTGTGTGTGGTGTATGCATGTAGGGGTGTGTGTGTGTTTGTGTGTGTATGTGTGTACGTGTGTGTTTGTGTGTGGTGTGTGTTTGTGTGTGGATGTGTGTGAGTGAAAGCCAGAGGTTGATGTTCAATGGCTTCCTCAATCACTGTGCATCTTGCTTTTTTGAGACAGGGTCTCTCACTGAACCTGGACCTCACTGGTTAGCTAGACTGACTGTCCATCAAGGCCCAGGAATCCTGCTGTCTCTACCTCCCCAATGCTGGGATTACAGGTATATGCTGTCTAGATTTTATATAGATGCTAGGGATCCAAACTCAAGCATTTTACCAACCGCACCATCTCCCTAGCCTAGGAAAAAATAAGGGACTAGCTTTATATTTTAGTTTTGTGGTGCTCCTTTTGTTGTGATGTTTGCGGTAGGGTCTAGGGTATTAGGTTTCCCTTTCCTTGAACTCCGAATCCTCCTGTGTGATGTAACCAGCACTTTGGGAGGGGCTTGAAAGATGGCTACATTTTCTTTTTGCACAAAATTGTGGAAGTTATATTTTTACAACCCTGGGGTGCACATATGTTAATTTGGTTATTTTAAAAGTGCCCAGAAGAGGAACGCTTGCCCTATTTGCTTTTGTGTAAACCTTAACACGAATGAACTCCAGGTGCTTCTGGAAGGGGTTTTAAATGTGTAAAACAATGTCCTAGGGGAAATAGACAACAGAGGGAATACCATTAAGAGAGAAAGGGTGATAAAATTGGAGAAGAGTCCTAAAGACTGATGCCTGATTGTGCCCACTTAACTCTGTTAAGTTCTGTTCCTGGCAAGGATGTAAATCACACAGCCAGCTATTTAAAACTGAGAGCAAAGCACATAGCCCAACCATAAAAAACTAAAACTTAAGATGTCATTGATATGAGGCATTAAACTCCCTCCTTACACCAGAACTATGCTAATGCCATACACAAATTTGAATAATTGGAGACATGATGCAAACTCTTCCTTAAAATCGATGCTGGATGGCTCAGCTCTAGGGAGTTGGAACTGCTGTTTATTATCTGGGGTCCTCTGGAGAAGTGTCAATTTCTCAGACTCCTAAATAGAGGAAAACAATGTGGAGTTAATTAAAGTGTGCCAATCCAATCATTGCCCATAGGGTGTGGAACTAACGGGTCACTAGGAGAGCAGCAAAGGCCGGGACACTCGTAAACTGGTGAATCCAAACCACTCTTCAGAGATGATGAATACACAATTTAAAAAAAAAAAGACATTTTACAACATGGATATTTATTGTTCTTTTTGCATGGCCATCTTGCAGTTTTTTAAAAGCCTTATCTGTGTGTGAAAAGAACTGCCACAGTTGAGAATCTTCTAGCTAAAGATAGCAGAAAAAACCAAGACAGTTTTCCTAAACATAGCTCAGATTAGAAAGTATGTCCAGGGCCATACCACCCTGAATTCATCCCATCTCCACACTATCTTGGAAGCAAGCAGGGTCAGACCTGGTTAGGACTTGGATGGAAGAAACTACTTATCAGATAGGGGAGAGAAAAAAAATCAACTGAAGAAACTTTGACCACAGAATGGGCACGACCTCAGGTTTGATCCCCAGTGCTGGAGAGCGCGCGCGCGCACGCGCGCGCGCGCGCGCACACACACACACACACAGTAAACAAATATTGAATACTAATTAGCCTTTCTTTATTTTCAGAGTCATATGGATTAGTAATTCTAAAACTACTTTCTATGTATTCTTGGATTAAATGTATAACTATACCAAGAAGATAGAAGGCATGTCTCTTATTTGAGAACTGTAAAGACAGAAAGAAAAAGTGAAAATAAACCATGAGGTGCTCATTTTGAATTATAGGACAACTTGAACTCACATAGCAAAGTGTAAATTTTTATGGCTAAACTACATTTTACTTATTCACTCTGATAAGCATAAAGTGAGTATGTATTTACGTACCTAATTTTTTTGCTCACATTTAATTTTATTTTGACTTTTTAATACTACACAACACAATATGTATTTCATTTATTTCTTTATTACTGTTTGTTGCTGCTTTTATTTTATTTACTGAAAGTGAGAAGGCACTTTTGTGACCTATTTCTTTTTCTTCTGTAGGTCTTAGACTTACTAAATTTGGGACATCTAAGCAGGCTAAAGGGAAGGGGCGCAGATCAGAGTCACTTTGGAAAAAGAAAAGGTTGCATCATTAATCGTGCCCTATGGTGAATGGTGAACTGGTTGTACAATTACATTTCGTTCTTAATTAATTGTGCTTAAGGCTGAATTAAATTTGTGTGTTCCCTTCTTAGAGCAGCTCCTATTGGCAGAGATGCATGAACTGGATGATGTCATGGCAGTCACTGAAGATGTCCTCAGTGTCCAGGGCACAGGTAAAGTAAGGGTCACAGTAGTAGTGCCCATCTCCACTAGCAAGGCTAATTCTCAGAAACTCATCCCGGATGAAGTAGCTGCTAACCCAAGGAGGCCGTAGGTCCTCTCCAGGTTGGGGAGTCACATCCTCAACAAGAGTGTGGAGGGCGAACTCAAAGTAGTCCTCGATCTTGGATTTCCCAGTGAGGACTTTCTCAGCAAGCAGGTCTTGCTTATTGAGGAAGAGGATGGAAGAGGCAGTGTGCAGCCATCTGTGATGCTCTTGAAGAGGTTCAGAGCCTCCTGCGGGCGTATGGTCTGTGTTATCCTCCCTCGCGGTCCAAGATGTCGGCAGTCACATCACTGCAGCGTTCATGGTGCTGCCCACTTCCAACAAGTGGGAGTTGACTTTGTCCACCTGGAACTTGGTCTCAAAGATTCCAGAGGTCAGCATTCGGCAGAGAAGCAGCCCTGGTCACTTGGCACATAGTCAGGCTGCTGGATCACATTGACCCTGTCCGGGAAGCACTGGGCTCGATCAGGAGGCAGGCACTCCCTCCACCTCCCACAGGGCCTTGGCATGCTGGTAGAGTTCACGTGGGAAGTCAGAGTTCTACACATTCAGCTCAGTGGGTGCCCACTGGTTCTCAGGTTTGGCCAGCTTTGAAGGGGGCACCGGACTGCTCATGGAGGCAACAATGGTTTCAGAGGCCTCCTTCAGGTTGTTTTTGATGACCTGCACTGTTGCTGGAGGGCTTCTCTCCAGGTTCCCCAAGCCCCGCAGTCCCACAATCCATTTATAAAATAATCACTCAGACTCTTATATCACTTATAAACTGTATGGCCGTGGCAGGCTTCTTGCTAACTGTTCTTTTATCTTAAATTAACCCATTTTTATAAATCTATACCTTGCCACGTGGCTGGTGGCTTACCAGAGTCTCTACATGCTGCTGGTCATGGCGGTGGCTGCAGTGTCTCTCCCCTCAGCCTTCTGTTTCCCAGAATTCTCCTCTCTCCTTGTCCCACCTACTTCCTGCCTGGCCACCTACTTCCTGCCTGGTCACTGGCCATCAGTGTTTTATTTATATAGAACAATATCCACAGCACTGCACTTTGGTGGCCTTCTCTGTATCTCCATTAAACCCATTAGCATGCAGGATACTCATCTGCTTCACAATCGTGAATCTCCTGCACCCAGCAGCAGGCGGTGACAGGTAACCCTGCTTGTCCTTCTGCAGCTGCTTCTCTATCTTTCCTTGACCTCTCGAAGGCCCTTCTCATTGCACTGGTGCTTGGCCTTACTGCCTCAGAAGCAGCCCATGACCGCAACAGGGCAGGGCCAGGCTACAGGATGGCTAGGACAGGTCCAGGGGCCTCAGGTGGGCCTGGAGAGCAAAATCACCAGAGGATGGTGGCTTGGACCAAGGTGAGAGCATGGTTCTCCACCCCGGGCAGCCCCAAGGTGGTGACAACCCCTCTTATATACCTAATTTGTTTGTTGGCTGATTATTGTTGTTGTTTTTTATTTTTCAAGACACAGTTTCCCTGTGTAGCCCTGACTGACCTAAAACTAGCTCTGTAGACCAGGCTGGCCTTGAACTCACAAAGATCAGCCTGCCTGTGCCTCCGGAATGCTGGTGTCAAAGGTGTGCACCACCACCACCACCTGGCATGTACCTAATTTTTTATGATTTGCTTAATGAATGAAAGAACCATCCAGATTTTTAAAAAATAAATAAATAAATAAATAAATAAATAAATAAATAAATAAATAAAAAAGCTTGTTCAAAGAAGCACAAACTGGTTAACACTGCACAGGGCAAGAAAACTGGGAATTTCTAAATTTGGTTTTTGTTTTGAGATTTGTGTCCATTTTCATTACTTTTCTTTTTAGCCTGATAGAAACTATTTACACCTGTAATGGATTTAAAAATCTACATGTCAAAATATGGCTTTAGAGACTCATGGCCCTCTTTCATAGTGAATAACAAACTAAAAAAGGCAATTAAATATTTTCCTGGAGAATGAGAATATCCTTGGGTGAGTCTGTTTACTGGACTCTGTCTATACACAGGAGAGTTCTGCCTGCCTCAAGGACCAGGAAATATGGTTACTTCCCTAGCAATCAATGCTCAGCTCTCAGTTTCTCCATGAAAGAGACCATGGGTCCTCAAGAAACAGTTCTTTCCCGGGCAGACAACAGAACACCTGTAAGAAGATGCTAGAATATTCTTTTGTTCTCCGTGAATGATGAGGACATGACAGGAGAGCAGAGGAGGTGGTTTGAAGGGACAGATCCTTGTAAAAACCAGGGCCAAAGGGAGCATCAAAATAAATAATAATGGTAATGCATTCTAAGGCATGAGTAAAGTGAGACTCCATGTGTCCTTATCTGCATAAGGGCTGGAAGGAAGGCTCCTTCTAATCATGAAATGGCAACCAGCAAGGAAGAAGACCTCGCTAAAGACTTGCAACACTAACTGTAACAATCATGACAGCGGTTGATTCAGACAAGAAATGCTGATGAAGGCTGTTGTGAGGCATCCACCAGAGAAGACCACTCGGACCTGGGTTTAAGACCGTACAAAGTCTTTATTATCCTGCCCGTGACTACGCTGGGTGTTCAGGACCGCAGAGTAACCCAGCCTTTCTCACAGTGAGCTTTTAAGCACAAAAACCATGTCCTGGCTTGACATACTTAGTTAACAGGAAAAGTTAGCCAGAAGCAGAACCACAGAAGTCAAAAAGCAAGGTCAGTACACTTAGAGACTTTCCCAGAACTATATGCACGTTGATGGATTCGGTCTTCGTTTTAGTTTTGGCAAATGGTACTGTCTACATGCTGGGCTTTACATCCTGAATGGTACTTCCACCCTGGAGTCAGTTGTGCTAAGGTCTTGGGGGCCCTGTTACAAAGGTTAAAACTGGTAGGTGGAAGCTTGATGAGGAAAAGCGTGTGGTGTCAAAATATTTCCCAACGAATGACTGATTAATTGCAAAGGGGGAAATAACTTGGTAATGGAGAAACTGGCAGTCCCTGCCCTGCCTAGTTGATCAAAACTAGCATCATGAGAAATGAAACAAATCAATGTCACATGCCTCCTTAAAGCAATGTCCTACAAAGGGCACACCGCTCAAAATCATATCTCAATCTCGGGCAAAGAGCAAAGAAAACCAAATTGAAGGCATTGCACCAACCATACTCTGTGTTCTTTTAAAATGTCATGGTCGTGAAAGACAATATAAGCTGAGAAACCTCTGTGGCTTAAAGAAGACTGAAAGACATAACATCTAAATACATTCCATTGCCTGCACTGGGCCCTTTACCAGGGAATGTTCCCACAGCCATAAAAGAAACTAGTGAATTTAATATATAAACTATGGGTTAGATGGTAACAGTATATCAGTGTTAAGTATTTATACTAGTCTTTAATACACCTTCAACTATTTTCTTTAATATACCTTCAACTATTTTAGGGGTAAACAGCCTAATGTCTGCAACCAGTTCTCAGGTGTTAAGAAACAGGGGCTGCCAAAGCCTTATCTGATGGGAACAACAGGAGTCATAAGCCAGCACAGCTGCTTGACAAAGATCCAGCAGAGCTGAGCCACAGGATGGCTGCCATGCCACCTTTGGTTTTCACCTCCACCTGTTACATACTTGGGGGACTTTTGATATTTGTACAATTTAGGGATATTGGATTGACAGAAAAATTTTATGAATCATTTATGCCTTCTCCCAGGAATCCTGTTTCTAAGCTTCCCCAGGACAGTCCTGAATATACTACCCCTCTCGATTTGAGGAAGATATCCTTATCTATTTGAAGGTTTTCCTTATGCCTTGGAGGTTGTGACACACATAAAGAAGTCAGAGGTCTCTTCATGAGGCTATGAGATAGTCTTGAAACATCTGTCCCTCTACTTATACAGGAACAAGATATTCAAAACAAAGTAAACTTTAAAAGGTCAACAAGATTCGGTGGGCTAGAGAAGTTGGCCACAGTTCAGAGCACAAGCCTCTTCCCACTGTACACTCAGACAATTATGTGGCATACAACTCTGCCCTACACAGAGATATATTGATGAGCAAAGTATGGAGTGGAAAGATGATGAAAGAATGAGAAGTCAGGACCTCCCTCTCTTAGAAGTTAGTACATGCAGAGTCACTGTGGTGTCATGTGGCCAAGGAACAATGGAATGCCAGGAATAGACATCTAGACCAATTCTATAAAGATATAAAATATAAATATTGTATTATGCCAGAATTTGAATAATAACTGCAGCAGCTTTGGCCTGGGGATTGTTCTTGGGCACTCTGACCACTAAGAGTTAATAATACACTGCTTGGAACATGGCAATAAGCCTGAGCTGGCTTGAAGATTTTGTTTTGGTCTAGCATCCTTGAAGCAACCAGAGCTATCAGCCTGAGAACAGGTTGTCATATGCTTCTAGGTTCTTAAAAATTGGGTTATAGGGTTTATGACTAAAGATGATAACTCTGTTTATTAATGATGTCAAAACTTGAGGGAAAATGATTGGAAATGATAACTCTGTTCTGTCACTGTTTATTAATGATGACTAAAAGCTAAGCAAGAGGAAGTGAAACATATGTCCCAAACAAAAATGATATGATCTATGTTGGAATATCATGAATTTATCCCTGCTTATTAAATTCTGTATAAATAAAGAAGCGCTCCGGCTGCTAGTCAGTCAGGCTGCAAGATTCTTACCATCGCCATGGCCTGGCTCATTCTCCACCACCACCCCGCCCCACCCCATCCCAGGCAACTTCTTACTTCCTCTGCAGATCTGTAGGAACCTGTTCCCCACCGGGAATGGCTCTCAGCAAGGGACACACAGAGGCACACACATATGCAGATAAATAATGATATATGTATGTGATATGCATATAATAGTAGGTAAATAAATAGATGGTAGAGATACAATAGGTAGATATAGACAGTAGAACAAAGCAAAAAAAAAAGTCAAGCAATTGGTAAATCTGGGCAAATGATATATGCAGGGGTGTTTGGTACTATTTTTCCATAAGTTTAAAATGTATTACACAAGTTATTTTCATCACTATAACGACATGCCTGAGGCTAACTTTAGGGGGAAAGCCTGTTTGGGTTCACAGTTCTGAAAGTATAAGGCCTAAAGGCCTCACCTCATACAGCCTTCTCTTGAAAGCGTGTGTGTGTGTGTGTGTGTGTGTGTGTGTGTGTGTGTGTGTGTGTGTGTGTGTACACATCCTGGAGCTTGCACCTCCTCTCTTTAAAGCCCCTCCCACAGTCACGAGATCAGCCCCAATCACCTCACCTAATCCCAACCACTTCCATGGTCTCACCTCTAAACACCACAGGGGCCTGAAGTTCTCTGCTCCATAATGCCTTGGGGTAGCAATTACACCAAAGTGTTTTCAGCCTGCGGGTCACTCACATCACATGCAAACCACAGTGTTTGTCAAGAGAAAAGTCCTCCATGAAAACCAAGAAAGACTGGGTCAGCCTCATCACAGCCCAGGGTGGGTCTTGGACCAATGGTCTGCCAGCAACTAAGAACAACAATCCACAATTCCCCAATCAGGGAACAAATAATGGGTCAGTGTCCTCCCCTTTGGGTCACTAGATAGAAAGGGTCAGAGTGGCAAATCGCTCCCAGCACACAGGGCCCAGGGGTCCTTGAAAGAGGGAAGAAGAGCCCCAAGTCACAGCAGCGTCACCCACTGACACCAGTGGAGAGAGATCTTCCCTCCTCTGGTCCCTGACACGCTAAGCTACAGGATCTGCCAGTCGGAAATGTGTTCTGACCCACAGTGCTGTGAGTCTGGGACTTCCTGCAGCAAGTATGAGGACAAAGAAGAGCACCATAGCTCCAGCCATCAGTGGCAGGTGACGCGGCATGTTCTCATGAAAGAAAGAAAATATTCTCCAAGATTAAACCTCCAGGTTCAAAAACCACAGACGGCTGGGAGGAAAGGGGACCGTGCTGAAATGTGCAGAACATGCTAGAAAGACTTAAACCTAACAAGGAGATTTGTGGCCCCAGCAAGAGGGGTAGTGATCAACGTAAAAAACAGATGCAACAAAAAGATACAATCCCTCTAAGCATAACTAGAAGTCACAGGAATTTACCTGCATGATGACAACATCACAAAACAGAACACCTGGCTGTGTCACCTCAGAGGAGGGTCACACTCCTCTTGCCTTCAAGGCCCTGGAAGCTGCCTCCTCATGATCACATCCAGAACTAGAAATAGGAATCCTTTGATAAGGGGGTTTTCATTATTATCTTTATTCCACCTACTGACCATCCCCAGCCTCGGAGGTTCTGAGAGGTTGTGGACAAACTGAAAAACAACATTGCGTTTGAAGCTGGGCCTCCGAAGTATTTTTCCATCCCTCTTGTTATCTTCTGAGCCAAGTGAGTCAGTCCCAGCACATTCCAGAGGAAACACGGTGGTCTCAGATGAAAGGAATTCCACTCTCAGTCACTCTCAGCACATTCCCGAACAAGCAAGCCCTGCATTTCACGAGGAGAGGACAGTCACTCACAGGCCACCTCACGGGGGCCCTTGGAAATCCTGTCCCACTCGGAGAAGATCCGCCTGAGAAACACAACAGAGGCCGGAGCCCAGAACCCCAGCCAAAATGGTGCCATAAAATAAGTGATAAATGAGGGGGTGGAGCAGGTGTAGGAGCTAAGGTGCCTAATAGCATCCAGGAAACAACAGGGCAGATACACATATGAGCTTGTAACAGGGGCCCTAGACCTCAGCACAACTGGCTCCATGCTGGAAACGCCACTCAGGCTGTGAAACTCAGCACACAGACAGCACCACCTGCCAAAACTGAAAACAAAGACCTAATCCATCCAAGTCCATAGTTCTGGGAAAGTCTCTAAACGTACTAACCTTACTTTTAGTTTCTGTAGTTCTGCTTCTGGCTGACTGCTCTTGTTAACTGAGCATGCCAACCCAGGACATAGTTTTTGTACCTGAAAGCCCATCCTGAGAAAGGCTCAGTGCTATACTGGGGCCCTGAACACCCAGTGTAGTCGCCAGTCAGCTAATAAAGATTTCTGTTGTCTTAAACCCATGTCCAAGAAGTCTTCTCTGAAGAATATGCCATAACAAACTCACAACAATTATGACAACATGCACAAGACCTGTGCAAATCCAACCAGAGAAAATCATAATATAGAGAGTAGATGATGGACGTAAAACTCCACCACACACTGAGGTAGTTGATAGCTCCTAGGAGAGGAGAGGCAGTCTTCCTTAGTGATATGACCCAGGAGGTTGACAACACACCGGACAGGCTCCACCCCCAAGACCAGTGGGCCAACATAGACTGGCCTCCAATCACACACATCACACCCTTGCTTCTAATGTCACATCGCTTCCCACTCAGACCTCTGCCTCCCTCAAAAGGACCTTTGTAATGACACTGGGTCCACCTGGACATTCAAGGAGTCTCTCCCCATCTCAAGATCCTTAACACCATTTCTTTTCTTTTTTTTTTTTCATTTTTTCCCTTTTATTTTATTTTACAATACCATTCAGTTCTACATATCAGCCACGGGTTCCCCTGTTCTCCCCCTCCCACCCCTCCCTTACCTCAGCCCACCCCCCATTCCCACCTCCTCCAGGGCAAAGCCTCCCCCGAGGACTGAGATCAACCTGGTAGACAAAGCATGAAATTTGCAGGCAAATGGATGGAACTAGAAAAAAATCATCCTGAGTGAGGTAACCAAAACCCAGAAAGACAGTCATGGTATGTACTCACTCATAAGTGGATTCTAGATATAAAATAAAGAACAATCAGACCACAGCCCATAGAACCATGGAGGCTATATATATAGCATGGAGGTCCCTAGGACAACTGTGGCTTATAATAAATTTCGGTTTTACTCAATTATTGAAAAAAAAATAGCCAAACGAATGGAAACACATGAACTATGAACCAAAGGCTGAGGGGCCCCCAGCTGGATCAGGCCTTCTGAATAGGTGAGACAGTTGATTGGCTTGATCTGTTTAGGAGGCAACTAGGCAGTGGTACCAGGTCCTGTGCTCATTGCATGAGTTGGCTGTTTGAAACCTGGGGTTTATGCAGGGACACTTGGCTCAGTCTGGTAGGAGGGGACTGGACCTGCCTTAACACCATTTCTTCAATGTCCCTTTTGCCCTGAAAAGTAACACAGTGAGTGAGGATTCTGAAGATTAGGGTGTGGTGGTCTTCAGCAAGCTGTTACTCAGTCTACCACAGCCACCAGGCCTCAGCCAGCGGGAACAAACATAAAAGCAAAGGGCTGTTAGAGACCGATTCCATCTGTGCATGTTATAAAGTAGAGATGATAGATAATGATAGACAGACAGATAGACAGATAGGTTATAGATAGATGATAGATAGATAGATAGATAGATAGATAGATAGATAGATAGATAGATCTGTTATGACAGACAGATAATTGTTAAGTATGTAAATAATGGAGAGACAAACAGGTATCACATACATATATGTGAAGGATCAGTATCAGACTCCAGAGGGCTTTGAAATCAGGATCTTGATAAATACATCACTCTATTTTGTTGGTTTTAATTGCTTATGCCGAAATGGCTTTTTAGATAGAGATTTCCATTTGCATTGCTGAATGAAATGTTTTTTTTTTTTTCTCAAAATAACTTACTGTATTTTTGCCACAAGGTGGAGCCAACGAAACATCAAAGAGGCCTTCAGAGCAGCCATTTTGCCCTGGCTTTCTGGCTGGTTGTGAGGTTACCAACCGCTATTCCCTGTGTGATTTGGGTATAAAGACTGTATTTGTTCAGGAAACTTCAGGGAGCCCTACAGTTTCCTGTACTCAGAAATCATCCAGCTCCACACAAGAGTGAAGAGAGATGTTCTCTCCTGAACGCTGCCAGCACGAAGGGATGAATGTGCTGAGTGTCACTGTGAGTGAGCACACCTGGGAGACACCGCAGAGTGTCATCATCATAAATGAAACCAAGTCCTTCCCAGGTCTGGGAGGAGGGAGTCATCTGGGCTGGGGATGTGGGAGAGCTCCTGACCAGAGCTTTGCTCCAGGGATGTGTCTTTATTGCCCCAGGCCTGCCTGTGACAGTGTCCATCGTGATCTCTCTCCTGCCACGTCTCTCATGCACAGTGTCACAGGTCCCCACACCTACTGCCCTCCTATGGCCTCACACCATCTGACCTCTGTGTACCTCCTCGCCTCACTTCTGGCCTCCTACAGGCCCTGAACAAAGATTCTTCGCTTGACCAAACTCAGGTCAGCCTCCTGAAACTTCTGAGCATGTCTCATAAAATCTGCTTTTAACAAAGAACTCTTGTTAAGTCACCTTATCAAGAATGTGCTCATCCTCAGGCCGGCAGGATGTAAAGGGGCTTGCTGCCATGCCTGACAGCCTCAGTTCAATCCCTGGAACATGATGGAAGAAGAGAACTGACCCCTTCAAATTGTCCTGTGACCTACACACACACACACACACACACATACACACAAACACAGGGGCATGCATGCTGCAGCATGTGTATGACCTTTCCCCCAACACATACACACACACAGAGGCACACATAAGTAGATAGATAGATAGATAGATAGATAGATAGATAGATAGATAGATAGGTAGATAGATAGACAGACACAGACAGACAGACAGATAGATGGGAAAATAAAGAATCGCTCCGTCTCCACTCTGTTCAACCCTCCGCTATCCTCTGAGTGACATCTGATCACCTGACTTGGCTTCATCAAAAATGCTGTTAGGTGGATATGATGGATATGATGGCTAGTTTTGTCAACTTGATTGACTTAAGAAACATGTAGTGAGGCTTATCATTAGAGGTGTCTTACAAGAGTGTCTCCCGAGTGGTTTAAATGAGGAGGGAGCCCCCACCCTAAGTTGGTGACATCATTTTGTGAGCCGAAGCTTGGGCTGCACAAAAAAGGAGACGGGAGAGAGCCCAGGGAGCCCTGCCTGTTCTCTGCCTCCTGACCTGCCCAGATCGGAGGCGTCCAGCCACAGTCTGCCATGCCTTCCCACAATGATAGACTATGGCGCCCTCTCAAACCATGGCAAACAAACCCATCCTCCCACGGGTTGCTTTTGGCCAGGGGCTTAGTCTCAGCGATAACAGGGTAACTGAGTTACTGGGTTAAGCCAATCCCCTCACCCTGAGGCTTCCACTTACTGATCCCGCCCCGCTCCTTGACTGTACTTCCTAGTTGACTAGCTCCTTGCTTCCGAACCCCATTGCCATGGGCCCTTTACCTATTGTGATGGTCCAGAAGAGTCTTCCTCATCATGTTTAAACATGCCATTGAAGCATTTTTTTTCTTCAAAACCCCATCACTACATTACCACCACTACCCTAGGCATCCCACCCACACAGTACTCTCAAGAGGCAGAGAGAGTTGCTAGGTTTTACCTGGCTTCCATGATCTTCTAGTTGGCTCCAAAAATGCCCTCAGGAAAGTGAAGAGAAGCTGAGCCATGCGTGAATGGGCGGTCTGGTCCCAAACAGACTCCCCAAAGATTTTGTTAGCTCAATCCTCACACTTCCATATCAGCCAAAACTCAGTTTAGGGATGAGCTGAGCTACAGAGAGTAAGAAAGGGAGAAGAAAAGTAGGAAATGTTTGCAGGGCCTTTGTCCCAGATCATTCTCCTGTAGATAAGCCCTGCACCCTAGTGGGTAGGGGGTTCTTCTGTAAGAAGAGATGGTACATCATGCCCTTTTTTAAATGTAGGGTAAAGGGCCAACAGCACCCCTGCCCAGCCAACATAAGTGACACTGACTTCAAAGATGTCTCAGGAAAGATCTTTGTCTCTATCTTCCATTCAACAAACTGTAGTTGGTTGTTCTACTTTTTTACTCTTAGGGGGCCTGCCACCCAGCTTCCAAATAAGTACATGGAGACTTATTGTTACTTATACATGCCCTGCCTTAGCTTGGCTTGTTTCTAGCCAGCTTTTCTTAAATTATCTTCTCTTCCCAGCTTTCTCCTCCTATTTATTCTCTCTCCTGCCAGCCCCACCTAGCCTTTCTCCTGCCTGGCTATTGGCCATTCAGCTCTTTATTAGACAGGCAAAGTAACACAGCTTCACAGAGTTAAACAAATGCAATATAAAAGAATACAACACATCTTTGCATCATTCAACAAATGTTCCACAGTGTGAACAAATATAACACATCTTAAAATAATATTCCTCAACAATAAACCTTTACAAAGCAACTGCCAAGCATCAGGCACTCTGCCAAGAGCACAGAAACCCACAAGAAGGACACGCATTCCTATCTTATGAAATCATAATACAATAAAGCTAGAAATCAATGGCAAGAGTCATTGGAGAAACTAAACAGCAATGTGAGAGCAAGCACACACCTTTGAACAATCAATGAGCCATTGAAGTAATCAATAGAGACCTTTTTAAATTCTCTAGAACCAAATGAAAATAAAAACATATGCAATAACTTTGAACACAGAAAAAAAGGAAGTATATAACTAATTATCACTGTCTATACTAAACAATCAGAGAAAAGAACTTCCGGGTAAGATGGCAGCCAGAACCTACCTCTGTGTGGCCCGGCAAAAGAGAGACGCCAGGACAAGAGAAAAATTAAAAGTAGATTCCATCTCAAAGAAAGAAACGAGGAAGGAAGGGCTTTGGAAATCTGCAAAAGGAGGGATAAGGCAGTGGGAAAACACAGAGAAATGGAAGATGGGTTCCTGAAGAGAAGAAAGCCAAGCTGAACACTGTTCCAGCTCTATGGCTCGGGCAAGGAGTGAGCCAGCAGTTGGCCTGGATAGAAAGACTACTCTAGACCATCATGGTAGCCCTACTCATAGGGCAGTCCTACCCACAAGACCAGTCCACAGCCTTCACGAGCCTCAGATCCATCCCATCGTAGGTCTGGCTGAAGCAGCGACTTCTCTTGTGGAAGGAGTCAGCCATCACGGAAGCCGCCCTGGCTCAGAGAACTGTGGCTGGATGCCGTCTTGCTTGAAAGGTAACCTAGAGTTTAAGGACGAGTACCCTTGAGGCTTGAGAACAGGGAGCAGTCCCAAGTCTGGGGGCGCTGGTTCAAACTGCCACCGCTGCAGGGTGAGAAGACAGCCCTGGACAGTCCTCCCAGTAGTGGAGAGTGGGAAGGGCAGCTGGCAAGAGGCTGGACAGTGCAAGCAGCTGTGGCCGTGGCTCAGGCAGTCAAGTGCATAGGGAAGATGTCTCCTCTCTTGGTAGCCGAGAATAATTCCAGAGCATGATAGCCCTGAGCCAGGGGTTGGCAGAACAGACCAGCCTCTGGAGCCAGCTATATGCTGTGAGGTTCACTGCTGTCATGAAATGATTCTGAGACCCCAGCAGAGCACTCTGTATCTATGGCTGCATCTCCCCGATGGGGTAAGGAATACTTAGAGGGCTTTGAAAGTGTGCAGACGGGCTTCCCCATGTGGGAAAAACCATATGGTCTTCCCATGGGGCTGCTGCCTCCGCTCTCAATGGACTTAGGAGACAGTTTGTACCCATGCCCGGAGGGTACAAACTGGGGAGTCTTGGAAGGGTGGAAGAACCGGTTTGGCACACCAACTCCACAACCAAGGGGGGCTAACCAGTATACAAAGAAGGGAGCTTCTGATGTTAGGGTAGCTCTGACAAACACCAGGCTCATCACACGTTCAACTCAGCATGGCACGCAACATGCCATTTGGAATTCCCCCTTTGTACATTTATCCGTGCATACTTTTAGAAGTGTTTTGAGTTTTTCTTACCTGGTTTTTGTTTTATATTTCCCCTTTTTATATTTACTTTTTTTATAGTTACTTTTCTATTGTTATGAAGAGACACCATAACCAAGGCTACTTATAGAAGAAGAGTTTATTGGGGGTCACAGTCTCCAAAGGTCAGAGTCCATGACCACCGTGGCAGAAAGGATGGCAGCAGGCAGGCATGGTGCTAGAGCAGTAGTCAGGAGTTTACATCCATACCCGAAAGTAGGAGGCAGAGAGAGGGGTGACCAGGAATGGCAAGGGCTCTCGAGACCACCCTGAGTGACACACCTCCTCCAACAAGGCCACACCTCCTAATCCCTCCCAAACAGTGCCACCAACAGGGAACAAGTTTTCAACTATATGAACCTATAGGAGCCATTCTCATTCAAGGTACCACATTTCACTCCCTGGACCTATTATAATGCAAAATACATTTTATTCAACTTCAAACGTCCCCATAGTCTTTCATCATCTCAACATAGCTTAAAAAATCCAAAGTCTTAAGACAATCTCTTAATTGTCATCCTGTGTAAAATCAAAATCAAATTATGTTCTTCTGACACACAGTGGCACAGATTGCACATTATCCTTCCAAGAGGGAAGAACAGAGGTATAGCAAGGAAATGCTGGACCAAAGCAAGCCTGAAACCCAGCAGGGAAAACTTCAGATCGTCTAACCCATGTCTGCTGCCAGAGGGCTCAAATGGCTCTCCCATCCAGCTTTGCACACTGCAACACACTTCTGTCTCTTGGGCTTGCTCCACTCCCTGTCTGCAGCTTTCTCTCTAGCAGATATCTCAAAGGTCTGGCATCTCCAACATTTGGGGGTCTCCAACACAATCCAGCATAACACGTTCAGCATAACGTCAGATGAGTCCTGATGCAATACTCCGTTTTCATCTATAGATCGATCACCCAAACTATGCCATAGATGAAATCGGCTTGATAGACATCTACAGAATATTCCATCAAGCAGATATGGAGTACACATTCTTCTCAGCCCACAGTAACAACACAAATGTTTGGAGACTGAAGAATACACTCTGGAATGGAATGTATCATTAAAAATATTAACAAGAAATTGTTTTAAATTCCTAGAATCAAATTAAAATGAAAACACAACTTGCCAGAACTTCAGGGATACACCTAAGGCAATTCCGAGAAGACAGTTTAGAGTTAACAGTGCTTACATTACGAAAATCAGAGAGATCACAAGAAAATAACTTAATGATGCATCTAGAGATCT
Source organism: Peromyscus leucopus (assembly GCF_004664715.2). NCBI lineage: Eukaryota > Metazoa > Chordata > Mammalia > Rodentia > Cricetidae > Peromyscus > Peromyscus leucopus. Next base: position 16,138,439 of record NC_051076.1, read on the forward strand.
TAGAAAAACAATCACAAGCCAAACCCCAAAGCAGTAGACAACAAGAAATAATGACGATTAAAACAAAAATTAATAAAATAGAGACTAAAATAACAATAAATAGTTGTTTTTTGACAACATAAATATGGTTACCAAGTAATTATCAAATCTAACAAAAATAAATAGAAAATATCCAAATTCATAAAAATAGACAGAGGTAATGTTACAAGAGATTCCAGTGAAATCCAGAAGAGCATTAGGGAATATTTTAGAAACTTATATTCCAAACAAACTAGTAAATCTAGAAGAAATGGACAAATTTCTGGGCATACATGACCTACCCAAATTAAATCAAGACACTATGAACAATTTAAACAGATCCATAGCAAACGAGACTGAGAGTTTGCTAAGAAATAAAAGGCCAGGACCGAAATGATTCGCTACTGAATTCCACCATGCTCTTCAAGGGGAGCTAACAGCAATACTCCTCGACCTCCCCATAAAATACAGGAAGGGACAGTACCCAACCCATGCTATGAAGCCAGCACCACCCTGACACCCGAGTCAGATAAAGACAAACAAACAAAAAGAAAACTACAGGCCAATGTCCTGATGAAAAAATCCTCAAGAAAATCCTTGCAAACTGGATTTAATAGCAATCAAGAAGATCATACACTATGGCCTGGTTGGTTTCATCTCAAGGATGCAAGAATGATTCAATCCAAATCATTAAATATAATAAAACATATAAACAGACTTAAGGGAATAGATCACACGACCGTTCCAATATATGTGGAGGATTGTGATGAAGTTCAGCATCTGTATGGGTTATTTCTGTTGTTGATGTCAAGTCCCTGACAAAAGCAACTTGAAGAAAGGGTGTATCTGGCCTCAGAGTTCAAGGATACAGTCCGTCACAGCTGGGAAGGCAGGGAAACAAGAGCGTGAGGCATCACAGCTAGTCACATTGCATCTAAAATTAAGAAGCAGTGAGAGATGAATGCTGGTACTCAGCTGACTTGCTCCTTTTTATTCATCCTTGAACACCAACCTATGGGATGGTACCATCCATATTCAAGGTGGGTCTTCCCTACTCAGTTAACCCTTTCTTGAAACAACCTCATAGATACACCCAGAAATGTGTTTCCATGGTGATTCCAAAGAATGGTCTTTTGAGTATCATGTTGTCTACAAATCGATCATTTGACATCTTCCTTTCCTACATGTATCTCTTTTTCTCTTGTCTTACTACTAGAGTAGTTAAGACAGTATAAGAACGGAGAACGGAAACTTTGTCTCATTCTGGTTTTATAACTTTTCCTGCTTTAGTGTGACATTGACTGTAAGTTTGCTGTGCACATAGCCTTTTTATGTCATGGTGCATCCTGTCTACTCCCTCAGGACTCTTACCATGAAGGGATGTTAGAATGGTTAATCCTGACTGTCAATGTTGGGATTTAGAATCTTTGACAACTGTACCAAGAGTGTAAGTTGGAGAAAAGACAGCCCCTCCACAAATGGGAAAATTGGATATTCACTGTGGAGTAGTAAAACTATCTCCCACCCTGTATAAAAATAAACTCAAAATAGACCAAAGACCTTCATGTAAGAGGTGAAAATTTGAAGCCATGGGGTAAGGGATGCTTGGAGTTCCAGGTAGAAGCAAAGATTTTCTGAGAACTCTAATAGCTTGGTAAGAAATAACAAGAATTGGCAAATGGTGTCAAATCAATTTAAAAGGATTCTGCACAGCAAAGGAACCAATTAACTGAGTGAAGAGAGCCTACAGGATGAGAGACAATTGTTACCAGTTATACATCTGACAGAAATTAATATCCAGAATCTATAAAGAACACCAAAAATTAAATACAAAATCCAATCCGTAAATGGACAATTTAAATGAATAGTCAGTCCCCAAAGATGAAGTAAAACGTCCCATAAACATACAGAACACATTTGGCATCCTCAGCCATCAGGGAGATTTACATAGATTCCATCTCATTGTAGTTAGAAGGGCAATCATCTGCCAGGCGGTGGTGGTGGACACTTTTAATCCCAGCACTTGGGAGGTAGAGCCAAGCGGATCTTTGTGAGTTCGAGGCCAGCCTGGTCTACAGAGTGAGATCCAGGAAAGGCATATAGCTGTAAAGCTACACAGAGAAACCCTGTCTCGAAAAACAAAACAAAACAAAACAAAACAAAAAAAGAAGGGCAATCATCAAGAAAAGCAACAAGAGATGCTGACAAGAATGGAGGTGAAGGGGCATTACAGACTGCTGTAGGAATACAAATTAGTGAATCCACTATGAAAATCAGTGTGGTGACCCCTCAAAATGAAATAGAACTACTATATGATCTATCTAAACCTAGGAACCTAAATCCACTTCCAGTGAAGACCTATACACCATGCTTATCACTGCATGATTCACAAAAGCTAGGTTACAGAGTCGACCTAGGAATCCATCAGTGGATGTTAGCACTGCATGATTCACAAAAGTTAGGTTAAAGAGTCGACCTAGGAATCCATTTATCAGTGGATGAATGGATAAAGAAACCATGCTGCCTTCACACAGCAGAGTATTACTTAGCCACAAAGAATGAAACTGTATTGTTTTCAGGTAAATGATGGAGCTAGAGGTCATTGTGGTGGGCAAAACAAGCCCCCCCTCTCTCTTTCACACTCTCTCTCTCTCTCTCTCTCTCTCTCTCTCTCTCTCTCTCTCTCTCTCTCTCACACACACACACACACACACACACACATACACACACACATTCACACACACACACACACATACACACACACACACACACACACACACACACACACACACTTTCTCTGACCCGTGCTCCTCCTCTGGAGTGCCAGGATCACAGACAGGTGCCACCACACTCAACTTCAGAATCAGAACTTAAAAATAATAGTAACATATGAGAGTAAAAAGGGGCCCAGGTCCAGGAATAAGGGACAAAGGGGAGGAGTAGGGAGGAAAAGACAGACGTAAGAGAAGCAAAGGGTGGGGGTGGGTGGGGGTGACTATTATCAAAGTCCTTTATGTGAACATTTGAGAACGTCACAATGAAATCAATTGTTTGTATAATACAAACTAATAAAAATTAATTCCAGGGAGAGAGAGAGAGAGAGAGAGAGAGAGAGAGAGAGAGAGAGAGAATAGGAACCCACAGACTAGTGGACAGTTGGGCAGGTATTTGTGGCACCAGGGGACAAGTACTCTAACAGAGTCCCTTATAAAGGACTGCGGCGGTGATGGAGGGGTGACTCGGTAGTTGAGAGTGCTTACTGAGCACGGTTGCTGTGGAGACGTGAGGACTGGAGTCTGAGCCCAACGCCCCCCTAAAATCTGGGAGTGGTCCTGCACACATCTGTACCGTCAGCGTTGAGGTGGGTGGAGACAGGAGACTAGCGAGGCTTAGCTGGCTGGCTGCCTCGCTGACATATGTGAATTCCGGGTTGACAAAAGGCCTGGCCTCAAGGCAGAGGGTGGTACAGGGGGACACCCAGTGCCCCCCTCTGGCCCCCATGAGAGGCACAGGCAGCCCTCCACACGCACAAATAAAAATAATAAACTAATGAATAGAATTAAAATTTAAAGTACGAAGAGAACAGCTTCCCTCACGCACAACTGTATCTTCTGGTTTATGAGTCCGCACCTCAGGAGACACAAGTCACCCTCCTGATGAGACTTTTATTTCAATTAGTCCCAAGTCTGCTCTGGGGCACTCCCTTCTGAATATGAGTCAGGAGGCTGGGGCCTCCCTGCAGATCCTGCTCAGGACTGAGTGGCTGGACCTGAGACACACCCTCAGTCCGTTCAGCCCGGGCACAGCCTAAGGAGCAGAGGCAGATCAGCTGTCTCCGGGGAGTCGAGAGGCACCAAGCACTCCGTTAGGGCTAGCTAGACCTTCGCTGTCAGCCTTCACTACCCAGACCCCTGCTGCTCAGCCACACATACTGACTAGGTGACAGGTCCCCTCAGAGTCTGCTTTTGTGAACACTGTGCTCTGAGTCAGAAGTTGTGGGGGCACATAACTGAGCGTGACTCAGCCGCAGCCTCGGCTCTGAGGTTCCTCCCAGAATATGCCCTTTTTTGGCCCCAGGCAGGGTGTCCCTCATCTCTCAGATGCTCAAGGGCAGAGCTTCAAACCGCCTCAGAGGAGCACTACAGCTCTCAGGCTGGCTCCCCAGAAGGACTGGGTGCAAGGAATATCTCTCCGCGACTTCAGATCCTACAGGGGTGAAGGGGCACCATTAACCCCCATTAACTGTGCCTGAGAGCCCAAGCTAATAATTCTAACGAACGGATAACCCCAAATCCGTAGACAAATCTCCTCCTTGGGTGTATAAAGGGAAAAGGAAGGAGAAAGGGGCGGGGAGGGGGGGGGAGGAAGAAAAGGAGGGGCAAGAAGGAGGGGCGAAAGGGAGGGGACCGGAAGAGAGGAAGTCTCCACCAGCTGAAGCATCCTGGTTATTTTCACCCCAGATCCTAGGTGCGTTCTCAAGTGGCTCCTGGGGTGGAAAGTTAAAGGCACGAGGCAGGCAGGTTTTGAGGCAGAAAAGGCAAAATGTGCTACACAAAGACGCAAGCCGAGGGAAAGGGGCTGGTGGGGGAGCTTAAGACAGTGTGTCTAGGACATCGGGAGAAAACCGAGGAGAGAAGAGAGAGAGGTCGGCTACCGGGGGGGGGGGGGTGGGGGGGGGACGGGACCAGAGTGTCAGGAGGCCACAGAAGTGAGGTGACCGATGACAGCCGGCCTTGCAGTCAGCACTGTGCTGTGACAGTGAAGTCGGGATGCCAGCGCACCGTCCTACCTCCTCTACACCCAGGGCCGAGGTTCCCAGCTGCAGCCGGTCCTTACAGCCCCGAGCCACAGCTCCCTGACTGCTGGGTGGTCCTGAGCGTCATTGAATCTCTTGATGCTTCCGTTTTCTCAACTGTAAATGTGGCAACGATGGCAAGACACGGCTCACTGGGCCGCTGTGAGGATCTCATGAATGACTGTGTGCCAAACATTTGAGAAGGAGAGGTGGACTCCCCAGCGGCCTCCAGCCAGGGACAGCACACAGAGGTTCTGGACTGACCGTTTCAACCCGGGCAGACCTCTGTGGAGCCGGCTTTATTCTGAAGTCTCCATCTGGGTGGCCGAGGTTTCCAGAGCTACACCGTACTCTAAGGGTCCTTTTGTCCTACAGTCCTTTCTTCTCTCTTTGTTCTTGTAAGATCTTCCTTGTGGTCCGAAGGCGTCCTCTACTCCCTGATCTCTGTATTTTCACAGTTGGTACCCCCAAAGCTTCTTGCATCTTTTGTGTGTTTTCTGAGACAGTGCCTGACTCCGTACCCCAGCTAGCCTCAAACTCATAGCAACCCCCACTGCCTCAGACTCCCAAGTGTTGAGATCACAGGTGTGAATCACCATGCCCAAGCTCTCGTGAACCTCTGTTCCAGTTTGCTTTGATATCTGTTGCTGTGATACAAATCATAACCAAAAGCAAACAAATCATAACCAAAAACTTGAAGGAAGTCAATGTCTATTTGGCTTAGAAGTGATGGTTCATTACGGAGGGAAGTCAAGGAAGGAAGGAACTCAAGGCAGAAGCTTGAAGCAGAAACCAAGGAGGAACATTGCTTTCTAACTTGCTGCCTCTGGCTTTCTCAGCTACCTTTCTTATGCAGTGCAGGGCAGCTCACCTAGGAATGGCAACCGCCCCTGGTGGGCTGGGCCCTCCTTCGTCAGTTAGCAGATGTGCCCGCTCTGATGGAGGCAATTCTTCAACCCAGACGTGTCAAGTGACAATGAAGATTGCCTATCAGGACCTCTAACTTGGGGGGGTGGAGCGTGCTGTTGTTGTTTGTTTTGGTTTGGTTTGGAGAGGGGACTTTGCTTCCTAGAGGACACAAATTAGTACACTTAGTTAAACGTAATTCTTCACTATAGGACTGGTCAGAGACCTTAACATATAAACAGCATCATGACTCATCAAGAGGCAAATAGAATGTGAAGCATTTTCCAAAATCTCTTGGCTATGAAAAAAAATTACAGAACCACATCCACACAGAGACTACTCACTGACATCTCGTGAAACTTAGGTTGCTTTGCAAAGTGAAGTTGCAAACCATTGAGCCAGAACACCTCTAAAGTTCCATCCAGCCCTGACTGCTGTGTTGCAGATCTCATATTGTGGAGCATCCTGGGTGAGCATGGCACAGCCAGAGGCACATTCTGCAGCGAGGAAACCCAAGCTCTCCTCTGCATTGCATCAGCAACTTTAGCTGCATCTGTAAGCCTTCATCCACCTGAGAGTTACCGAGCACTCTATCGGCACTATGAATGTCATGGTCCCTCTTTCACAGACAGAGAAACCGAGGCCTAAGAAGTTAAAAACACTGGGTCAGATCCACAGTCAAGCAAATTTTTAGTGGTCACTGAGTTACCCTCTGTTTGATAGATGGATGATACCAAGGGGCCTGTTAATGAGGAGTGGGGACCAGAAGAGTGTTTGGAATCAAAGCCTTGGAAAAAAATAGGACCACAGCAATAATGCTATGTCACTGCGGCAGGTCAATAGCAGCAAGAAAATAACACCTGGCCCCCAGTGGACCACAGCAGGAAGCAGAGGAAGCATGTCTCAACTGTCATAAAGCAAACACAGCAGGAAGCAGGGGAAAGGCAGGGCACCTAGCATGTTAGGTGATTGATGGCTGTGGCTTGGATATTTTTAAAGAATTATTCATTTTATGTGTGTATTTTGCCTGCATGCATGTATATGCACCACAGGCATGCTTGGTACCTGCAGAGGTCAGAAGAGGGCATTGGATTCCTGAAACTGGAGTTGTGAATGGATGCAGGCCGTCACATGGGTGCTAGGAGCCAAGCCCAGGTCCTCTGTATGAGCAACAAGTGCTCTTAACCTTTGAGCGCTCTCTCCAGCCTTTGTTCTGCATTCTAAATGCCTGCCAAAGGCCTGTAGGCTAAAGGACAGATGCCAGCCTGCAGCACCATTAGAAGACATGGGGACCTTTAGGAGATGGGGCCCAGTGGGAGCAAATCGATGTGGTTGTTTGACTGAGAAACATCCTTGTGTTAGTCAATGTTGTATTACTGTCAAGAGATGCCATGACCATGGCCACTCTTATAAAAAAAAAAAATGTTTAATCGTGCGTGCTTACATTCCGAGGTTTGGTTCATTGTCGTCACGCTGGGAAGCACGGTATCTCATAGACAGACATGGTGCTGGAGAGGTAGCTGAGAGTCCTACATCCGGATCGGCAGGCAGCAGGAAGAGAGAGACACTGGGCCTGGCTTGTGCATTTGAAACCCCTAAGACCTACCCCCAGTGACACACTTCCTCAATCACAGCCACACCTCCTAATCCCTGTCAGGTGGGACCACTCCCTAATGACCAAGCATCGAAATACATGAGCCTGTGGGGGCCATTCCTATTCAAACCGCCACTATTCCCTGTGTGCTCACTTACTTGAACCTGTGACCTCCAGTTGGTGGCACCTTTTAGGGGGTTTAGGAGACTTTGCTAGAGAAAGTTTGTCTCTGGGGGGCAAACTTTGAGTTCACAGCCTCACCCCACTTCCAATTTGGTCTCTGTGCCTCATGTTTGCGTTGAAGATAGAATCTCTCTGTTTCCTGCTCCTGCTGCCGTGGCTGCCACGCCTCTCCACCAAGAGGGACCCTATCCCTCTGCAGCTATAAACCTGAATAAACTCTTCCTCCTATCGTTGCCTTGGTTACGGTGTTTTGTCACGGCAACAGAAAAGTAACTAGTACATTTGGTCACTGGGAACACGAATTGAAACTCCAGCCTCTCCTGCCTCTCTCTTTCTCCGTTTGCCTCCTGGAGGCCGTGGGGTGAATGGACAACCCTGCCACGTGCCCCTGCTATGACATAATACGCCACCATTAGCTCAAAGCCACCAGACCAGGTGACCACAAAACGGAGACTAATGAAACCATGAGCCAAAATGAACTTCCTCCTTTGGGCTGACTGTCTTAGGTGTTTTGTCAGAGGGGTAGAAAGCTGATTCATAAGTTCTGTGGTTGGCTCTCCCCGCCCCTTCCTGTCCCTTTACTATTCCAGCATCCTGCCCCCCCCCCAGCCCCTTATCTGCAAGCCCCATACGCTCCCTCCAATACATGCACTGGATGATTAGTGGCTGACCAGACTTCCTGCCTCAGGACCAATATCAGCTTACCCTCCACTAGCTCAGTGTCTCACACCACAGTGGCTATTCAGTATTTTCAGTACCACTCCATGGCGATGAACCTGTTCACCCGCTGATGGAGAAAAGGAAAGGAATTGGGTGAAGGGAAACAATAAAGCGGCCAGGTAGACCCACACTGCTGCAGCTGCGGCCCCAGACCGTAACTGAACAAGCCCAACGTGATATTTAACCTTCATTGTCAACATGAATGGATTTGGAAACAACTCAATTCCTGATGTGTCTGAGGATGTTTCCAGAAAGACTTAACTGAGGAAGTTGGACCCACTCTGGATGTGGGTGGCTCTTCCCATGGGCTGGGCTCCCAAACTGAATAATGAGAAAAACAAGAGGCCAGCTGAGCACTAGAATCCGTGTCTGCTTCCCGACCAGGGATACAGGGTGATAAGACACCTCATGCTCCCCCTGCCATGACGGACTGGAACCAAAACCAGACCCTGAGTTGCTTCTGTCAGGGTTTCTTGTCACAACCGTAAGAGTAACTCAGTGCAAATACACCCGGGGTGCTTACAACAAAGACGACTCCGAGAAGCACCGGGAAACTGCTACTGCTGTGGTTGGCGTGCTGGGAGAAATTACGCCATCCAGACCGCCCACGCGGGAGCCAAATGACTGAGTGCCATATTGGTTTCTTTCCATGTGAACTTGGACATAGATCTGGACAGTTCTAGAATTTCTACTTGAGAGGGACTTGAGGACTGGAAAAAATGCCGACAGCAGGTGGAGTGGCAAGGGGTGGTCTTGAGTCTTGCCTTGTAGCCGTTTTTGCTTAATAAGCAACTTGTTCTGGTTAAAAACATGGATTTGGAGGACTTGGGGATACTACTGATGGAGACTGTGGAGGGGGGGCTACACCTCGCTGGTACCCTGTGGTGCTTACCATAGACGGGGCAATGTACTTCTCTGTATCTGTTCCCTTCACCAGGCACTGTGAAGACAGAGGGCCAGCAGCTGCAGCACCCCAGGCACTCAGGTGCCCTCACTCAGAGATGCCAGTGCTGCTGCTGCAGCAGTGGTGACGAGGGTGCTGATGCCTAAGGACCTGCTGTTACCCTAGACAACTTCACGGACATTGTGAGCCGATACGTCTAACCATTCTGACTGTGCAAGGCAGGCAGTAGGAGGTCCCCCCTTGAGAAGATGCCCTCATTTACACAAAACTTGTGGGAGAAAAAGGTTTATTTCACCCTACAGGTTACAGACCATCATAGAGGTAAGTCAAGGCAGGAGCTCAGGGCAGGAAGCTAGAGGCAGGCTGAAGCGGAGACCCCAGGGCAGCACTGTCTTCCTTACAACCCTAGACCCACCTGTCTGGGGTAGCACTGACCACGGTGGGACAGAGCCTCCTCCATCAATCAGCCATCAAATGTACCCCAGACACACCCAGGAGCCAATCTAATGGAGGGCATCTCCCATCCCGCCCTGGTAGTCTCTAGTTTGCGTTGAGTTGACAAAAATGATTAGGCACAGGAGATACGATCCGCCACTAGGAGAAACCCCTAGAAAACTCCTTTCAGAGGGAGCCTTCAGTGTCTGAGGCGTGTTGTCTGTGGCCCTGTGTGCAGGCTGGACACACAGGCAGATTCAGTTCAGAAAGCATCTGGGCCTTTGGAACTTATGGAACTTTCTTCAGGCGGTTTCCTCTCCCCTTCTAATCCCAGCACCCCCACATTTTGTAAGATTAAAGACACTCCTGTCCAATCTCCTCTTCAGCTCTCAGCCACCCTCTGGAAGCCCCCTCTGCCTCATGGCACCCTCTGCAGTCTTGAGGAAAGAATATATCCTATAATCTCCCCAGAGGAGAGGAAATCACTCTGTGTGTTGCGCAGCTTTCTGTAGCCACGATGCCAACACTGGGAGAATAGACTAATGGCAGGAATTACTCGTTTGGGCTCAGGGTTTCAGACTTCAGTAGGTGCTTGGCTGGTCCTGTTATTTTAGGGCTGAGATAAGGTTGAACACCATGGAAGCAGGAGTCTGGAGAGGAGGAGGCTGTTCACTTCACTGCAGACAGGAAGCAATTAGAGAGGACCTGAAAGCTGTGTGTACTTCAAAAGCCACCTTCCAGGGACTTCCCCTCGCTAAGCCCTGCCTGCTAAAGTTCCTACCGTTTCTCAGAGTAGCATCACCAGCTGGGGGTCAAGCATTCAATGCCCAAGCCTGTGAGGGACATTAACGTTCAAACAGAAGTTGGCACACAAAACTGGGTTGCTTGTTTTCACTGCCTGCTCACGGATACTGGGGATGGACTCGGCCTGTGGACACTAGACAAGTGCTCCACTGCTGAGCAACAGCTCCGAGGGTATTTTAAATAACATCAGAATTCTATTGTCTGTGATCTGCTTTGGATTCACATGACAGACCTGGAACAGGGAGAAGGGGAAAACATAGGTTTTCCTCATGCTAGACCTGCCTTGTCCTTTGCTGTCTGAAGCCAGGAAGGGAGGCCCTGGGACATGTGGTCTAGGGTTTCAGAGCGAGGCTCACTTCACCACATGTCAGCTGCTCCCACATCCCTCCTAAAACAAGGAGTGGGGATTTCCTGTGGGCAGCTGTGAAGTGTGTGAGCCCAACAGAGAACGCAGCATGCACACACACACACACACACACACACACACACACACACACACAACACACACACACACACACACACACACACACACACACACACGTCCCACTTTCTCCCTCTCCCTCATATTCCCCATATGCCAGCTGTTTCTGGTCACCCGCTACCCTTCTGGGCTGGATGACTCATTGAGGAAGAAGGTGTCTGTGTGTGTCTTTGTGTTTCCCTGGCAGGGGTCATGTTTCCCTGAAAGAGAAGACTTTTGGCCAGCTCCCCTGAGATAACATCGTGAGGGAAGAAGCTTTAGGAAGCGTAAAGAGCAGCGTTGACTCGGGTTAAAAACTGGCCCATGTCCACATGGTGAAGTCAGTCTTTATGTGTTTGCAAATCAATTGCAGGAGCTTTAGACAGTGTGGGACCTTTGGGAACGGAGTTCTGTGCACACAGTTGACTAGGTCTGCGGCTGCCCTGCCTGGATGCACCATGAAGGGTGTTCACTAAACCGGAAGAGGAAGCCCTGGGTGAGAAGAGACATTCTTCTGCCACAGGCTTGCAAAGCTTCTGTCTTGCAAGTTTCTGACTTGATCGCAGTGATGGGTGTAGTCTGCCCAGGCCTCTGTTGTTGAAAGGATCGGGAGTGGGCCTGACCTCCAGCTGCCAGGGAGGAGGCACTTCCCCCAGCTGGTAACCAAACTCCATGATAGCAGGTTTGGGACAGACTTTCCCCCAAGAGCCCTGAGCCCAGAAGAAATCAGGATGGGGCCAATAGAAATCAGACAGCGGGGAAATTAACAGCTTCCAGGAAAGGGCCGTGAAGCTTCAGAAATCATTGCACAGGAAACCCCCAAACTACAACCGGCTGCTGTGGTGCCCCCAACTCTTCCAGGGGCACTCAAGACAGTGTGGTGACAAGCAGTGTGCCTATCAGGCGATGTGCCAAGAGTTGAAACTTGAGGATAGAGGATGTTAAATAAAGTCAAGCTTAGGTAGGCAGAGATTGTCATTCAAAGGAAAGACCGTGGTCATGGGCAGAGCAGTCCCATCTCAGGACTCTGCAAGCATCTCAGATTCAAACGGAACGAGGGGGAGGGGCTTGTCTTTCTGTGGCAGAGGAGGGACAAACAGAGCCGGGGAGAATCTGGGAGGGAAGCTGAACAAACACTTGAGATGCCTAGCCAAGCAGGGGAAAGTTCTGGCTGTCGTTAGCCCGTTCCCAGAAGCTGCTGAAGGTGGGCTGGGGGAAGGGGGTCAGCTTCGTGTGTGAGTGCTCTGGCCTCGGGGAAGCAGAGCTGGGGAGCCAGTGAGGAAAGAAAGACCCCTGAGCAAATGAGGCAGAGGGTCAGCCGTGGGCAACAGTGGACACCCAGTCAAAGACAAGATTGGACGTGGTAAGGAAGTATCAGCATGGGTAGTTCTTAAAGCTAAGATTGTGGCTATTGTCTTGATATAAAATGAACACATTTTAAAAGGTTTTATTTGACAAATATAGATGGAGCAACCAGACAGCACATCATGTTTTGTTTGTGCTTTTGGTTTTTTTTAGACAGGGTCTCACTGTAGCCCTAGCTGACCTGGAACTCACTATGCAGACCAGGCTGGCCTGGAACTCACTATGCAGACCAGGCTGGCCTGGAACTCAGAACACACGGAGATCTGCCTGCTCCTGCTTCTCCAGCGCTGGGATTTAAAGGTGTGTGCCGCCGCCGGGCTCAGCATCAGGCCTGTGTTGCCAGCGGGATGGTTTCTGAAGCTTCACAGCCCTTTCCCAGAAGCTGTTAACTCCCCCCCCCCCCCCCCCCGCTGTCTGATTTCCATTGGCCTCACTCTGATTTCTTCTGGGCCCAGGATCCCAAAAGAGAAGTGGAAGAAAGACACTGGACATGCTTCAGGCACCCGGAAGAACAGCGAGTTGACAGTGCAAACAGACAAACTCTGCCACAGGGAGAAAGACACTTTGATATCTCCAGGGACAGGGTCATCTGCATGTTACATAGATATTTCAAGTTGTTACAGTTACCTACAACTTCCAAAGTTACAAACTCACTCAGAAACAATGCTGGACCAGACGGCCTGGAGGGAGGTTCCTGAGTCCCGCACAGAGAGAGACACTTCAGACTGCCTTGTTCCTGCTCTTCTCTCGGTAGAGCACTGCCCCAGACCCACTAATCCTGGGGGAGCACCCCGGCTTCCACTCAGGACTCCTCTCCCAGTTGTGACAATACGAAGAGTGTCTGCAGTTATTGTCAAAAGCCGCTTGGGTCACATGGGTGGGTGGGGATTGCCTCCAGTTGAGAACCCCTGCTTTACACCATTCATAGCCCAGATACTAAGTCTTCCCAGTATTCATTCCAGAAGCATGTTCTCTGTATGTGAGCGGCAACTCAGAAACTCTCCCTGGACAGAGTGATGGCACCAGCCACCAACATGGGCTCCATTCTAAATACTCTCCCAGCATTAATTCAATAAATCCTCCTGGGTAAATTTGAGTTTTAGATAGGCATCACATAGTTATTCTAGGAGAGGTTTGCTTTGGATGATATTTGAGGGCAATGTGTACTAAAAGCCACACTTTTCCCTTTACTTGAAATTCAGATTTAACTTGCATGGCTGGTTTTTGCCAAATTGTACAACCCTATTTGTGCACAAATAACTGTCCGGTAACCGCAGACCGAGGCCCTGGGGCCTTAGAATCCCTGCTCTGCCTGTGACTAGCTTTTGACTCATGGGGTTACATCATTGAGCTTCTATGGGACTCAGTTTCTCATCTGTGAGATGGGCACACCGGCAGCCACTTGTCACAGAACTGCAGTTGTTGGCGTATGTGTCCAGAGTCTGCAGAACTGTTAGGATCGTGAGCCAGTGAGTGGCAACCGGGTTAGTCTCTGCGCTCACACTGCTACTGACTCATCCAATGTTTCCTGGACCGTCATTGCTGAGTTTCGCCCAGCCTTCCCACCCCAATTAAGAGAGTGTCCCCTGCCACCGGGTCGCGTCATCCCGGGAACCGTCCGAAGGTGGCAGCAGCGGCCCCGCAGTCCTCCACGGTCGGGCTGGCGCTGTGCAGGTCCCCGGCTGGCCGCGTCCGGGGCCAGGCGCCAGGCAGGCCGGGAGAGACGGAGGCCACACCCCGCGGCCCAGGCGCTTCCCGCCGGTGAATCATCGCCTGCAGCAGCGGCTCCCGCAGTCCGCTGCAGCGCCCCGGGCCCGGCCGCACCCCATCCGAGCGCAGCGCCCCGCGTCTCCGCGCCCCCCTCTCCCTGTGCAGTGAGCCAGTCCGATTGGCACCATGGCGGGCATCGCAATCAAACTGGCCAAGGACCGCGAGGCGGCCGAGGGGCTGGGGTCGCACGAGAGAGCCATCAAGTACCTCAACCAGGACTATGAGACGCTGCGGAACGAGTGCCTGGAGGCCGGGGCGCTCTTCCAGGATCCTTCTTTCCCCGCCCTGCCATCCTCTCTGGGCTTCAAGGAGTTGGGGCCCTACTCCAGCAAAACTCGGGGCATCGAATGGAAGCGGCCCACGGTAGGAAGCGCTCAGGGACCGGGCGGGGTCGGGAAAGGGCTGCAGTGGAAGGTTGCGAGCCAACAGGCTCCGGGGCTCGGTAGTGCTGGCCTGGTTGTGCTCCGTGATTGCTGCTAAGGGGACTCCAGATGCAGGCTGCGGCCCACCCAGTGGACCTGCCTCCAGCTGGCCCGGAGCGCTTCCCAGGACAGGACCCCAGATCCCACTGGCCGGCACGCCCCGGGAGGCCGCCTTTGGCCTCACAAAGCCTCCGGGACACAGGGCCGCTGGGGTAAAACTTTTATTGGACTCTAGTGGTAAGATGGAGGGAGGGGGGACAAGGACCTGATGTCGGGGTGGGGTATCCGAGTAGGGTGGAAGACTCTGGACTGCTTCGGGGAGGCAAGGGTGGGCACAGCCTGGCGCTGGCTTACGTAAGTGGCCACAGGTACCTGTGAGGGTTAGGTTTATCCAGCTAGGATCTTGTTTATTTCTCAAAGTGTAGCTAGCGGACGCCCCTCACCCACCACCCCCAATTTTTACCTGGGTAACTTAATAAAGAATTGAAAGGCTCCAAGATCCTGTTACTCATTATTTTGGGGGGCCAGAGTCCTCACCTGGGAAACCCTGTCCCGCTCCCAAGTGCTCTTGTGCCAACCCTCAGGGTCTCTGCCCTACGCCCTCCCAGTTCCTTTGTGGTGCTGGCTCTCATCCCATGGGACCCTCACTTGACTTTCCCAACGAGCCTAGAGGAAATCTAGATTCCTGTTAGGACACTGGGCATTCATGCCTTACTTCCATCCTCCCAGGCTACTTTTGTTATCCTGAATTCAGTTCGAGATCTAGAAAGTACCCTAGACCAGCCAGTACTCTACCAGGCCTGGGTTCTACCACATAACATCAGGTGCATGGTAATGCATGCCTATAATCCCAGCACTTAGGACGTGGAGATGGGAGGATCAGAAGTTCAAAGCTGGGGGCCACTGAAATGGCTCAGTGAGTAAGGGCATTGGCTGCTAAGCTTAACAACCTTTGCTCTATCCCAGAACCCATGTGGATAGAGGGAACCAACTCCCCAAAATTGTCCCCTGGCCCCCACATGCACACTGTGGCAAACAAGTGGACTTGTGCAGGCATGTACATACACAAAGTAAATAGATGAATAATAATGATAATAATAACAACAGAAGGTCAAAGCCAACCTTGGCTATGTAGTACGTTTGAGGCCCTCCTAGACCACATGAGAACTTGGCTCAAATTAAAAAAATAAAGGAAAAGGAAAACCAAAAAGGTCTCTGTAGAGCAGGATCCTGAGCACCTGGGTGCACTGGGTGAATCACTGGACCTCCGTTCCTCACCTCAGCTGGGCGTGGTAGTGCACACCTTGGTCTGAGCCCTCAGGACACTCTGTAGCTTTGGCTGCTTAGTAAGTTCGAGGCCAGTCTGAACTACAAAGTAAGGCTGTCTCAAATTGAACGAATATGATAAGAATGGAGCAAGCGAGGCCTCCCTGTTTCCTGCCGTGTCCAGCACACCGGATGCAGCTGCCCCGGTGGCTCCAGTGTCCCAGAGACACCCAGGTCTTTCCTCTCACCCTTCTCACCTGCTGGGCATGCCTGGGGCCACTACCACCCCAAGTCTAGCTCATTTACATTCTTTAGGACTTTGTCACAAGTCTCCTCCCCAAAGAGTCTTTCCGGCCATTTGTAGCAGACCTTCCCACCCTCTTGTTCTCTGCCCTGTACTAATGTCTGCTCTGACATTTTCACCGTGAACCAATGCGTTCACATGTTTTCTTGTTCTGCTGAGCTGGTGTGTGTTCTTTGCCTTGTGCTCTCAGTGTCTCGCCAGAGTACTGTCCCTTCTCAGTCTTAACTCATGCATTCATACATTCATTCATTCATTCATCCATCAGCATTTATGAATGCTTATTCTAGGCCAGGCATTGAGATGTCCATGAACAATCACAACAAAACAAACAAACAAAAAATAAAGTCACTGACTATTTGGAAAATAAATGAATGAATGGATGGATGGATGGATGAATGAATGAATGAATGTGCAATCATTGTGAGCCTTGAATGGCATCCTGGCTGGGGAGATGATTCACAAGCAGGAGAATGTGTGTTGTACATTTGTAAACTGTTTTACAACTTTCTATCTCAGTCTCATTTCTGTGGCTATGATAAAGCAAATGAAGGGATGAAAGGATTTATTCGGCTTACAATTCCAGGTTCCAGCGCATCAGTGAGGGGAAGTCAGAGAAGGCACTCAAGCAGCTAGTCACATGAGAGCCACAGCAAGAGCAGAGATGATCAAATGCCACACATTGCTCGCTTGAGTCTAGCTTTTGTCTTCCCTGTATAGCATGTCCTGCCTAGAGAATGGCACCACCCACAATGTGCTAAGTCTTCCCACATCAACTAGCAATCAAGATAATTTCTTCAGACAGAACTACAGGCCAACCAGATCTGGATAATTCTTTGAAATGACTTCTTTCTCTATCACTCTAGGCTGAGGCAAGTTGACATTTACCCACCTCCACCCCACCCCCTGGCACTCCCCCTTTCAACCTCCTGGCACACACACACACACCCTTTCAACCTCTATTCAGTCAACGAGCACTTAGTGAACACCTATTATACACCAGGTACATTATACTCAGTTTCTTCTCTGAAGAAGAGAGAGAAAGGAGAGAACGGCCCCTCAACAGGTTCCTGTGCCTGTGGGCCTTCCAGGTAGAAAAACAGAGACCTGGAGCCACTTCAGGGACACTGCCTAGGCAGGCAGGCCATGCACCACACAACCGTTCTGCAGTTGGGGAAACGGCAGCTTGGGGATGTCAGACTTGCTCAGAACAAAGCAGGAGTGGAGCCAGGCCTGGGCTAGCTGCCTTCTGTCCCGACCTGTCTGGTCAGACCCTGGTGGGGACAGGCCACGGGACTAAAGAAATGTACCCACTGGATTCACTCGTCCGTGATTGGAGATTGGAACAGAGCAATGTCAATGGATGGTGTGGGGTAGGAACCAGGTAGGCTGCAGACGCTGGAGTAAGAGAGACGGAAGGGAGGTGTGTGTTTCTGCTCCGCTCATTTCAGAAGGATGCCTGAATGACAGGTGGAGGAGGCGAGGGAGGAAGAGAGGAAGGAGAGAGAGAGAGAAAGAGAGAGAGAGAGAGAGCGCACAAACACCTATGGCCTAATTTAAGAGACCCTTCGGCTGTGGGCAACTTGCGTTTGTTAGAGGTTGAGTCACGAGTGACGAAGGGATTAAAGACGACTTCCAGAGAAAGAATGAAACAACCCATGAGGAAGAGAAAGCAGGGCAGGGCAAGGGAGCTGGTTAGCCATCCTGGGGGCGGGGCTGATAACTCTTCCCGAGAGGACGTCATAATGCTGGCAAGAGGGATGAGAGAGAACATGACCACAACCACACTGAGGGCAAGAGCCAGTGCCGGGCCACAGTGATGAGTGGCACGCCATCACCCACGGCTGGCAGGCATCACCCACGGCTGGCAGGCCGGGTCCTCCCAGCTGTCAGTTAAAAAGTGCTTGGCAAGGCCATTCATGTTCATCTCACCTAAGCCTGAGAACAGTCTCTGTGGGCCGTACCTTCGTCTTCTTCAAACCCATTTTACAGATGCGGAACAAGCTTCCGGGTGTCCAGTAACGCACCGGCATCCTAGGACTTACGCAATAAATGGCAGTGCCAGGCTTCTCGCTGGCTTATCAGAATCCAAGGCCCTCCCTTCTTCTGGCCCTGCATGGCCACATCAGGGTTTCATTCCGGGCTCCACAGGCTGTGGGCAGGGCTCAGTTTTCTCAAGTGTCTCTGGGCTGTGAGGTCTGAGCTTTGGCTTCTCCGGAGACCCTGAAGCAGTTTGTGAAGTGTGGTGGTAGCCCCTCCTGAGGTGAGAGCTTGGCCGCTGGATGATCAGTGTGATTAAGGGGCTCCCGGAACTGAGCCCAGTCTTCGCCCCCCGGGGATAAGTGCTTGCCTGGCAGACCTTAGGAAAAGCTGGCTTCCCTGCCTGGGCAGAAGTGCTTTCTCACTGTCCCTTCATCCTCCAGGCCGGCTGGTAGGGAAGCAGGAAGGGAGCATGCTCTGTGAGCTGGTGTGCTGCTGGAGGCTGCCAGGAGAGACCCAGCTCTCACCCAGGGAAGACTCCCATAGATAGAAAGAAGTGTGCCAAGGGACAAGGCCACTCTGTGCAGATGCGGCACTCCTACAAACCAACGACTCTGAGTCAAAAGCAGCTCAGATTTGGGCCCTGACTTCCTTTGTGGCTTTTGGGTGGAGCTCTTCAGAATCCGGAAACACATCCAGGGGGCTGCTGGAGGGCTGAACCCTTCCACACTGGCTTCCCTCAGGCTGTTGGGAACAACCACCACAGAAGCAGGAGGGCCTTAGCAGCAAACAGCAGGAGCACACAGTTTACACTTGAGACCATGAGTTCAAATTCCAGGGGCCTCTACCTCTGGGGAGCCATGAAGCTATAACAATCACTTTACTTCCTGAGCTGCTCCCCACGTGTAAGAGGCTGCTGACACCACCCTGAGTTCCTCAAAAGACAAGAGATAAGGCTCCACGCAGTGTCTGAACAGCAGGTGCAGAGTGCGTGAATCCTCTAAGTGCTGGGAGAACTCAGAAGGGCTGGATCCAGTCCCCTGTCCCCCAAGAAGCATGTGTATTAGAAAGATGGAGGAGTCGCCATGAACACCACCACACCGCACAGGTTTAGGTTCCCAGAGACTCTGGGGCGGGTCTCTAAGGGAAGAGTGGAGATAAAGAGGAGGAAAAGCTTCATCCTGGAAGAGAGGGAGAGGGGGGCTTGAAATATGAATGATCTGGAAAATGTAGGCAGAGGAGGAAATGCCCTGCAAGTTCAGCCACTTGCATGCAGGCTCAGAGGAGAGGGTGCCAGAATGGTGGGCAGGGGGCACTTAGCACGGAGGGTCCCCAAGCCTGGCAGAGGGAGCCGGGTGCACTCCCTGCCCTTCTGAAGAGCAGACTGAAGATAATTGGAGTGTGTGAGTTCGGATGACTTCCTGGAAGAGATCCGTGGTCCCCCCCCTCCCCAATTAGGGCCAATGGAGCAGGTTCAGACAGCTAGCACAGAGGTCTGACTAGGAAACTTTCCTCAGAGCTGAGCAGCATGAGGAGGGGGGGGTGCTGGAGGCACCCACAGGGAATAGAGGCTCCTGCCTGCTGACCTTGCTCCGTGGGTTTGTTTCCAGGAGATCTGCTCTGACCCCCAGTTCATCGTTGGAGGAGCCACCCGCACAGACATCTGCCAAGGAGCCTTGGGTAAGTAGTCGGGCGGGGTCTGGGGCAAGCTGCACTGTGTACACCCGCAGGTTCTGGGGCTTCTCTTCTGGAACTGTGAGGTGACTTCCATTTCCAGGAGCTCCTTGGACTTCTTGTCTCCTGGGGATGTCCCCCAGCCAGTCACAACGCTAAGATGGGAGTTCTGTGAGGTCCAGGACAGGTCCCCCGAAGAAGCAGTGACTCAGTGTGAAGGAAGGGGAAACCTCTCTCGCTGCTGAGAGGAAGTGGAAAGCACCAGGGCCAGCTCAGCCTTGCAGGCAGCTAGCTCCCTGCGGGCTCACCAGAGAAAGCAGCTGTGAACACTCCTGCAATTGTAATGCTCATGTGATTCAAATTAACCCAAGCATCAATCAAGATGGGGAGGGCCATGTCTGAGGATTTGGGCTCCAGGGCCCCCAGCTGTTGCTGGAGGGCTTCTCCAGTTCCAAGCCCGCAGTCCACAATCACTTATAAATAATATCAGACGCTTATATCATTAAACTGTATCGGCAGCTTTGCTACTGCTCTTATCTTAAATTACCCATTTCTATAATCTATACTTGCACGTGCTGGTGCTTACAGATCTCTAATGTGCTTGTCTGGGTGTGCAGTCTCTCTCTTTTTTGTTTCCAATTCTCCTTCTCTTTTCTATATTCTCTTCACTCATTTTTTTTTATATGATATCCACAGCACCCAACTTCATCCTGAAACATCCAGGCTTCTGTGAAGTCTCAGCAGTGAGAACACACCCTCATTCTTCCCTATACATAATAAACATGGGCTTGTAATCCCTGGAGTAGATTATTTGCTCTGATAAACCAGAAACAGGCTATCCACCTCAACTGGCTTCCCAAACAAGCCCACTGTAACAAAACTAACCAGCTAGAATTCACCACCTTCCGGTGCCCGCTTCATAGGGCTTCTGGATCTCTTAATGATGGCGGCCACTGTTTACTAAGTCCGTCACTAAATCACGCTTGCCCACACTCCATGATATCCCCGATCACTCTCATTTCACAGATGAACATGCCAGAGCAGAGGCCTGGTGTGCAGACACATTTGGTCTGACCCCAGCACTAGTATGTTAAGTACCAAGGTGGCCTCCCTAGAAAGAGACCTACAAAGATGTCACCCTGTGGGGGATGTCATAGCCTGTGCAAATCCTCAGGACAGGGCAATCTCTAGGGAGAACAGGGTCCAGGCCTGTTGAAACACAACTATGCTGAGTGTGGATTCCTAAAATGCCAGGGAGTTTTCTCACCTGAAGAAAACAGGCCTGCTCTCTCTCTCTCCCCAGGAAAGAGATGACCAATATCCTAGGGCACCTGAGGAGAGTGTTCTGTGGGAACAAGCCACTGGTTAAGAGAAAGTGGAGATCATAAGGGTTGGACATGGATTAAAATTATGACCAACCTGGGAGTTTTTGAAGGATCTAGAAAAATACAGCAGCTACTGAACACTATTCACAGCCTAAACAGCTACTTCAAAAGTTTTAACACATCCTAAGGGCCAAGCCACTCATAAGTACCCCAGTTAAGTCACATTTCAATTCCACCAGGCGGTTTGGGAGGGGCCATAAGGTTAAACTCCTGGAAGAAATTGCTTGCTGTACGTCCAGAACTGGATGAAAAGGAGAAATATAAACCTTCTTAAACTTTCTTGGTAGTTGATCTAAAGCTTAAGGTCCCAGATTAGCCATTTTCTTCCTCTTGATTTTTTTATTCTGGAAGATTCTAATGAGATTGTGGGTGGTGAAATGTGGTTTACTGAACTCTCAGCCTTCCTTTGGCTTCTGGGCATGAGGTCCTGAAGGGGTGGTAACATCCCTAAGTCCCAAAAGGCTCAGAAATGACAGAACAGGGCTTCAGTAATGTCAGTAGTTGGGGGAACTTGGCCCAGACATCACTGGGGACCTCAGTTTTCCCAAACCGCAGAGGGAAGGAGGTAAATAAGGTGACACCAGAACCCGCTGATAAGTGGCATGCAGCCTCTAAAGCTGTTCTTGCTGTGGGCTGGAACAATGGTAGAACACGTGACCAGTATGCATGAATGCGGTCCTAGGTTCAATTCCAGTGGCAGCAACCAGTCAATAAAATCAAGCTGTCCCCTGTTCATGGCTAGCTGTTCCCCGTTCCTTGGTCTGGTATGTGAGCAGTAAGTATCATCACCTGAGAAACAGCGTGTGACTCAGCATTGTTTTTTGTTTAGTTTTTGTTGTTGTTGTTTTTTAATCATATGCAACCATCCCAATTCTCAAGTAGACATACTTTTTAAAGATTTATTTATTTATTTTATGTATGTAAAGTGCTCTATCTGCATGTATGACTTTATGCCAGAAGAGGGCATCAGATCCCACTATAGATGGTTGTGAGCCACCATGTGGTTGCTGGGAATCGAACTCAGGACCTCTGCAAGAGCAACCAGAACTCTTTTTTTTTTTTTTTTTTTTTTTTTACAGTCTGAAGTTATTATTATTATTATTATTATTTTTTTTGATAGATCAGCCTTAACGATCCATGGACAAGTCCTCCCCCGAGGACTGTGGTCATCTTGTTATCAGTCCAGGAGTCGTCCCTTCCTCCAGACTAAGCCAAGTGTCCCTGCATAAGTTCCTGGTTTCAAACAGCCAATTCATGCAATGAGCACAGGAGGTCCCTGCTAATGCCTCCCAAACTGATCAGCCAATCAACTGTCTCACCTATTCAGAGGCTGATCCAGCTGGACCCTCAGCCTTGCACCAGAACTCTTAATCGCTGAGCCCAAGCAGATGTTTTGATGCCCGCTATGCAGATATGAAAACTGAAGCACAGAGAGAGGAGGTGCCATATAAGGCTGTGCCCTAAGCATTGCCTGAGCCCTGGCCTGATGCCAGGTCCTGCACTCATTTTATAACCCCGCACAGGGTCTGAATCCACGGTGCTAAGCTGAGCAAGGATGCTTCATTTTCTCCACTTGTGCCTCCTACCCCAAATGCATTCACTGGCCCAGTGAGCCTGCGTAAATGGCATCCTTAGACTTGTACATGTCCCAGCGTCGGTCCACACCCTTTACTCTGTTGCCCTGAACTGCTTACTCACCTGCTTTCCTGGAAGGCTCAGCTTACAGCCTTCCCTCAAATGGTTCAAACGTGTGTGTGTGTGTGTGTGTGTGTGTGTATGTGTGTGTGTATGTGTGTGTGTGTGTATGTGTGTGTGTATGTGTGTGTGTTGTGCGTGTATGTGTGTGTATGTTGTGTGTATGTGTGTGTGTGTGTGTGTGTGCGTGTGTGCACGCGCGCGCGCAGAGATACTCCCACCATGAACCACCTGCACTGCAGAACGTGGCTGAGCCAGGCAGGGACTCAGCAAAGAAAAATCTACCCTTCCGTAAGGAAGGTTGGAAATGAAAGACTGAGCCTCAGCCAGGCTGGCCCAGAGAGGCCAGACGCTGTGCAGCTGCTGGTAGTGACTGAGCCCGTGCCCATCAGGCCTCTGGCATCCAGCGGGGAGTGTAAGGTTCTCCCCGATGTCACAGCTGTTCAAACTGCAGACCTGTGCTCTCTGGGCCCTTGAAGTGAGTCACTTTGCCTCCACCTTTATTGGGCTCCCAGAAGACCCACCAGGAGGTGTCTGGCCACAGGGTGCCCTTCTTTACAGCCTCCTAGTAGTTCCCTCATCAGAGAGGCAGGAGGGAGCGAGCTCGGCGGGAAACATGCCCCTGAAGGTGGAGTTTCTGGTCTTAAACCCTCTATCATGATCTTAGGCAGGCTACCCAACTTCTGTGAGCTTCAGTTTCCCCTTCTCTAATAATGGGAATGCAAAGAGCCCCCAACTTAACAACGGTTCAGTTTAGCCTTCTTCAACTCTGCAACGGTGTGAAGAGCACACACAGTCAGCAGAAACTACGCTTTAGATTTTGTTCTTTTCCTGGCTAGTAACATGCATCCCAGAACTCAGCCACAAATACTGGGGGGCGATAGTGAGCCACAGGTCCGGCCAACGGTTTAATCATGAAGGGAAGTATACAGTGTTCTGGGGGCATGCAGTTGCATTTGTTAAATGACATGAGATTCTCAACATTTTATAATAAAGTGGCCTTGTGTTGGGGACTTTGCCCACTTGTAGGTGATATAAGTGCTCTGGGGACATTTAAGGGAAATTAGGCCTTGTATTAATTGCATACAGACAGACAGACACACATACACACACACACATATGCAATGGATTTGTTTGTTGGGATGTGACTCATGGTAGATTGTCTTACTTTTCCTGTTGCTATGGTTTAAAAAAAACTTATAAAAGCAACTTAAGGATGAAAGCATTTATTTTAGCTCACAGTTCAGGAATGCAGTCCATGGTGGGGCGCCGGGGTGGCAGGAGTTGTGGGCCATGGTCATACCATGTCCACAATCAGGAACAGAGTGATGAATGCAACTACTGTCCAGCTCCATTTACCCACTAACAGAGCTCAGGGAATGGTGCCACCCAGAGTGGACGGGTCTTCCCACCTCAGTTAATGTAATCAAGATGATCCTCCACAGGTATGCCCAGAGGCCCATCTTCCTGGTGATCCTAAAGTCTGTCAAGTTGACAGTTGATTCTAACCATTCCAGTAGGTCAAAGAACATCTATCATGAAAATATCCTCTTCCCAGGGCTGGAGAAGTGAGCATAATGTAGGAGCCAGAGTGAGCACACTGGAGAATCCTAAAGAAGCTGAAGGGGTGTAGGTGATAACGGAGCCCAACGTTGTGAAAGGCTCTCGCCAAACTGCAAAGGGAGAAGGGGAGAAGGACGTTAGATTAGAAGCTGAGTCTTCGCCCTTTGAAGAGCTCGGAATCCAAGGGTGCATGTGCCAAGGTGGGAAGGGCATGTCCAAGGCTGAGGCACGCGGAAGATGAAAACAGGGAGCAGGAAGCATAACGGGCAGGTGCTCGCTCTTCAGCTTTTTGAGTGGAACTTTCAAATAGTTTAGAGAACTAAAAATGAAAGATTTTTAAGTCAGAAAGTAAATCATTAATATCTCCACTTCAGCCCAGAATTGCCTGGAACTCACAGTGTAGCTCAGGCAGGCCACTGACTGGAGACCCACATGCTGGGGACGGATGAGCTTACCCCACCAAAGGAGCCAACACCCATACTATTGTCTTTTTAAAAAATTGCACATGTCATTATTATGGTTGTTGTTGTTATTGTTGTGGTGGTGTGTTTGAGATAGTGTCTTGCTGTGTAACCCAGACTGGCCTTAAACTTGCAGCAATCCTCCTGAGTGCTGAGATTACAGATGTGCAGCCTTCTGAGTGCTGAGATTACAGATGTGCCCCACCATGCCCAGTTCTATTCTCCAGTGCTACGATTATAGATTGCGCCACCATGCCTAGATTTCTTATTTATATGTTTGTTTTAAAGGGTTTTCCTATGTATCCCAGACATAGAATTCATATTTATCCAATCCTCAAACTCGAAATCCTCCTGCCTCAGCCTTCTGAGTGCTGAGATTACAGGAGAGCCGCCATGACTAGCTGAAAATGTTAATTTTTTTATTTTTTTCACTTTTATATGTATTTGTTTCACGTGTGTGTGTGTGTGTGTGTGTGTGTGTGTGTGTGTGTGTGTACACTTTGTTCATGCAGTACCCAAGAAGGCCAGAGAAGGTATTGGAGTTACATAATTGTGACCCACCATATAGGTGCTAGAATCAAACCCATATCCTCTTGGAAAGCAGCCAGTGCCCTTAATCACTGAGTAAGCCATCTCTCCAGCCCCCAACATGTGAATTTTTAAATTCACCTTTATAATAGGCATTTTTTGCATTTTCATAAACTTGGCGCGTCTAGAATAATTTTAAATTTACAGAAAAATTGAGGAGACAGTGCAGATATTCCTATACCTCAGAAGTAGTTTCCGGTCTCGTAACCACCTCACATGGATGTGGTACATTTGCTACCACTGATGAACTGGCATCAGTGCATCCTCCTAACGTCATACTTCACGTAGAGTCCTTAGGTTTTACCCCGCGGCCTTTTGCAGTCCAGGGTCTCTTCCAGAATGACACATTACATCACCGTTGTATCTCCCAGGGCGCCTCTCGACTGCGACAGCTTCTCGGTCCTTTCTTGTTTTGTTGAACTTGGCAGTTTCAAAGAGTACCAGCCAAGAATTCTGTATGTCCGCCTTCTCTTGGAATTTGCAGATGCCTCTTTTAAAATAATATATGTAATGTCCGAGTATGGGGATGGGTGCCTGTAATCCCAGCACTCAGTAGGCTGAGGCAGGAGGATTGTTATCATCATCATCATCATGATTATTATTATTATTATTATTATTATTATTATTGTGAATTTGGTGTGTTTCTGAGATAAGGACTAGCCTGATCTGTGTAGCAAGACTTTATCTCAGAAACACACAAATTCACAATAATAATAATAATAATAATAAGATGATGATGATGCCTGTAGTTAAAAAAGAAAAAATAAGACAATGACCAGAAAACAGGTGTAGGCTGGTTTAATGAAGAAAGTGAATCCATCCTTCTCTTTTCATGGTCCGTCACTCCCGGCCCCAGCTCCAGCCCCACCCCACCCTTCTGCTCCATCACCCACCCCACCCCAGAGAGGCCCCTCCCGGAACACTTTAGTACCCATGAGTCATGGCTTCCGCAGCTTCCTTTCTGCCGCAAACACTTCTGCACGGCTCTCTCCCTCTCCCGAGGCCGCTGTCTGCTTCCCAGCTGCCTTCCCTGCTGACGCTAAGGCAGCAGAAACAGGGCTCCAGCGAAGCGCTGGCCCTGCTGTTTTGACCCAAGGCCCTGTCTTGTCCTGGCTGGCCCCAGGCTTGGCCATCAGAAAGCAAGGCCACAGCCTCATGTGACAGCTAACTCTGTGCTTGGCTGTGGGAGTGAAGAGTTGTGGGAATCCACAGAGCTTCCAGCTCCCCGTGACTGTCCTCTGAAGCCCCAGCATGCCCAGAGGGTAGCAGGATATGACTGCATTCTAGGTCTGTAGATCAAGGCGTGATCTTTGGTTTGTCTGGGTACTCCCTCGACTTTCCCACCAGCTGTCTGTGACTGGGAGCCACACCACACCCTTGTGTGGCCTCAGTTATCTCATGTCTGAGGAGAAAAGGCTGGATCAGATTTTCCTAAGACTCACACTTGCAACCTTCTGTGATTTTAAAATTTATCACCTCACTTATGCTTGGGAGCAGAGTCCAAAGTTAACAGAGCCTTGCTCAGCCTCAGCTCTCAACAGTATTAGCTCCAGGGAAGCTCCTGTAAGGGGCTGCCGCAGTAAGCACTTCGTGTCCCGTGAGGGGCAGTGGGGTCCTGGCCAGAACACTGCGTGGATGATGGGCCCCAAGAAGAGATGGTCCATGCTGCCTTTGACTTGCCTGAGAGCAGATGACCTAGAAGGCAGGTGTGTAAAGAGGCAGGCTAGACCAGCTCTGTCCCAACAGAGCACTTAGCGATGATGCAAAGTCCAGCAAAGCACCGCCTAATATGGTGGCCACCAGCCACAAAATGTGGGGAACGTAACCGAGGAGCTGAATTTGGTGCGTCGTTTTGTGAAATGAGGCCTCACTCCGTAGCTTGGGCTGGCCTTGAATCCAAACTCTTCCTGCCTCCGTTTCCCATGTACTGGGATTATAGGTGTGCACCCTCATGACTGATGGGAGAAATGGAAGTGTAGGCTTTCTCTAAACGCAACTAACGTGGCTATGTCAGGGAAGAGGTGCAGCAGAGGGTGAGGCTTTGGGTCCAGCCTCCTGTCCGGCCTTTGCCCTCTGTCATGGCAAAGTTCTCACATCAGAGCCAAACCAGCCACACGTGTCAGTCAGCATCTGAAAACATCACGGGGAGAGGGAGGACTTGGGTGCCCGATGGCTAGAGGCTAGTCCTTAGCTCTGTCACTCGAACAGCTAGAGCATTCTTCCATAAAATTTCATAACCATTGGGAAGACGAAATGGAGTGATTTATAGAGGCCCGGCCCGCAAGAGGCTGAGGCATGGGAAAGGTTCAATAAAATCTCTAGGGACAGTGTGCCCGAGGAGAGCAGGCTCAGAATAGGTTGTGTTGCACTGCCCATCTTTCGTGCCTGGTTGGGTCCAGCCTTAGCACTTTCGTGTGGTGACCGTGGTGTCAGATAGAGTTGGGACCAAGAAGGTAGTACTGGGAAAGTTCGAGATTCCTCTGCTCCAGCACATTGGATTGTGATGGTCACAGCTTCCTGCTGTTTCCTTCCCAGAAACAGAGGCCCATTAGTACCTCACAGCCAGGACTCCTGTACCTCACAGCCAGGACTCCTGTACCTCACAGCCGGGGCTCCTGGACCTCACAGCCAGGGCTCCTGGACCTCACAGCCGGGGCTCCTGGACCTCACAGCCGGGGCTCCTGTACCTCACAGCCGGGGCTCCTGTACCTCACAGCCGGGCTCCTGTACCTCACAGCCAGGGCTCCTGGACCTCACAGCCGGGGCTCCTGTGTTTACCTCCAGCACCCTGGGAATGTTAGTCATCAGTTTCCAATTGCCCATCTGTGAAATGGGAACCACGAGGACATTTGAATCCTTTTTCCTTTCCCCACACAATAGGGCATCTTGAGATGCCTGACTCTAAGGTGTTCTTGAGACCAGGGCCTCTGGGGGTTCCTCCATCCCTCTGAAGATCAGTGGAAAACCGGCAATAGTCTTCATCAGGGAACCTTCACTCTGTGTTTCTCTTACATTGTCGCCTCAGCTCAGTTCCCTTTCATCCCTCTGGGTCCTGCAGGGGGGCAGAAGGGGGGCTGCTGGAGAGCAGAAGCCCCTGTGAGCAACAAGGGCCCTCCTCTCTCCACTTGTGTAGGAAGGAGGCAGTGAGCTGGGGAAGGGATGGGTTGGGCTACCTGATGGGAAGAGGCATGGGGTAGAGGAGGACGGGAAGGCAGCCATGAGGAGGGAGGAGCCACTCCATCAGATAGTGACCCTGGGGGGTGGCCCTAGAGGGCCGGGCTGCAGGGACCAACAAGGTAAAGGCTATCTATCTATACAGATGTGTGTTCTCACTCAGGACAACTGAGGAAGTGGGGGGGGGGGGCTCTGCAGGCTTCCTGGTGACCAGACAGACCGAGCTAGAAAGCCTGACAGAAGCCTTGCAGCCTCATTTCCCTCCCCCTCCCTGCAGCCCTCCCCACAGCAGGAGAGAGAGACAGGGAATGAACTGGGGGTCTTTCCCACAAGAGACTGGGGACCTTACATTGATGAGGAGGGGCTGGGTAAAGTGTAGGCTTCCACCCTCCCCAAGTTGGAATGGAAATGGCCGATGGCACATGTGTTGGGAACTCCCATTTGGGGAAGCCTTTTCTGGCCGGCTGCCAGGCGGCGGCGGCATGAGTAACAGGAGGGAAGGCCCAGAGTGACGTATCACCGTCACCTTGTCACGGGCTTGGCCCTAAGACTGAGTGTTTCCTGCAGCGGTTCTCATATCAGAGATCCTGCATATCAGATATTTACATTACGATTCATAACAGTGGCAAAATTACATTTATGAAATAGAAACGAAATAATATTATAGTGTGTGGGGGGATCACCACAACATGAGGAACTGAATTAAAGGGTCTCAGCATTAGGAAGTTGAGAACCACTGCTCTAGAGAAACCCACAAGCCAGCTCCAGAGGGGCCTTAAGTTGAGTCACTGGTCATTCTTTCTTATCGCTTTTATTTTATTTTATTTTATTTATTTTTTGGTTTTTCAAGACAGGGTTTCTCTGTGTAGCTTTGGTGCCTTTCCTGGAACTCACTTGGTAGTTCAGGCTGGCCTTGAACTCACAGAGATCCGCCTGCCTCTGCCCAGAGTGCTGGGATTAAAGACATGTGCCACCACCGCCCGGCTCTTACCGCTTTTAAAGTTGACATCTTCAGCTATCTGAGAACTGAGGTCCCCTCCCTGTCTGGGCTGCCTAGGACAAGAGAGTAGCCTGTCCCTTCCCACAAGGTGTCAGATGAGCTAGGAGCCGCTTCCATACTCTATCATTCAGACAGCTGTGGGCCAGCGAGGCGAGGAAGGGAGCCACCCCAGGAATGAGCCACAACACCAGCAGGATTGGAAGCAGGCTTTCTTCTGGGTGCCATTCTTGACATCTGGGGCAGAGAATTCTTCATGGTCGGGGGTTCTTGGACATTCAGCAGCATCCTGGGCCTCTACCCAGCACGTGACAAGAGCCGAGCACTCCCTCGCTTGGGTTGATAGGAAACATTGCTAAAAGCACTGAGAATGTTCCCAGTGTGGCGAGGATGAAAGCGCCTCAGTTGGAGTCCCCAGCAGAGGAGGGAAGGGAGAGTTGTGGGAGCCTAAAACACCACAGGGCACCAGGCCACAGAACGCCACACTGGAATGCCACAGCCTGGGATGCTGAGGTGGCCAGCAAGGGGGATCCCCAGATGGGTGGCAGTGGTCGATGGTGCCTCGTAAAGACAGCTCCACACTCCCGCAGCATTGCAGCAGGTTAACTGAGGCAAGAGTGAGCTCCGGCAACATTGCAGCCAGGGCCAGCCTGCAGGGAAGCTCGGCATTGTTGGGATATTTGAGCATGTGGGAGAGGAGCTCCAGGCTTCCCACCAGCACTGGGAGGAGCTTCACAAAGGAGGAGGTGGGGAGGACTCTGACTCAGGCTATCTATGGGTTTTCTCAGTTTCCCACCTCTGGGTCCGTTCTAAACCGCTCGTCGGAAGTGTGTGGAAACGCATCTCAGGTCCAGTGTGCCCTGACGCCTGCTGAGTGGCTGGGTGTCCTGCGCATCCTGGCAGTGGCATATTTTGGGTTTGTTGGTTTTCTCAAACCCCTAGAGAGACTCAGTCAGCTGATGCGGCCAAAATGCACGAGCTTTACTGTGCCTGGAGGCGCTGACAAGCTGGGACAGGCTGGTGTCAGAATGTGAAGGGGGTAGGGAGCCTTAGTCTCGGGCCCCAGGGGCCAGTTCAGATTCCAAAGCTACTCTGGGTGTCTGACCCAGTCTCTCCAGACTTGGCCTCTCCGAGACTCATCAACCTTCCTATCCTGGCCTGTGCCTATTCGCAATGCCTCCGGCCCTTTCCTCTCCCTGAAGGTGCTCCCACCCCGCGCACACTCAGCCCCACCCCGCACACACTCAGTCCCAGCTCCTGCTCTGCTGAACCCGCTCCACAGCCCCACTCTTCCCTGCCCAGGCCAGTGCTCACCACCACCACTGGGATCCAGGTTCCATGGCTGACCTCGCCGCTCTGAGCTAGCTGCCCAAGTGCCTTGGCGTAGCCTCAGGTAGACTGGAGGTGGGAGAGGGTGATACCGCCCTCCTGCCTGAATGCATGGGAAGGAAGACAGGTGAACCACGAGAAAGTTAAACACAAATGAGGACAGTAACCATGAAAGCCAATCGCAGACCATGGGAGAGCAGCTCCCACGATCAGCTCAGGGTACTTAAAGGAAGGCGCAGAGTAGCAAGGGATAGGAAACTTGTTTATCCGAGGGTCTTTAGGAAGAAGTTTTAATCTGTGACTGGTGAAGTAAGGAAACACACATGCTTTCTGATGGTAACTTTCTCTTTTACTTCATCTTAAGAATGGTCTCTGACTCTCTCTGTCTCCACACTGCTGCACACAGCTACATATCTTTACACACGTACATCTTTTCACGTGGCTACACATCTTTCTTTGACATCCATTTCTCTTCTGCATCTCTTTTCTATACAGCTTCCTCTTCCTTGTCTCCACACAGTCACAAATCTCCACCCAGCCACAGCTGAGCATCTCATTTCCACAGCGCCACCATACAGCGCTTTACACAGTTCCTAGGCACAGCTCCTCTCCGGAGCAGGAGCTCCTTCACACAGCGCTCTCTCTCTCTCTCTCTCTCTCTCTCTCTCTCTCTCTCTCTCTCTCTCTCTCTCTCTCTCTCTCACACACACACACACACACACACACACACACACACATTCCCTCACATTCTGCAGCGCCTCTCACAGAGCTCTACACAGCCGCCTCTCTCCACACCACCGAGGCTGCTGTCGCCTCACAGCCAAACTCTGGACAATTGTGAGTTACATTTTCAGGGCCCTACCCATTTTCAAAACACAAGGTAAGTCATGTGGTTTCTCTCAGGCTAGCAACGTCACACTGACCTATGCACGTCACTCTAAGTTGGTGAGAGGTCCCAGACATTAAACAGTTGGCTGAACCTTGAGCGGTCAGGGTACATGCAGAAAGAGGGCCACTGCAAGGGGCCAATCTCAGTGTAAGCAGCCTGGCCTTGGTTTAGCCATAAACAACACCTGGGAATTAGTCCTTGTGTTTAATCTGTAGGGGCAGCTTAGTCTGTTTTGGACTAGTTCTAAGGTCTTTTGCGAAATGTGTAAAAGGCTATCTTTGAAACTGAGAATGCTGTTACTTTCCTGTGTCGGTAAAGAACATTCTGATAATATTTCTGTTCATCAGAATTATGCAGCCTAAACAGAAATCCACAGCTAAATGTGTGCCCAGAGATGCAAAACACACTACCACAGGGCTGTGGAAAGCACCCCACTGCTGTTCTTATTAGGGAGGCATCACAGTGGCACCCGAGAAAGCTACAGACAGAAGACACCCGGTTTCCACAGCCAGTGACCCCAGGGCTTTGCCAGGTGGGGCTCCCCATCAGGGAGTTCTACGTCTCGTGCGTCGACTTGTCAAACACTAGTTGTCACCTGCTGTATGCACCCGTGGTCCTTGGCAAAAGACTGTGAGAGGAACGGAGGCACGGAGAGGGCTTCCAGGAGTGATGTATGTAGCTGGCTGGGCTGTGTCCTGCCTCCCTTCCCGAGCATAGGCACCACCTTGGCCTGTGTTTGAAGGTTATGAACAATGGTTAGCTTCCTTCCCTGGCCTACCCATGGCAGGGCTCAGCCGAAGCAGCGGGTGGTCGGGGCTCTATCCACAGGCTTTTGCCCTCTGGTGTGGGAGATGTGCAGAGCCCAGCATGTCCTGGGTCCCCGGGACTGCGCCCCGACTCTGCCGCGCTTTCCTGTTTGGGAAGGAAAGATGTTGGTGGCTGAAGGGAATGAAAGAGAAAACAACCAGCCAATGTTTCGCTTCCCCTTTGGTAGCTCTGACACGCAGCAGCAAACATGAGTAACCCAGCCACAGACATTCCCCACCGTGGTGCAGGTGACCCTGGCCTGGACACGAGGCTGCCCCACAGGGTGCGGAGACCGAGAGCACAGCTCTGGAAATTTACCGACATGGCCCTGAATGAATTTATCTTTTCAGAAGAGGGCTCTGGAGCTTAAAGGGACCATTCATAAGGTCGGTTCTAAGGGAGGGTCTGGGCACAGCTTGTGCTACCAGGGGCCTGTCGGCAGGCTTGGGTGTGCAGGGAAGGCCATGGATTCTAGGGGTGCTCATAGCGGCCCGAGCAACTGAAACAATTAGCCTTTTCATCCAGGTAGACGGAGTGAGTCCCCAAGGCTGAGCCAAGGGATGGAATGGCCCAGACTCCAGCTTCCACTGGCTTTGGCTAAGCAAATTAAACCGATAGAGAAAGTCTGGATTTGGAGAGACCCCCTAGGGTCCATGTAGAAAAGTGACCTCAAGGTCTCCTCTTCTCAGGTACTCAAGGCTAGAGAGACTACCAGTGGATAGTTGAAGATAAATCAAGAAATGGATTCTGGTCTGCCAGCAGGAGGCTCTGGGAGAACCCACAGTGAGGACATGGGGAGGAAACGGATCTCACAACCATGAGCCTGGCAGCCTGTGTGTTCTGTCAGGGGACCAAGCAGAGAAGGGACTTAAGGGGCCCAGGATTCTCAGGTCCAGAGTCCAGCTCTAGAAGGAGTGAAGAGGAACTCAGTTTCCCCTGAAAAGTTGGTCCGTGGAGTGGGGTACGGGCTTTTCTCTGCAGAGGCTACTCTTGGCTCTTAAGCAATTGTGCTACCATGGCTCTGACCTCAGTGCAGTCCTTGACCTCAGTGCTGACCTTGACCTCAGTGCTGATCTTGACCTCAGTGCTGACCTTGACCTCAGTGCTGACCTTGACCTCAGTGATACTTTCCCTTCGTTTGGACACCAGCACTTCCAAAGGCTCAGCCAGAGCGATGAGACAGAGCTCAGCACACCACCGTCCCGTCCCTTCTCACTCCCACCTCAGTCACATCCCTCCCTGACCACCCCTGGCCGCCCTGCTCCCTTCTGCCAGCCTCACACCTTCCAGAACAAAACGGGCAGATGTGGCTAAGGTTTGCGCATGAGGAAAATAAAGACAGCAAAGTTCACCCAATATTAAGTGGCAGTATCAGCACCCAGATCTAGTTTTCTGGCCACAACTGTAGGTCTCTACCTGCCTCTGGGTGGGCCTCCTGGGTCACATCTGAGGTCCCCACCTGCTTAGCTTCCTCACCATCCAAGCTGGGCCGGCATCTCCGCTCAAAGCGACTGCCGCCCGCCTCTCTACGGTTACTGTCCAAGACTCTCGGGTCATGAGCTCACTGCCGTGTCCCGTTTGTTTGCCTATTTAGCAGGTGGGACACTGGGGTGCTAGGACAATGTCAGAGGGTGGGTCACACCCAGGGAAGGGAAATCCACAGGAAGCGTGAGAGCCTGGGCCAGGGAACAGAGTGAGCCTCGGCTTCAGGGGAGAGAGAGTAAAGAGCCGTGAGTGTGGGGCCTTGAGAGGTGGTGTTGAGGATTACGGTGCCTTCTGGTGCTGACAAACAGGCGTGTGGACCATGCCGGAGAGTGAAAAACTGGAAAAAGAACCGGGTAGACCAGGTCTCTGAGGGACAAGGCATGTCCTCTGCCTGCAGCAAAACACACCTGGACAGGAACCCTGGAGGAAGCTGGCAGAGGAAGGCAGTGTTTCTCAGGGTCTCTCCAAGCAAAAGATAAAGAGGCCAGGCTGCCTGTGAGACCCTCACCCACTCCCCTGACCTCAGCAATTTCCTTTCAGTGCTGGCTCTGGACTCCAGAACCCTGCCTCCCTCGTCTTCCTCAGACTCGGCCATTTTACCTCAGAGTTTTGTAATCCAAGGCTTCCCTCTGCATAAGTATGTGGAGCCCAAGTCTGGTCTTTCCATTTGGAGTGAGAGGATCCATCTTTTATCACAGAAACAAAACCCAGTGAGAGTCACAGCAGGAAGGCGCAGCAGGCCCCTGTGACTCGGGCTGTGACGTTTTAGTGTCTTCCCAGATGATGTTTGAGTGATTGATGTGGGGCAGCCTCGGTGACAGATTGGCATTCTGTGGACAGTGGTCACAGGCAGCTCAGTAACCTCTGGGCTAACCACGACATGTTCAGCAGCCGCCAGCTCCCACCCTTGGGAGGCACAGTCTTGGGGACTCTCATGAGTGATAACTGCTGCAGTGACTCCTCTCTGACCCTTGTCCCTCGTGTCCAGGGTGCTGGACAGAGGCCAGTATCAGGCAAACCAGAGATGGTATGTCACAGTTGTACAGTGGCCAAGGCAGAATTTATTTACATGTGCCTCTCCTCATTCCCAGGAAGCACAGACAACAGTGTAAATATAGACAGTATAAAACAGGATAGACTTTAAAGAAAAACAAGCCACTGTAAAGAAAATACAGCTCAGAGCCAGGCAGATTACAGACACCTGTAATCTCTGCACTTTGGGGGACTGAGACAGGAGGATTGCTGTGAATTTGAGGCCAGCGTAGGCTATCAGTGAATCCAGGCTAGCCTGAGCTACAGACTTAGAAATTGAGACCCTGTCTTAATAGAAAAAAAGATATCCAGAGGGAAGAGGGCACCCCAACCCAGAGGGAAAAGCATAGACCTGCGCTGAGGGTCTCTGGGCTCCCTGGCTAGACAGACAGACTAAGCAGTCCTGTGAGAAACCCTGTCTCAAAAAGCAGAGTGGGCAGACCTGAGGCATAACTCCTGAGGAAGACTGCACACACATGCACGGCGTCCTGCTCTCATTGTGCACATAATACACACACACACACACACACACACACACACACAGCTCCTGCTCTTGTGTATGCATATTATAAACACACACACATATACACAAACACACATTCACAGCCTACTGCTCTAGTGCATACAACACACACACATACACACACACACACACACACACGCACACACACACACTCACACACGCACACACACACATGCACACACAAACATACACACACACACACACACGCACGCACGCACACACACACGCACGCACACACACACGCACACACACACATGCACACACACACAAACACGCACACACGCACACACAAACACACACACACATTCACAGCCTACTGCTCTTGTGCACACAACACACGCAAACATATACACAGGCAGAGCCTCCTGCTTTCATGTGTGTGCACACACATGAACACACAGGCACCAAGCCGCCTGTGCATATGTGTGCACACAGTTGAACACAGGCACACACACCAGTTTTTCCCTTTCCCATTAACTGTATCTTCATTTTTCAAACAAGCTGCTTGTAGGGCCCTGAATATAGAGTATTTTGAATTGAAGGCTTGGCCTTTTGCTCTTTATATTTTTTAAAAAATGTGACCTTTGTTCTAGGTCTGTATAACATTTATTTTTCATGTTTTTTATATTTTTATTATTTTACTTTTTTGTAACTTTTACCATGAAATTCCTTTAATCTAACTAAATTTATTATTTTAGATTTAAATATTTTTAACTTATGATTTTAAAATTTCATGGCTTCTGTATTACATTAGATAGCTAACCTCCTCTCTAAAATTATAATAAAATTCTCCCACTTTCTCTTCTAGAATTATTCATGGATTCACATACATACTATGCTAAATATTGCCATAATATAAACATTAAAATATACAAATACAAAAATAAAAGAACAAATTATATAAAGGGATAGTTTATCTAGTTATAAACATATAAATTAATAGTATAAATATAAATTTAACCTGCATAATATGATTGTTTATACATGAATATTAAAACATTTGTCTTTTTTTTTTTTTTTTTTTTCTGAGACAGGGTTTCTCTGTTAGCTTTGCCCTCTCTGGAACTACTTGTAGCCAGGCTGCTCGAATCACAGAGATCGCTGTCTGCTCCGAGTGCTGGATTAAAGCGTGCCACACGCCGGCTTAACATTTGTCATTTTTTTAAAGTATTTATTTGTGTGGAGGTCAGAGGACAACTTGTAGGAGCCAGGTCTCCGCTTCCAACGTGTGGGTTCTGGGGATCACACCCAGGTCTTGGGCGAAAGCCTTTGCCTGCAGAACCTTCCCGCAGCCCATCCTTCGGTTCACGGATTCAGAGATTTTACTCCACGGTCTTGGTCACTTGGCTCTGTTGCTTAGGGGGATTTGAGGTGGAAAGGCAGCGTGCAGGGAGAGTGTGGTAGGCGCGAGTCCTAGGGCCTGGGGAGCTCTTCCCGCCTGGTTCCCAAGTGCTAGAATTACAGGGAGCACCATCGCTCCGGGCGTCTTTTAGACACTGTTTTCTGGCTGTACCTCACTCTTAATGTTCCTTATAAACTTAGGCGTTAACTAGGTTCCAATTTCTTAAGACTCTTTTGCTATTTTTATTGGGATCGTATTGTTTATAGATCAATTTAAGAGGAAAAGACATCTTTATGATAATGAATCTTTGTAACTGAGAATATGGGCTACTTAAAAAAAAAAAAAAAGGTAGGGTAGATGATTGTCTCCACCCCCACAGGCAGGCTCTTGTATGTCTTTGGAGTTGTTAGTGATAATCAACAGCTGCCCATGGCTCTTCTCTGGATCCCGACCTGTAGGTTCAGGGCCATTGCCAGAATTCTAAAACACGGAGAGGGTCCTGTACAGTGTAGCCATGAAGGAGCTGCCATCAGAGGAACCCGGGAAAACATGCCCTGGCCTCTGGTCTCCCGGTCCCCTGCTGGCTAAACCACACCAGCAGCCACAGCCCCTGGGTCTACTTGTCAGGGGCTCCTAAGCAGAGAGCAGGTTGTGGGGTATAAACTGAACACAGGGACAAGCAGGGACTTATTGACCTGGCACTCAACCTCCGCCCACCGCAGTCCAGCGCCAAGGTTCCAAAGTTTCTGTGTTGAGTGAGATAAATAGAGTAATTTGGGGACCCAAAAATAGTCCACAGGAAACTGAAGCATAAACAAGCCTGGTACCTGTGTAACAACAGCAATGACTTTCAGGAGAGGAAGACAGGAGTTCGGGTAATTCAAGGTATAACTCGAAGAGACAGTCTTTCCCCCAAGAGTGGGCCAAGCTCAGAGGGGCCATCTCCCCCTCCCTCCCACCAGCTTCTTCCTGTATGACCGGAAAGAAGAGCCAAAATAACGCCCACGAGGACACTGTGTTCAAGTCTTGAGTCTCTTACAGGTGCGGGTTAAAACCTATTTTTTTTCCTCAAGCTCCAGTCATGTGGCCACATTCCAGGGACCTCCATCCCTGGTCCGTAAAGGCACCCTCTAGGGTGTTCCTGGAGCTAAACAGATTAGTCCTGTCCCTTTGTAGCATCTGAGTTAATCTGGTTATCAGACCCCTCCCAAACTAGCCAGCTGACTTATTACCCATCCAGGTTGTAACTGCCCCAAGCAAGTTCTGCTGAGAAGGAATCCCAGGGACGTCTCCAACGAGGGCACCTGTCCAGGGACAAGTCATCAGGCTTATCCGGAAGGGAAGTGTTTCTATAAAATGTTTTAGAGAAGGTGGTTCTGACCTTGGTGGGGAAAATCAAGAATGGGTGGACTGAAGGAGGAGCCACTGTGGATGAAGTTGTACAACAGGTGTCCCGAAGAGGACTATGCAGCCTGCAGGTGGAGTGGACACTGTACAGGGACATCCTCGGGTTACCTCTTGAGGATTAAAGTCCTCAGGCACTGCTCTTTGAATTGGGTGAATCTGGAGGTGACACCAGCCTGTTTGCAAAGCAGGGCATGAACGGTGTGCATGAGAGAGTTGAAATGAAGTCAACAGTGGCAAGTATTCACTGTCTGTGACCTGTGGGTGAGCCAGGATATGGATATTTACTCTGCACTGTTTAGTGACCATGAAAGGACATGATACTGTAAAATTATATGCAAACACTTACACAAGCCTGGCATGGCACTTGGCAAGCCTTTGAGCATGCCAATTGAACAATCATTGCATAGAGATTGATGCCAAGAAAGCTTATATGAATCCATTTTTTTTAATTGGGTATTGGAGCTTCTCCACTTATTTAAAAATATTCTGCTGAGGGAAATGAGGGAGAAAGAAGGAATCAAATATGAGATGGGATTTCAAGTGTTTCCATTGTATTAAAAGCCAACATATACTTCTCCTTGCCTGTAAGCCTCCCTCACTGGACTCCAGAATTCGAAAACTTGAATGTGTGACTATAAGATTTATATAATTTGAGCAGGGTGTGGTGGGGCACATCTGTAATCCTGCCACATAGGAGTCTGGAGCAGGAGAATTTTTCAGGTCTTGGCTAACCTATGCTGCACAGTGAGACCTTGTTTCAACACACAAACCAACAAGCCTAAAATGCACATTGTCTGTGTCTTCTTGGCTCGGCTATGATCTTAGTGTCATTTTCTTGGCTCTGTAGTGATGACCGTTCATGTGGTCTTGGTGAATTACCTTGCATTGAAGAGATAGGTTTCAATATTTCATAAATGTGGTGGTTTGCATAATAATGACCCCATGGACTCATGTATTTGAATACTTAGTCACTAGTGAGTGTGACTATTTGAAAGGATTAGAAGGATTAGGAGGTGTGGCCTTGTTGGAGGAAGTGTGTCACTGGGGGTGGGCTTCGAGGTTTCAAAAGCCCAATCCAGGCCCAGTCTCTCTCTCTCTCTCTCTCTCTCTCTCTCTCTCTCTCTCTCTCTCTCTCTCTCTCTCTCTCCCCCTCTCCCTCTCTCTCTCCCTGCAGACCAGGATGTAACTCCCAGGCTCTGCTTCAGTGTCACGAAGGCCACCACGCTCCCTGCCATGGTGATAATGGACTGAGCCTCTGAAACTTGTAAACAAGACCCAATTAAATCCTTTCTTTCCTAAGAGTTACCTTGGTCTTGAGTCTCTTCACAGCAGTAGAACAGTGACTAACCTAATGTGTTAGGTTATTAAAATACAGGGCTTAAGGGCACTGTTAGTGTGTCCTTCCTTAGTGCTAAATTTGAATTGCAGCTGAGTCTTCCTAGTGGGAACTGGGTACTGTTGATCAAAAGAAATTACTGCCAT
Source organism: Peromyscus leucopus (assembly GCF_004664715.2). Classification (NCBI taxonomy): domain Eukaryota; kingdom Metazoa; phylum Chordata; class Mammalia; order Rodentia; family Cricetidae; genus Peromyscus; species Peromyscus leucopus. The sequence goes on from NC_051076.1 coordinate 16,178,195, forward strand.
GCTATTATTCTGAAACAAAACTCAAGGTGTGGCAGGGCCTGATAGCGCATAGCTTTAATTATAGCACTCGAGAGGCAGAGGCAGGCAGAGATCTGGGAGTCTGAGACCAGCCTGGTCTACAGATCAAGTTCCAAGCCAGCCAGAGTTCCACAGTGAGGTCTTGTCTCAAGGAAACAAAACAAAAAACAACCCAGGGTTTAGGCTCAGAGAATGTGTGTGTGAGACCTGCCAAATGTCTACTCCATAGACATCCTTACCCCTGTGATAAGAACAATGATAAATATCACATCAGGGCTAGGAGAAGGTTCTAAAAAATTTAGAATATTCTTTGACAGCTTTAAAGTACTGCACAAGTATTAGATGCTTGTTAATTTTTTGGGGGGGTTGTTTGTTGTGTTTTTTTGTTGTTGTTTTTGTTTGTTTTGTTTTTTGAGACAGAGTTTCACTGTGTAACAGTCTTGCTGTCCTGGAACTCACTTTGTAGACCAGGCTGGCCTCGAACTCTCAGAGATCCACCTGCCTCTGTCTCCCCAGTGCTGGGATTAAAGGTGAGCACCACCACTTCCTGGCATTGCCTGTTAGTTTTTAAACTCCTGCTGATGAGAAGAACATAGACTAGAGGTGGAGGTGTCTGGGCTGTGCCCTTTCCAGGACACACAAGCTAAGCAGGTCGCTTAGTCTAGAGCCATGGTTTCATTACCCAGGGAACCCTCCAGGTCATGACCCTTTCAGAGAAAACTGGAGGGCAAGTGATGAGGTAAACCTGCAAAGGCAGGTTGAGAAGAGGCTAATTTCCGCCTGGCTGAGCTGGAGAAGTGTTTCTAAGACACAAAGGAATGAAACGAGAAGCCGTAAAGCGTGGCCACCGATTTCCAGGATGCATCAAAAGCACACAGGACTGCTGGTTAGCAGTAATGCCAGACAGGTGTGCAAACCTAATCCAAACACTGATGTAGATATACAAACTACAGATAAACAAATACGCTGTCACTTTCCAAAGCCAGTCTTTCATGCATCCAGTCAGAGTCATTGTTCCCTGAATAGCAGCACACTGGTCTGCAGTGACCTCTGAGATTCTGAAAACAATGGAGTGGCCCTGCACACATGCTAGTCTTTCCATGTGCATTGGTGATGTAAGAGCATTGATTACTGGGGCAGAGGGAATCCAAAGAGGACATCAAGATGGTCACTGATCGGCTCAGACAGTACCAGGAATACCCTAGGGCAGATGCTCAGGATTTGATGCGACATTACATAGGATCTGTGGAGTTCCTAGCTCAGCTCTGACTCCTTACAGTTGGGTCCTTTTTCACACACACACCCCACCCCCACTTTCTCCCTTCAAGTGTCATGGATGCACTCAAATCTAAGCAGCTTGCAAGAATCTCAGAAAATTCGATAAGCTCAAAGAAAGCTAGAGTCACAGGCATTGCCCGGCTCCTAAAGAGGCCTAAAGAAGAGGAGGGATTGGCCAGGCGGTGGTGGTGCACGTCTTTAATCCCAGCACTCGGGAGGCAGAGGCAGGAGGATCTTTGTGAGTTCGAGGCCAGCCTGGCTACAAGTGAGTTCCAGGAAAGGCGTAAAGCTACACAGAGGAACCCTGTCTCGAAAAACCTAAGAAGAAGGAGGAGGAGGAGGAGGAGGAGGAGGAGGAGGAGGAGGAGGAGGAGGAGGAGGAGGAGGGATGAGATGGAAGAGGGCTCCTACCACCCCAGGAACAGCTGGTGCTGGTGAATTGGTCCTTCAGTATGGAGAGTCTGAAGGAGCTTGAATGGGAGAGTGGCAGATCTCAGAAAACATGAAGGCCTTTTTGATCACTAAATCCACAGGTCCATTCAAGGTACCACCAGGAATTCCATGGGAAAATCACCCCCCAGATAGATGTCCATCCCTACCAATCCTCAGCTTCACCCAACGGCCAGAGCTAAAATTAGTCACTACCAAATGTCTCTGTGACTCCCAGCCTCAGCATGTCAGAGCGCCTCCAGTTTGGGCTGTGTAATGGCGTCACTGACCCAAAGCGTTCCTTCAGAAGTCCGACAGCCAATAAAGGCTGTCTTTAAAACTCGGGCCTGCTGCTGTTTGACTGTGAACAGGGCCCAGAGGTCCTCTAAGGCTTGCTAGTCCCAGCTTCAACTTGGAGACAGCCATTGCACTGCCCTTCTAGAGCGGTAGACAACATGCAGGAAGGCTGAGTCAGTAATGACTCTTGCCCATTTTCCCCCAGAAGTGAAGCAGCAGGAACTCACAGCCCGGTGTGCTGGGTAAGGAGACAGGGGAATCATCATGTGTCTGAAAAACTTCAAGCCAGGTCTGGTTTTAGGTACAGCTTGATTCAGGGACCTGGCTTGTCCTGCATCTCTCATCCCTTCATCAGCATTGGCAGAGTTTCTGGTAGACTGCTTGTCCCTCTTCCATGGAGGCAGGATGGCGTCTGTCCATATACATCTTTATAGACACAATGCAGAGGAGGCCACCCGCCCCTTCTCCCCCAAGCTCAATTGAGGGCCATCACGCTTTGTTCCTGAGCCTGCCACTGAAGTCAGGCACTGTTCCAGGGCTCCTCTGGCATTGGGGACACAGCCACAGCTACTGAACCTTGGAGACAGAGTCGGGGAAGGTCTTGGTGTCACTAGGAGGACAGCAAATGGCTGTGAGTGGAAAACTACAAAATCCGCAGCACCACACCACCCACCCTACTTCAGGAGCAACTGAGTGTGATTGCTTTTGATTACGTACTGACTAATTAGGGAGGCTGTGTGTTCAGTCACCACTCACTGCCACTATTTGTCATAGCATATCCAGGCCTCAAAGGGCTGAATGCAGTTGTGTCAACAGGATCATCTAGCTCAGGTTCCACCAGGATTTGCTCAATAGCCAACCGGAATTCAGAGCTTCATAAATGTTGCAAGTGTTTCTAATAGCCAAGCTATTCCCTATGGTGGAAAATTTTATGCAACTGTTCCTTCCTTAAGACTGCAGTAAACATCTTCATCCTCTTCCCAGTTCCCCCTTTGTTGGTATTTTGTACTGAACACAAACTGTCCACAAACTGTGCTGTGCTGGTGCTGGACCAGGCTCTTTGTAACTGTGGGGAATGACCATGTGCTTGCAACACGAAGCTCCTGCAATGGGCACCAGTGAGGACCGGGTGCTTTGAACATACATTGTCCTTCACAGAGGATGGGCCTGAGGCTCAGAGAGCCTCATCTCCTTGCCCCTGTCCCTGTTCAGTCCCTTCTGTGTCCACATCCCAGAAGTGAGCTCTGCCCCTGCTCAGGAGCCCTCAGGGCCAGTCTGAGCTCGCACATACTGGCTCAAGGCTGTCCGTCTGCACAGCTGCACACTCCCGTGATCACGTGATCACGCCGCCTGCCGCCATCTCTTCCTGGTCTCCGAATCCTTCTCCTAAGGGATGTGCCGATGTCAGCCCCTTCCGTCTGTTGCTGCGTTTTCTTCCTCTCATTCAAACTCCCCTTGAAAACCTCTTCTCACAGAAGCCTCTGGGGCCCAGTCAAGTTCTTTCATCCATAGATGGTCACAGCTCGTGCGTGTCAGCCACAGAGCTGGGCTCCGAGGACACAGTTCAGAGTTCTGAGTTTCTCAGAGAATGAACCTCTCTTCTTGTACCCCGCCTTCCACCCATCATGACATTTCTCCTTTAGCAGTGCCATTAAAATATCCACCAAGCCGGCTGACCTGTCCCTCAGATGATGACTGAAACACCACTCCATCTATTCTAGGGTAATGCTGGGTTTCAAACCGCCAGCAGCAAGAACAAGGCTTAGCATCCTTCAGGAACTAAGCTCTGACCAGAACTCGTGGCTTTGTGTTCTCAGGGGACTGCTGGCTGCTGGCTGCCATTGCCTCCCTCACCTTGAATGAAGAAATCCTGGCTCGGGTTGTGCCTCTAGACCAGAGCTTCCAGGAAAACTATGCTGGTATCTTCCACTTCCAGGTAATTTAAGGGTGGGCTTAAGCTCCTCCTCACTCAGGCTCAGGGGCTCAAAAGTCCCCTGGGGTGGCTGGGTCCTCAGCTCCTCAGTCCCTGGTGGTTTGTGAGCGCCTGAGATCAGTATTGTTCTGGAGAGGATGCTGGGAGGGGAGACAAGATTTTCATAACCTGCCCACGATGTGGAATTCCATCAGAATGGCTGAGAGTTGGGAGGCAGATCTTGGTGTATAGGAAGTAATATGTTCAGGAAGTAATCCACAAGTTTTTTTAAAAAGTTTATTATTTGAGGATTAAGATAAAGGTTAAAAAAAACTTCCTCCTTTTTATGATTGCAAATGAGAGATGATATTTTAAAAAGAAGAACGTGTGGTTTTGGAGATAAAGACAAGCTTCGCCATCCTCTCTTGCTTGCTGAGGGGCATGCCTACCATTGGAGACGGAAGAGCATTGTGGGAACCTAGAAGAGGTTGGGCGGGAAAGAGCCGGATGAGGCTGAGGCTCGGGGTCCCAGCAGCACCCTCTCTTGTCCTCCTCGCCCTGCAGTTCTGGCAATATGGCGAATGGGTGGAGGTGGTGGTGGACGACAGACTGCCCACCAAGGACGGGGAGCTGCTCTTTGTGCACTCAGCCGAGGGGAGCGAGTTCTGGAGTGCCTTGCTGGAGAAGGCCTATGCCAAGTAAGTAGCCGCGCCCTGCCTAACACCCCACCCTGCCCCTGCTGCCCCGGACTCCAAAACAGCAGGAGCTATTCGGGGACTGTTTTGAGTAGAAGTTCTGTTCTATAAAAGGATGACTTTGGCCCAAATCGGGCTCTTAATTCAAGGAGGTAATGTGGGCATGGTGCCTGGTCACATGACGTACTGACAAATGGCAGTCATTGCTGTTTTTAACCACGTGAACCAGAACATTCTGGGGCTGACTGCTCTGGCCTTGGGAGGGAACTCTGCTTCTTTGGTGGGCCCCACTGCACTTTATCAACTAAAGAGAACAAAAGTCTTGCCAATGGGCAAAAAACTACCCATTGCAGAGGTAGGGACATTGTGGAAACTCACCCAGAACCAATCACCCAGCTGGTAAAAATGGTTTCCCAGTTCCAACCCTAGCTGCCCCTCCCCACTTGCCCAGAGTTGAGCTGGGCCCACCCAGGGTGTCAGCCCCCTGCAGAGGGGCCTCAGCTGCTGGTACTAGTGGGACCCCTGCATTAGGACGAGCTAGTTTTCACAGCTGGTGGGTTTAGAATCCTCACAGTCCTAGGCTGAAAAGGGACGGGGAGGCTTCATGTCCTCAGCCAAGAGGACTTGGGGCGTAGAGCTCAAGAACCAATGGAGAAGCCCGTAGGAGTGACCACAGGAACCCACTGTGTGCTTCTCGGGGAAGCTGGGTTCGTTACTGAAGTGTCTTTTTGAGCACTTAACTGTCAAACAGCCAATTAGCCAGCCGCCCCTTCGCGTCAGTGGGAGAGTCGATGCCAGAGGCTGGGTCAGAGCATCACTACGTCCTTCCAACTCCAGGGTTCTGTACAATTTTGGAAACATGTCATAGCCACGGAGGAAAAGTAATTAGGGAGATAGCTAGTGTCTTGCCCCAACTTGAACCCCAAGTTGGAGACAGAGACAAGCAGAATGAAAGCAGAGGATCCCATGAGCTCCCATGGGGGAACCTGGGTTGGAGTGGGATGGCACTTTCTGGGATGAGGGCACACAGTCAGCAGCATCAAGGGCAGTGAGTGGCAGCAAGCGTTCCCCTCCTCCAGGATCAATGGGTGCTATGAAGCGCTCTCAGGTGGAGCCACCACGGAGGGCTTTGAAGACTTCACAGGAGGCATTGCTGAGTGGTATGAGTTGAAGAAGCCTCCTCCTGACTTGTTCAAGATCATCCAGAAGGCTCTGCAGAAGGGCTCTCTGCTTGGCTGCTCTATCGATGTAAGCCCCCCACCCACCCTCTGGAAACACCCCAGTCTGCTGTAGCCCAAGGGAAGCCCTGACAGCACCCAGGAGCTCATCAAGAACATTAGTGCATCCCTGGTTCACCATGCTGCTCATCACTTGAAGCCAGGGGTTGCTAGGCAATAGCCAGGCTGTCTGGAGGTGCATTTGGCATAGAGATGGTGCCTCCAGCCCTTAGGTCCCCAGCCCATTTTCCATTCAAACTCTGCTCTGAATCACCTCACTCACGGAACCCAGCTTCCAGGAAAGCACCCCAACCGCCTCCTGCAGGGCTGTATGAGCAGCCCAGGAGCTTCTCACTCTGCCCCGGTGCCCGTGGGTCCTGGAGAAGACTTCAGAGTATCAGAAGGAATTGTTCCCCCAAAATAGCTTTGCAGGCAAACCTCAACAGGGAGATGGGAAATGGGCATGGTCCAGGCCCCAGGAGTTTCCCAAGGCTGTGCCCAAAACGTGGGAAAGAAGGGGTTTTGAGGAATCAACAATCAATATGCTGATTGTGAAGTGAGGTTGAAGATAAAAAATGCCATCCTGTGCAACTGAGCTGGGCGGGGTAGGGGTGGGAGACCAGAGCATCTTGGCCACAGATGCCCGCGGGGTGTCTTCATTAGGGTCCCCACGAGCCCTTGTCTCGAAGGTGAGCCCCTTCACTCCATCCCCATCCAGAAGATGGAGAGGGTGGAGGGGGGGTGCGCCAATAAGCACCGAAAGTGGCTCGGGGCTCCTCCCGGTGGCGGGGTGAATGCGCGGAGTTCCCCAGGTTGGGCCCCGTGCCTTATGCGTTCCCTCGGGCGGTTTGTATTAGAGTTGGAGCAGCTGCTGACTGTGTTTGCAGATCACCAGTGCTGCGGATTCGGAGGCCGTTACGTACCAGAAGTTGGTGAAAGGACATGCGTACTCCGTCACCGGAGCCGAGGAGGTACTGGCCCTCGGGGAGGACTGAGTCCTTCCCCCACCCCACCCCCGCGCCCCGCCCCCCCCAACACGTGGCTGTCCAGGGTGGAGCCTCCAGGCTCCACATCAGCCCGGCGCGCGCTGCCCCCTGCTGGCCAAAGCGGCGGCTGCAGGCGTTCTTATATTCCGAGAGAGTTACAGACTTAAATCTCGGCATCAGCTTTTAAAACAAAAGCCAAACACAGCACTTTGCATCTGTACGGTCTTTTATACTCTTCAAAATACTGTTAGTGGGCGTGGTGTCTCCTATCTGTAATCCTAGCCTCTGTCTCCGTGTGCTGGGATTTTTTTAAGATTTATTTTTATGTGTATTTCGACACTGCTAAGTTTTGCCACACATGCTGTCTCCATATATATGCATGGCTGGTTTTTTCCGAGTCATTTACAAGTAAGCTGCGGGTATGGTGGCATGGGCCTGTTACTTCAGAAGAGGAGAAGGAGGGTCACTTGAGTCCATGTGTTCAGGGCCAGCCTGGGTAACCTACCTTGTCTTAAAAAAAAAATTTTCAAAGTGCATTTTCCTTTTCATCCGTCACCTTTAAGCGGGTGAGAAAGCTTCTCTGGGAGCCCAAAAATACATCCTATTTCAGTTAGTTAATTGAGGTTTAGCCCTAACGCCCCAAACAGACACCAGGGCAGGACAGGCTGTTTATGCCTCATGCTGCGGCAAGGATTAAAGGGTCCAGCCCTCCAAAAGCCAGTCCGGGAGCTTTAATTCTCATTTTCATTGGTTTATTCATTTAGTTTTGCTTTGGAGAGGTGGTCTTGTTTGCTTTGTTTTGTCTTATTGAGATAGAGTCTCACTATGTAGCTCTGGCTTCCCTGGAACTTGGGGTGAGGCTTCCTGGGTGCCTGGGGTTTAGTTCTCATTTTCCAAACCTGGGCAGCAGTGAGGGTCTGGGGGCCAAGCCCCGTCCAGCTTCTATTTGCCCCCTCTACCCACTTGACTCATGCTGAAGCGGGGTGTGGGCCCAAGACCTTCCAAGCATGCATGGCCTCCTTGGATCCTGCAGGTTGAAAGCTCAGGAAGCCTGCAGAAATTGATCCGAATCCGGAATCCCTGGGGACAAGTGGAGTGGACCGGGAAGTGGAATGACAAGTGAGAAGCACGGGGTGGACAGGGGCGCGGGGTGGGCCAGGGCGCGGGGTGGGCCGGGGTGCGGGGTGGACCAGGGTGCCGGGTGGGCGTGGGCTGGGGTGCTGGGTGGGCCGGGGCGCGGGGTGGACGGGCGCAGTGGGCAGGACAGCGTGGACCATGGGTGGGCCGGGGCGCGGGGTGGGCCAGGGTGCGCGGGTGGGCGTGGGCTGGGGTGCTGGGTGGGCCGGGGCGCAGCGTGGACCAGGGTGCCAGGTGGGCGTGGGCTGGGGTGCCGGGTGGGCCGGGGCGCGGGGTGGGCCAGATTGTGTGCGTTCTACTAGGACCTGTTGAAACCCAGAGAGGAGGCACTGTGTGCACTACCAAGTGAGGTTCCAAGGTCACTCGCTAGTCACACCAAGTGGGTCCCAGGGCTGTGGCCCTTTAAAGGGTTTTGTAAACAGGACACTGGGGTGCTCTGACCAGGCCCAGGCCTCCAGTGGAGCACATTCTTTCCTACTGCACGCCTGCCCTTTTCCAGCTCAGACTCACTCTGCTGCTGTGCCCTCTGGGGGAAATGCTCGCCGTAGGCTGGTGGGTTGGCTTAGCAGGTACAGGTGCTTGGCACCAAGCCTGATGACATAAATTTGATTCCAGGGACCCAAGTAGAGGAATGAGAGAACCAGCTACCACAAAGTATCCTCTGACTTCCACAAAAACACCATGGCATAAGCATACTATCACCTACTGGCATATGTGAGCACACACACACATACACACACACACACTGGCATATGTGAGCACACACACACACACACATACACACACACACTGGCATATGTAAACACACACGCTATGAGCACACACACAGAACAGACACGCAGACACACAGATACACAGACACGCTCACACACACAAAGTAAATAAATAAATGTAAAACAGAAAAAAAAAAAACAGTTAAGGAAAGGCACCCTCGTCCTAATAGCACTTCTGTTTCAAGGACAAGAACTTTGTGCCAGGAGCAGAGAGGTGCCTGTTGGTCTCTGGAGCTTGGGGTAGCTGTTAGGCTTCAACCCTCAGGGGTAAATGCTCCATGGAGCCTCTCCTCTGGGTCCCCCACACACCCTTTCCCAGTTCACACCTCCACCCCTTTTCTGGCGTGTTCTAGGCAGCAGAGGAACACCTATGGGCAGGCTTCCTTCCAGGTTGACTCTGGGGGGTCCTTGGTGGATTTCCAGTTGCCCCTAAAAGAGCTGCCAGGAGCATCTCACCTGGAGCAGGCAGTGTTCCTTCATCCCTTGATGGTGGGCCTTGCTCATTTTCTGTTCCTCTGTCCACCATCTTCCAGGAGAGCATGGCCTCTCCTTTGCTCTCCGTACAGGGGTCTGTGCTCCAGAGGTTATGCTTGGTGTTTCTCAGTGGAGTCTGGTCCAGGGGATGAGCCCCTCCTTCCTGAGGCCTGGGCCCTCAGTAGGGAGAGGGGGTGTGCTCCGCTCCTCAGCATCTGGCGACTGTGGAGAGCCCATTCCTAAGGCCTCTCCCGATGCTTTGCTTTCCAGCTGCCCCAGCTGGAACACGGTGGACCCGGAAGTGAGGGCCAGGCTAACGGAACGTCAGGAGGATGGAGAATTCTGGTAAGACAGTGGAGGCCTCGGGGAAGAGCCCCACCCCAGCCAACCAGGGCATCCACCAGAAACGCGTTCGGCGTGCTGAGGGCATGTGGCCTGGGGCCCTGGCTTTGCCGTTCCTAAGCAGGGTGTTATACTTCTGTAATCTAGAAATTGAGGCAGGGGGCTCTCAAATTGGAGACCGAGCTGCTTAGCCTAGGTAGGCTATCTAGCAAGAACTTGTTTCCAAAATCAGAAGAAAAAAAAAAAATCCTCCATGCGATCCCGAACAACTTTTAAATCTCTTCAATTGGTCTCAGAGTGGGGTTGACACTCTGAGCAATGTCACCAAGGTTGAGAGGGATTCCTTCAGGAATGTTCAGACCCCAAGAGAAAACAATGAGAGAGATGAGACCGTTCTTCCCACTAATCTAAAGAGATATCCCGGCTCATCAAGAAACCAACTCCGAGGTGAAGGGATGGCCCAGTGGTTAGAAGCACCCTCTGCTCATGCAGACCTGAGTGTAGCTCTAGTTTCAGGGGATCTGGCCTCCTCAGGCTCCTGCATGTATGGTGCACATAAACTCATGTAAGCATACACACATACTATAAATAGAAGAAGTCTTTAAAAGAGAGAAACCAGTTCCTTAGTAATCCGTTAGCATCGCCGCACAGAACACCTTACAGTGGTTTCTGTTTACCCTGTTTACCCTGAGAGCACACATGTCGTCTCAGCTGGTATTTATTAGTGGCTTTCATTTCACATCTGAGAGCTCTGGGATGTAAATAGAGCTCATCTATTTGCTCAAAGTCACCTACTTAGAAAGTGGCAGTTACAGGACTAGATTTGGGGGCCTCCTGAGTCTGTGGCTCTAGTGCCCACCCCTGGGTCTCACACGGCACCTCGTCTGAGCAGGTAGAGGGCCAAGGCTGGCTCCGTGTCTTCTGTAACTCGGGACACACCGTCTCTGCTTTGCCAGGATGTCCTTCAGTGACTTCCTGAGGCACTATTCCCGCCTGGAGATCTGCAACCTGACCCCTGACACCCTCACCTGTGACTCCTACAAGAAGTGGAAACTCACCAAGATGGACGGGAACTGGAGGCGAGGCTCCACGGCAGGGGGATGCAGGAACTACCCAAGTAAGGGTCGTGGCCATGGGAGGCTGCAGCCATGGCAACCCACCCTGACGGATAGGCCCCACCGGGGGAGTGGGCTGCCGCTCGCTCACGCAGGCCTTCATGCTCTTTCTTCAGCGCCAGCCTTGGTCTCGCATCTTTTTCTGTTTTCTCAGTCACACTGCTTCCTGCATTCATTGGCTGTGATTAACCCTTCCGGCTCCAGCTCCTCTGGTGCCTAGGATCTTCATCCGGCTTACGGGGGTGGCGCTAAGTCCCAGTTCATAGCTCCTACCCTAGCCCACACATGCTGCATCCACGGGGCACACCAGCTCCTCGTTGCGGTCTTTCCACCCTCTTGGGTGTCAAGTTCACTTAGAAAATGTGGACGGCCAGGAGGTGGTGGTCCATGTAAGCGGAAGTTACTGTCCCACCAGCAACCCCCAAATACCCAGCAGCCGCTTCCCAAATAATTGATTCGGAGGCTTAATATTACTTATAAATGCTCGGCTGGGAATCCCAGTACCTGAGAGGCAGAATCGGGCAGATCTCTGAGTTCGAGACCAGCCTGGTCTATAGAGTGAGTTCAGGACAGCCAGGGCTACACAGAGGAATTCCATCTCAAAAATACAGACAGACAGAAAGGAAGGAGGGGGGGAGGGAGGAAGGGAGGAAGGGAGAGAGAGAGGGAGAGAGGAGAGAGGGAGAGAGGGAGGGAGGGAGAGAGGGAGGGAGGGAGAGAGGGAGGGAGGGAAGGAGGAAATGTCGCCTGAGCCCCGCTCACATGGGGAGAGACTCTCCTCTGCCCCGCCGTGTTGACCCCCTTGGTTCCGTCGTATCCATGGCTCAGGCTTGCTCCTCTCTTCCTCCCCTGGGAACTGTCTAGTTAGGATGACATCTCCAGTCATAGGGTGGGGCATACATGGGGTCCGGGAACTCTCCCAAAGAGCTCCATCTGTGTATGGCTCTTCTTGATAGACTTATTCCCATTCCATCTTGGAGATGCTGGGACTGAAACAAAGGACAAGTGGCCGGCCCAAGGCCACGGAGCTTTCTGGGCTCTGAACCCAGGCAGTATGGTTATGGAGTCACTCTTAGTCTGGTAGCAGGCCATGGTCATACTCTGTTACAGATGGGGAAACTGAGGCTCTGCTCACTGAACAAATAGACTGTGACTAGCTGTCCAGTCCCTCCAGTCCCAGCATGCCATGACCAAGTGGCAGTTCCGGAGGCCACCACTGGGAAGCCCCTCTGCCACCCACCAAAACAGCCTGTACTTATTGGATGAGGGGGTCAGGAGACACTCTCTCAAGGACCTTCGAGTGAAGGCTCTTGGCCTTGTGGGACGCTCTCCCTCCACAGTACTTATTCAGTGCCACTGAGGTAGCCTAGAAGCTTCGTATGTAAATGAGTGTGTGTGGACACAACTAGATTTACGGAAGCAGTGACGCCATGGCTGTCAGCTCTGCCAGACCACGCTTCTGATGGCATGAGGGACAGGAGGCACTTGGTGTACTTACCTCAAACAGGAGCGACTCAGTGCCTGCCTGAGATGGGTCTTGGAAGTGGGGGTGTTAGAGGCGCCATGAGAGTGAGCAAGAGACAGAGATGCTGAAGTGGTGCACAGGCTATCCCTGGCCTCTGCATTCACCACAGGGTAGAGGCAAAGGACAGGCGCAGTGTGGGTGTCCTTAGGGAGCACCAAGACAAGCCAACCGGAAGGGCAAAATAGAACTCCAGGGGGAAATTCCTGATTCCCATCCTTCTGAGATTCAGAGCCTTCCATTTTTCTGACTAGCAGGGAATAAACCTTTGGGAAGAATTCACAGTCGGGGTAAGGATATAACTCAGATGCTAGAGTCATTACCCAGCATGCATGAAGCCCTGGGTTCATCCTCTAGTACTAGCAATCCCTGCACTGAGGAGGTAGAGTCAGAAGGATCAGAAGTTCGAGGTCACCCTCAGAGACATAGCAAGTTGAGCTATATGAACCCCTGTTCCAGAAGGAGAGAACCAGAGGAAGGCATTTCCTCATGAAAGGTGCAGATCTGCCTCCATAGCCCATCTCTCTCAGCAGCCACTCCGCTGGGCAGGGGCTTCGGCTGGCCTCTACTCCACTTCCCCATTTCCATTTTTCTCATCCTTGTCCCAACACCTGAGCCCTAAGGCCAGCGCCCACCCCAGTTGCCAGCTTCTGGGCATTTCTTTAGGGCTGGTCTGGTCTGTCCCTGTTGCACAGATACCTTCTGGATGAACCCTCAGTACCTAATCAAGCTGGAGGAAGAAGACGAAGATGATGAGGATGGGGAGAGAGGCTGCACCTTCCTGGTGGGCCTCATCCAGAAGCACCGGCGGCGGCAGAGGAAGATGGGCGAGGACATGCACACCATTGGCTTTGGCATCTATGAGGTATGGGCAGAGGATGGGGCGGCACGCCTTCCCTTCCTTTCTCCCGGTCTCACCCGCACAGACCCCAGAGGCAGGACTTGGAGTAAGACAGAGGACAGACAAGGTGGCCAGGCCAACGTCAAGACGCCAGCAGGGCCAGACTTGGCTGACACAAGGCCTGCACAGCTGTGTGTGTCTCCCAGGACCTCCTGGCCCTCCCCTGGGCCCCCATAGCTACCCTCCGAGGAGTTCTGTGCTTGGAAAAGTCCGCCATGTCCCTTTTCACATCCCTTAGTCCTGGAATCCCAGTTAGCCCAGCAAACTCCAAAGAACAGAAAAGACTTAAGCTAGAACAGACTATTCTAGAGCACACCAGAAGCATTGTGAGGACTGGGTTGAGCCAACGGGCCCAAATGGTCAAAGCCCAGCCAAGTCTTTGGCCTGGATGGGAGAGAGCCCAGGACAGGCTAAAGAAGAGTCATTATGCTCCCCTGGGGTCTGCTGGCTGCAGCTCGGCTCTCACAGACCCCTCGCTGTCCACAGGGCCTTCTCTCATTCTAAGCCAAAGGAAAGCCACGCCTGCTCAACTGTGCCAGAGGGCAGCCTTGCCATGGCCGTCTCCCTTCTTCAAGCTCAGGGCTAGGGCCAGGAGACCTGATTCCATGTCGGGGCTCTGCTGCACAGAACATGGCCTTGGGTGGCAGATGAGTGCAGTGTGGAAGACCTCAGGGTAGCTGCAGAGGTGCCTTTTTGTTTAGTGGGTGCAATCTGGCAATCTGCTGGACTCTTCCTGGTTCTGCAAGCCGCCCCATCATTCCCTCAGCCCAGGGTTTAGCAAGGTCACCTGGGTAGCCTGAACACGGCTTTGGGAAATGGCAAACATTACCAAGCTGAACTTCTGCCCACCAACTCCAAGCACACTCCTGGCACACTGGGAACCCAGACTAGGTGTCAGGGAGAAGGCTCAGCTGCTGTGCTCATCACTGGCAATGCGGCTGCTTCTGATTGGCTACTTGTCTGAGCCCCACCCACCGGCCTGAGAAACGGAGTGGTACGAAACCCATCGGTCCTGCAGTGTACACAGTCCCCCGACTCTCAGTCTCTGAAATGGAAGCTGAGGACCTCAGATCTGGGCCGAATCGCTCAGAAAGGCAAAGTGAACTGTGCCCACTCACACACGCACTTGGGAGTCCAGTCATGGGCTTTCAGAGTTGGGCAGGATGTTGGCAGTTGTCAGTCCCATTTGAAATGTGAGAAAACTAAGGTCAGTGGCTTAGTGGAGGAAATGCATTCATTCTGGATGGGGCTGGCCTGGCCTGTTGCTTCCTCCAGCTGCACCCAGCCTACTTTCCCTGAGTGAGAGGAGGGTGTGGGCTTGAACACAGCTACCTGGTGACCTAAAACAAGTCACCACATGTCTCCAGGCCCACCCACCACATCACTGAGCCCTAAGAAGATTTTTTTTTCTTCCAGTGTGGCCAAAGTACTTAAAGTCGCTTGAAAAACAATTGCCGTGTTGACCTAGTTCATCGCACTGGGGCTGCAGATGAAAGCGCACAGTGAAGTGTCAGTCACCGTGCTGGTGTGTCCATACCCCCCAAATCTGAATCAGGTCTCCTTTATTTTTCAGGTTCCAGAGGAGGTACGTCCGGCACGTGTCAGCCCCCAACCCCAGGGCTCCAGCTGCCAACACGATTGATTGAGGCTTAGCCTGCCTGAACTCAGGGAGTAGCGGGGGCTTGGGAGGAGCTGGTGGCCGAGGGGTGACCCCCTTGTCCTCTCTGAGCCCTGTGGGGGTGGCTCCCGTCCTGGATCCCACTGGACTAAGCTCAGGACATCTATCTAGAGAGTTCATTGGTGCTTCTTGCTTCCCGGCGGCCCTGGAGAAGCTGCATAGGTTTTGGCTATGGCGGCAGCCCTGCTGTCCTTGGACGGTGTGGCTCTGAGAACAAGCAGGGAGGGGCCAGGGAGGATGGACGACGCCACGCTGTCCTGGACCCAACTCCCAGGCCAGGTGACCCCGTACACATGACATATTCTCTCTGAGATTTCGTTTCTTTTCCGGGATAAATGGTGAGCCATCACCTCCCTGGGCACTGCAGGCATGAACTGAGTTATAGAAGGTCACAGTTCACAGTAATAAGATGCATAACAGCCAGGTGACTCGAAAAGTCAGGTATTAAATGACCACACCAGGTGCCCTGACTCACCCATGGGCATCCTGATTTCACCAATGGACAGTTGAGTTTTATTGAATACTACCTTAGGAGTCCTGGGCCCAGCCTTGAGTGACAGCTGGGCCCCTTTCTCCTCCCCCAACCTCGTCTTTCCTTTTATCAGTGTGTGAAATACAACCGAGAAGTGACCTGGGTCCTTTGTGAGGGAGGGGCCTCTAGCATCCCGAGAGTCAGCTAAATCAAGGTGGATGGGGGAGGGGAGCTCCCGCCACGCCTGGTCACACCTGAGCTCCTTACCAGTCATGTGTTGTTTGGGGTGTACATTTTGCTTTTCACCTAAAACGAACCAGGCTCTGTCCCCATCATCCCTTTGTCTGGTTTCTTGGTTGACTCATCAGCTAACAGGGCAGACGAACATCCACCTGGGCAAGAACTTCTTCCTCACAACCAGAGCCCGGGAGCGGTCAGACACCTTCATCAACCTCCGGGAGGTACTCAACCGCTTCAAGCTGCCCCCGGGGGAGTATGTCGTGGTTCCCTCCACCTTCGAGCCCCACAAGGATGGCGATTTCTGCATCCGGGTCTTCTCAGAGAAGAAGGCTGACTACCAGTAGGTTCTGCCACCTCTCCTTGTTCCCGGCCCCGGCCTGTCCTTCTCTTTTCTTTTCCTGTAATACTGGCCTGCTGGACAGGTCGGTGTAAGGATAGGTGAACTGGAGCACTCTAAGGGATCTCCTCCAGGAAGCAAAGGCGAAAAACCATGCAGGATGTGTTCAGTTGGAACAGGGTAGCAGGGGAAGTGTGTAGCTTGCAGCCCAGTTTCACAGCTCACCCCTGAATTCCCCATGGTTAATGTCATTCTAATGACCTGTGTGCACCCTCTATGAGCCTGTACTCTGCTTAACCCCTGCTTTGCCCGGCCATGGGTAACTGACAGTGTTGATAGTCTGTGCATCCAGGACTTTCTGTGTTCGTCGGGAAGTCTCTGGCGGAAGCTTTTAGGCAGATATCACAAGTTCCTGCCATTATCCCTGTGGCCTCGACTCACAGGAGCTTCTGACACATCTGTCCCTGGGTCAGTCATTTCGCCAGCTGACGGGACCAACCCTGGACAGTATAAGCTGAAAGGCTGTGAGGACCCCAGCACTGATGGCGGGGATGAGGGACAAGATGGGAAGGACAGGAACAAGGGTGTTCTGGAGGACCATGGTTGGGACAACCTGTGCTAAAGACCCCAAAGCCCCGTAGATATGGTCTATGGAGTAGGCATAGGCCAGCCCCCAGTCATTACCCCCTGTGACAGGGAAGAGGGAGTGGGAGAGACCGGGAAACCTTTGCTTCCAACAACACATGCCAGAGAAAGAGTTTCAGTGCCCGACAGCTGTGAACTAGTGAATGTCGCTGGAGTGTGACTGTGGCTCCCTGCCATGACAGGCTCTCTTGTTCGTTGAAGCGTGCTGCAGGGAAGGGGCCCACTGGGTCATCTCATGGAGGCGGCGGCCGCAGTGGCGGTGGTGCTGGTGGGGGGATGCTCAGTGTGTCCAACTTAGTCACCACTGATAAGATGGGGACAAGCCCGAATATCATTGTGATGGCACTGCTCTTGGTCAAACTCTATCCTCCCCTGCCAACCACAAGCCTGTCCAAGGGAAGTGTCAGCCCCCTCTGCTCGCCCCAGGGTGAGCTGTCTGTCCTTCAAAGCTGTCGCCCTGACCCAGCATAGCCAACCTTCTATCCCAGTGAGCAGCACTTAGAAGTCCCTTTACCTCTTATGAAGCTGAAACCTAGTTTTAAGATTTCAGGCACCCAGTGAAGCCCCTCCTAGGCGTAAGGAGGGGACTAGCTTATGTAAGGGACTGTGTGAGAGCAAGCTAACTTTGCCAGCAGATTCTCTATGGCTCGCTCCAACTCAACATGGGACAAAGAGTTAGAGGTTCATGTGGGCAAGTCTCACCATGAAAGTCCTCCCTTGGCAAAGAGTGTTTTAGATGGAACTTCAATGTTGTCCTCTGAGACTGGGGGTGTAGCCCAGTGGCAGGGCGTTTGAACAAAACAAAGTCCAGCTGGAAGTGAGCCCACAGAGCCCTTGCTCTCCACACAAGAAGACTGTGCCGTTCGATAAAGACCCCCCACACCAACAGAGTATCTCTGTCTCAGCTTCTACTGCCAAGGGGCTGTGCTATCACAGAAACTCAAGGTGCAGGGATCCTCTCTCCTACAGCATGCTGGCTTTAAACACTGATGTTCTAGTTTATAGGGTGACTTCTGCAGTGTTTCCAGTTCATCCTCCCCAGCCTTCTAATAACAAAATTTCTTCTGTTTGCAGAGCTGTGGATGATGAAATAGAGGCCAACATTGAAGAGGTATTTCTTCCTTATCTCTCTAGTTCTAGCCATTCTGATGGACACAGAATTCAGGAGAGCAAAAACATGGCGGGGGCCTGGGCACTGCTTGGACTGTGGGAGCAGGGTTTGAAAGCGAGGCTATGGATAGTCTCTTGTTCATTAAAGCCCAGTTCATCCACGTGCAGCGGGCGTGAGGGCGGTGGGGAAGGACAAAACACCAATGCTGCATTGAGCAGGCTGGGTTCTGGTGACGCCTCTTGCTCAACCTCACTTTTACCATCTATAAAATGGACTCAAAGGATAACAGAACTCCCAAGTTTCTGAGAGTTCTAAGAATGATTCTTTCATTGGATCATTGTTGCTGAAGCCTGGTGCTTGCCCTATGTACCCAGTGGGACACCAAAGGGTTTGTCATTGACTACACTGTTCCACAGCATTCCCCTTGGTTCCTGCTGGGGTAGACCACACAAGGTCATTTTAGTTAAATATTAAAGATACGTGGAATTACAGGAAGTTAAAGCATAACCTCCCCTGCCATGTGGTTTCCATCCCCCCTCATGGGCTTTAGCCAAAAGAAACAAAACAAAACAAAACTTTAGCTGGGCATGGTGGTGCACATCTGTAATCTCGGCCCTGAAGAGGTAGAAGCCGGAGGATAAGGAGTTCAAAGAATCCTTGGCTATGTAGTGAGTTCAAAGCCACCCTGGACTGCATGAGACCCTGTCTCATGAAGGAAAAAAAATTCTTAAAAGATAAGTGTGGTGACACATACCTGTCATCCCAACACTTGGGAGCTGAGACAAGGATCAGGAGTTCAAGGCCATCCCCAACTACATAAGGAGTTTAGGGCCAGCCTGCGTTATATGAGACCTTGTCTCCAAACAAAACAAAATATATAATTCTTCACACTGCCATGCATCGTAAGCCCAGTATCCCTAGAATTCTGGCCTGAGGGACAGAAGACTCTGGAAGTTGGGGGGTTGGAGGAGGGGCTGCCGTGGGAGGGCAAGGGCACCTTGCTGTCCATCTTCAGTTTATCCTGCTT
Organism: Peromyscus leucopus; assembly: GCF_004664715.2. NCBI lineage: Eukaryota > Metazoa > Chordata > Mammalia > Rodentia > Cricetidae > Peromyscus > Peromyscus leucopus. Next base: position 16,196,801 of record NC_051076.1, read on the forward strand.
CTGTTTCTGTGCTCCACCTTCTAGATCGAAGCCAACGAGGAGGACATTGACGATGGGTTCAGAAAGCTGTTCGTTCAGCTGGCGGGGGAGGTAGGTGTCACCCCAATTCTGCTGACGTAAAGGAAAAGTGCTTTTCCTGGAGGAGACTTCAGTTTAAGCGGGGAGAAAACAAACCAGGCAAAAGCAGAGGAATTTTGGTCATCGCTCAGACCCTTAGCTCCACACCGATTGCTCACATCCTCTCAAGCCCTCTGCTGGCTCCCAGGGCCTCTTCTGTTCAGGTCAACCCTGGCTCTGCTCTTCCTTCAGATTCTTGGCTCACTCTGAGGTTGTTTTATTTCCTCTGTCCCATGCCAACTGAGACATGAGACTCCCGGTCTTGACCCCCGTAAACATACCTGAGATGGAAGGGTCCCGTTCCTCCAGAATGTAAGCAGACTATACCAAAGCATTACTTTTCTTTTTCTCCCTTTCTGCCCAGCCACCCCAGAAGCAAAGTGTCCTTCTCCATTGTGTAGCTCTCTAGTGTTACCATGACACCCGTCTCCTGCATAGCCACAGACTCATCAAAGGACTTAGGTAGATGCTTTGCGGCACCAGCTGCTTTCCTCCCCCCATTTCCCAAGGGGAGAGGCCTCAGAGAAACATACTCTCTCTGCTAATTGAATCACACACACACACACACACACACACACACACACACACACACACACACCTCCATGCACACCCTGGGCCTTGTCCAGGTTACACAAATTATACAAATAACACCTAAGCGAGCAGAGGTAGCTGGACCACTTCTGAGAAGCCCTGGCAAATGACCCTGGAGAAGGGCTGAGCCATCTCAAAGATGGCCGAACTTAAACAGTTTCAGGAAGCCCAGGATCTGAGCTGTAGAGGATGGAGAAGGCCTGCCAGGTAGGTGGGATGGTGTGGGAGAATTAGGGTGAGGAACACCCACGAATGTGTTCCCCGCCATACAGAGAGGGTGACTAACTCGACCTAGTGTGTGCCCTACATCCTAACAGTCTGTTAAACACAAGCCAAGGCACTACTTCCGGTAGGCTGGGGACAGCAGAACCAACATCACTCGGGGCATTAGCAATATAAACAAGATCCCTCTAAGATGTCCACCGTGGTTCACCCAGCTCCCACAGGGAGCCCATAACGATGGTCTGGTCCTATGCCCACAGGATGCGGAGATCTCTGCCTTTGAGCTGCAGACCATCTTGAGAAGAGTTCTAGCCAGGCGTAAGTGTCCCCTTGCCAAGTCCCTCGTCATACTCTTACCCCTGCGGACATGAGGGGGCATGGGACTCCTTCCTTCAAGCACATGTCAGCTGCTGCGCTGGACCGTCACTTTCCTGCTCCTACATAGGTTTTGTCTTTGCTCTCCCAGCACCAGGGAAGAACAGGACAGAGGAGGGTGTATGAATTAATGCTATAGAGCAAAGGTTCCTGGGTCTAGCGATGACAGATCAAATCCAAATTCTTCTGCTTACAAGCTCAATAAGTAAACCAAGTTAAATGGATCGCCTGTCTGACTTTTTACCCCTGATTTGCAAAATGGACATGCTATATGACTCCCTCTTCTTGGTAGTTAAACATTGTGTAAAATCTGCCTGGTCCAGAGCCTGTGCGCTGTGAATGGAAATTCTCGTAATGACTAGTTGGTAAGAAAAGGCTAAGTCAGTGTAGATGATGGGCATCAGAGTCCTGAGTTCCTGAGTTCCCTGCCTATGTAAGAGGTGAGGTCATTGATGGGCCAGGATGGAGGATAATACCCTTCTTACACTCAGGCTGAAGGAGACGGATCACAGAGGCTCTACTCCCAACCTTGAATTTAAATGAGCTTCAAGTCACTTGAGCCAATGGGCTGAGTCAATAACTTCTGGACTCTGGAAATGTCTGCTCAGGCCCAGGCTGGAGGCTCCCATAAAGAACAAACAAGACTAGGTGGAGGCTGGAGAATGAGCTACCATCAACCTTTTTGTAGTTTGTGACTGTTAGCCCCCCCCTTTTTTTTTGCTTTTAAAAAGTATAGCACATGTATGTATATGTATGTGCATGTGTGCGTGTATACGCATGTAGGCCACGGTGCACATGTATGGGTCAGAGGACAACTTACATGAGCCTGTTCTCTCCTTCCATTGTGTAGGTTCTAGGTATCGAACTTAGGTCATCAGGCTTGGTGACAAGCACCTTTACCTGTTGGGCCATCTCGATGGCTTTTTTTTTTCTTTTTGCTTTGAGATAGGGTTTCATTCTGTAGCTTAGCATGACCTCCTTGGACTCCATATGTAGCCCAGGCTGATCTCACAGCAGTCCCCGTGCCTTGGACTCCTGAGTGTTGGATTGCAGCATTGGGATTACAGATGTAGTTCACCATGCCAGCTCATCCAGCTGTTTCTTAAATAAAAATTGTCCACGTGCTCACTTCCCCCACTGCTGTTCACCGCCAGAGAAGGAGGAAAATACGCTTTTCCCTGCAAATCATTACAAATCGCGCTGCTCCTGATAAGATGGTGGTTAGTGTGCAATGCCTGAAGTCACGTGTGACATCCCAGACATCTGCTGTCTGTCATCATGGACGGCCCATCTGACACCAGCCCAGATGACCTCTCACTCGACCCTTCAGGATAAAAGTAAATCCTTGTTTTAAAGCGAAGAAGAGTCCAAAGTCTGTAGATTAGTCCACACCTGGTGTGTGTCCCTCACAGATTTGGAAGCAATGGGTCACTGCCGTGGCTCCTGAACAAACAGTCACAGGAGAGCATCTGTGATTCCCAGAGCACTCAGCCATCAGGGCGAGGAGCCAGCACCCAGGCTGGCCAATGCAGGGCTTCCCCAGGGCTGCGCCCAGCCACACTCTCCCTCTTCCAGGACAAGGGGACAGTGTGTACCTTTGTGGCTCTCAGGCACAAGGGTGGTCACAGGGCTCTTCAGATGTTGGCTGTAGTGCATTCAGAGGACAAAGTCTCTTTGTCCCACACAACTGGAGTACGGGAGGAGCTAAGCCACGCGTGGTCCAGCCCATTCCTAGTTGAGGGAAAAGACGTGTGGTGTATGTACTTCTGAACTCAGGCCCTTCCCCTGCCTGCCTGGTGACTCCAGCTTTCTGTCCGAGTGTCCCCACACAGCCTCATGCCCATCCTGGGGAATGGGTTGGTGTCTAGTAGAGAAAGTTTAAGACAGGCTAAGCCCAAATAGTCTACAAAGACATCACCAAAAGGGTTGTTCCTTGTGGCCTGGTGAGATGGCTACAGGGATGATGTGCTTGCCACCCTGGCATAAGGACCTGAGTTTGAGTCCCCAGAAGCCATGTAACGCCAGGCACAGGAGCATGCACCTGCAGTCCTATGGTGAGTTGGGAGATGGAGACAAGAGTTCCCAGAAGTGTGTGGGCCAATCTAGCATACATAGGGGCTAACAACAGTAACCCTGTCTCAAACAACATGAAAGGTGAGGACCGACACCCGAGGCTGTCTGTCCTATGACTCCACACGTGCCATGGTATGCGCCCATCCATACTCACACACACGCATACACACCCATCATACACACACATTACCATCATCCTCATCACACACACACACACACACACACACACACACACACACACACACAGAGTTACTACTCCTCATGAAGTCCGTGGGGTGTGTGACAAGAGTCTGAGCACAGGACTCAACTAGTAAAGCGCAGAAGGTTCTTCAGATTTCCCCATCAGCTGGGACACAGATATAACTATCTGCAGATGGACAGATGGAAAAGCTGCCTTCCTCTCCGCTCAGAGCCGACAGTAAATACACATGCTCTCTGGCTGCAGGTGACCACAGGCAGTTTTCCACCCTGGCGGCATTTAAAGGTTCAGCCATGACCAGGTGTGGCACATGCCCATAATCCCGACATTCATGAGGCAGAAGTGTGGATCTGAAGCCTGTCTGAGCTTGAAAGCAAGGTTCTATCCAAAAAAAAAAGCCCAGTCATTTTTTTACTGTCTTACTTGTTTGTTTTAATACTAAAGCCCTGTCTGTCCATGGTAGTCTACAGAGAAATCAAGCCTGTGTGAGATCCTCTGTGCTGCTCCAACTTGACAACCAGTTACCCACACGTGACTAGAGTAATCCACGGGGCTGTCATAGTGGCCGGCGCAGAGGAAGGACATGTCTGTCTTTGTACAAAGTTTTGTCAGACAGTGCTGGTCTGAGAGGCTTTGCTCACCTTCTTACTTTGTCTTGTAGGCCAAGACATCAAGTCAGATGGCTTCAGCATCGAGACCTGTAAAATCATGGTGGACATGCTAGATGTATCCTTCAGTGTGCCCAGAGCAGAGGCTAGCTTCCTCGGATAAAGGAAGTGAATCCACTCCTCGCCTGCCTTCATAGGTTTGGAGTGAGGACAGCCAGCCTGTCAGGTCCAGGGCTAGAAACCCTGACCACATCTCTGCCCAGAGCAGCCCTGGCAGCCTCTTGATGACAGCGTTCTCCTACTTTTCCAAAGCATAGCTTCCCCAGTAGTATGTCTGCTACGAATCCGTGTCTGTGGCAAGATTCCCTTCTCAAACCATGTGTGGTGGTATACTTCTGTTAATTCTAGCACACGGTGGGGCTGAGGCAGAAGGATTTCCAGTTTGAGACCAGCCGGGACTATACAGTAAGACTATCTCAAAAAAAAAAAAAAAAAAAAAAAAAAAAAGCTGGGCAGCAATTGTGCACGCCTTTAATCCCAGCACTTGGGAGGCAGGGGCAGGCGGATCTCTGTGAGTTCGAGGCCAGCCTGGGCTACAGAGCGAGCTCCAGGAAAGGCGCAAGGCTACACAAGAGAAACCCTGTCTCGAAAAAAAAAAAAAAAAAAGTTTTCTAGACCTGAAGCTGAGGACCCACCTACATGGCCCATTCTTTCTCTTCGGCCTAGCTCCCCCTGGGCCACCCACCTGTCCCGGAAGTAGAATAATCATGCTTCCTCTCCATTTCTGATGGTCAGTAACAGAACAGCGCAAGCTTCTGTGACACTCTATCTACCGGCCACACGGCATATACCTGTGACACAACCGCTCCCTTCCCAAGATGCCTTAAAAATACCCAAATAGTTCTCAAGGGCCCAGTCATCTGTCTGTCACCTCATAGCAAACTGTCAGCGAGATCTGGGGTCCCCACAGCACCCCAGTCAGCAGACAGCAGGGCTCCATCACACCCTTCCTGCTGCCCTTTTGAGGAAACTCGGGAGTATGAGAAGCAGAGGGCAAACCCTCCTGCAAAACCTCCCTGTGCATGTGTGGGTGAGCCAAGCCGACGCCACTGTCCCCAGGGACGACATGCTCCAGGAGCTTTCCTTGACCGAGGGCAGGAAGATGGGAGCGGCAAGCTGGGGCTGAAGGAGTTCTACATCCTCTGGACGAAGATTCAGAAATACCAAGTAGGGGCCTGGGGACCCTGGGGTGGGCAGATCCGTGTTGGGGGATGTTCTAGACATACACCTTAAGATGCGACTCCTCTGGAGGGTGGGGGAACATTCCCAAGGGAATTGGACTTTATCTCTAGTGGAACTCAGAAGGAGTAGTGTAGCAGGAATCTTAACAGTTCTTATTAATAAAATCAAACCTGAGGCCAAGTATTGGGGTGAACACTGGAAGATCAAAGAGACAGAACAAGCCACAGCTAATCTCGCCTGGCCAACTTCTCAGCTGGTCTTGTTTCCTCAGACTGGAAGCCTCTGTGTCCTTATATCCGAATGGCTCTCAGCTGAACTGTGCTGCTCAAAACCTAAATGCTTAACCAGCCAAAAGCTTCTAGTTTCTGGTCCTCATGCCTTATATACCTTTCTGCTTTCTACCACCACTCCCTGGGATTAAAGACTTGCTTTCTGGGATTAAAGGCGTGAGTCACCATGCTTGGCTGTATCCTTGAACACATGGATTTCGGCCTCTGGAAGGCTAGGATTAAAAGCATGTGCTACCACTGCCTATCCTAAGTATCTAGTGGCTTTTCTGTTCTCTGACCCCAGATAAGGTTATTAGGGTACACAATATTTTGGGGAACACAATACCACCACAGAGTAAAGACCCGGATATGCCAAGCACACAAACCAAGCAAGGACTTGCAAATAAAGCTGTCTTAAACTTTCCTTTGCCTGATTAGTGACCAGAAACGAGGCCACGGTCAAGAGTCTCCTGGAAAGGCTGCATCGTGCCTTGTAGTTTGGGTTTGTGGCAGTTCATATGTAAAACATAGCATAGGCCTGTGCTGACGGGTTAGGTGATTTGATTGGCACATTAAGAAGTCAGCTCATAGAAAAAGGCAAGAGCACTAGACGGCAGTTCTCAACCTATGGGTCATGACCCCTTTGGGGTTTAAATGACCCTTTCACAGAGGTAGCGAATCAGATACTTACAGTTTCATAACGGTAGCAAAATTACAGTTATGAAGTAGCAAAGAAAATAATTTTATGGTCAGGGGTCACCACAACATAAGGAACTCTATTAAAGGGTCACAACATTAGGAAAGTTGAGACCCACTGCCCTACTAAATATTGAAAGTTCGGGTAAGGCCAAACTAGAGGCATGGAGATGGAAACACTTCACGCCACTCATCATGTGCCTCGCAGGCACCTGACACCTGTTTTGTTTGGGGTCGTGGTTCTAATAAGTATTTTCCGTGTTCCAGAAAATTTACCGGGAAATCGACGTTGACAGGTCCGGAACCATGAATTCCTACGAGATGCGGAAAGCCCTGGAAGAAGCAGGTAACACTTCGTACCCACACCTCCTCGCCTGTTTTCTGTTGAGCCTTGTTCTATACCATATGATATAAAGCTTTGTGGGTGGGTCTGAGGATGCAGCTCAGAGGTAGAGCTCTTGCCTAGCATGCACGAAACCCTGGGTCCTATCCCCAGCACCACAAAGAAGTTAGACGAACCAAAACTGGGTTGGTGGCACAAGCTGCGGCACAAACGGGTGGTCTGGTCAAAAACAGCACACCAATACATCTCACTCACTCACTCACTCACTCACTCACTCACTCACTCACGTCACTGGAAAAGACGGACCTGCTCAAATTAAATGTCATCCCGGAAGCTTTGTCCTCAGTGTCCTCCTGAATCCAAGTTTTGTCTGGAACAGCCTGGCAGAGCAAGAAGGCAAAGTCAGCTCTGAGTGTGCGTGCGTGCGTGCGTGCGTGCGTGCGTGTGTGTGTGTGTGTGTGTGTGTGTGTGTGTGTGTGTGTCCGTCCCTCCCCATGCTCCTCACACTCTTTCCCCTGCAGAGCTGACTTGGTAGAATCTGTCGCAGCTCAATTTTCAGGAGAGCCCCAGCAGAAGAGACATTAGCAGCTGGGGTGGAAACCTAGCAAAGACCAACAGAGAGGAAAGCTCTGTGCTTGAGGACAGATCTGACTCCAGACAAGACTCCAAACAATGCCGCACTTTTCCCTCAAGCAGCCAAGGCTGGGATGGGGCCTCTTACCGTTAGTACCCAGCTTCCTCCTCTCTAGTGCTTAGGATCTAGGACAGCAGGTCACCGCCGTCACACGCTGCCAGCAGGTCCACACACAAAGGGCTCCTTGCCTTTGAGGACACACCCATGACTTCTGCTCACACACACTATTAGCCAGAACTTACAAGGTCTCCAACAGCTGCAAGGGAAGCTGGGAAGTGCAGTCAGCATGCCCAGACGGCGAGGGGCCTGTTCAAGTTCCTTTTCTGTTCACAAGAAAGAGTTAGTATCAATTAGTCTGCCACCATCAGTCTGCCACCTAAGTCTAGGAAGAAACTAATCTCCTGGATGATTGACAGCTAGCTTACATGGCTGTTGTTACATGTTGATGATCATGGTTATCAACTCAGAGTAGCATGACCATTGCAAAAGAACAGAGCAAAGCTTTATTTGTTAGTGAGGAAACAGACAGGGTGATGGAACGGTTCAGAAGGGAAAGAAAGGGATCCACTGCAAAGTTCAACCAGCCACGCAGCCCGTGGACAAACGCAGCTGTGGGTGTAATTTGACATGCCACACGGTTTGGGGAGCCGGGAAGGTGGCTCAGTGCCTGGCAGTATTTGCTGCTCTCACAGAGTTGTGACTTTGGTTCCCAACACCATCTGGGCAGCTCACAACCACCTGTAACTCCAGTTCTAGGGGATCCAACACCCTCTTCTGGCCTCTGCAGACACTGCATACAGGTAGTGCACATATAGAAAAGCAGGTACATGCACATAATAAATAAATAAAATATAAAAAAATGAAGGAAGGGGGAGAGAGAGAGAGAGTGTGTGTGTGTGTGTGTGTGTGTCCCATTGGTTCCACAGCCTGTGAGCAGAACTAGATGGTGGGTGTGGCACTCGGCAGTGCTGAAGCAGTGGGATTCTGGTACCCAGGCAACGGCTGTTTGTTCACTCACCTCCAGGTTTCAAGCTGCCCTGTCAACTCCACCAAGTCATCGTCGCCCGGTTTGCAGACGACGAACTCACCATCGATTTTAACAATTTTGTTCGGTGTTTGGTTCGTCTGGAAACACTATTCAGTACGTGGCTCTTCCCATTCCCATCACTCAGGGTTAAGGCCTATTTGTCTTTCCCCAGGAGTAAAGTCACTGGATGTGTCTATGAGTCGGGGGTGAATTTCCCTTTTGTTAAACTGGGGAAGTGGGAAGGAGTAGTAACCTGTGTCGTCCAACAAAAATCAGCTGCCAAATTGGACAACGCTGCAATCTGCCTTTCCACGCCCTCATTGTTCACACCCCCTGTCCTCCCTCCACAGAGATATTCAAGCAGTTGGATCCTGAGAACACTGGGACGATAGAACTCAACCTTATTTCTGTAAGTCAGCAGCTCCTGGCTCCTGGGAAAGCTGGTGGAAGATAGGTCAGACAGGCTGTTTTCGGGGTGATCTGAACAGGCTGTTCCTAGGGTGACATTCTTTTGGAAATTTTGCTTCTGAGTTTTTTGTTGTTTTAATTTTTTTTGTTTGTTTGTTTTGTTCCTGGTCTGTTGGGGATTAGCCTGTAAATGGTTGTAAAGTCCCATGATGCACTTTGATTTTTCTATTTCTGAACTACTTGCTGATTCTCCTGCCCAGGAAAACACACCTGGCTCTCTCATCCCATGAGCTTTTACGGGAACATGAGCACCACGTTAAACTAAGATGACTGGGTATACCAGATGGCCGAGGAAAGAACTGATCAGCACTTGAGAGAATGTGCTTGTAGAATGAAACCCTTTGGGTGAAATTTAGGTTGGGTTCTGGAAAGACCTACCATTTTAGGACATAATATCTACTCAAAGTACTTTTTGAGACAAATACTTCTATTATCTCTCCTCTTTAACATGAAACTAACAACAATACATACATTTATCGTATGTCATGTCTAGATCTGAGATCAATCTAAGTCTGCTGTTCTCAATCTGTGTAGATCACAACCTCTTTTGGGATCAACTGACCCTTTCACAGGGGTCTCTTAAAACCATCAGAAAACACAGATATTTACATTATGATTCATAACAGTAGCAAAATTACAGTTATAAAGTAGGAAGGTTTATGGCTGGGGGTCCCCACAACATGGGGGACTGTATTAAAGTGTTGCAGCATTAGGAAGGTGGAGAAGCACTGATCTAAGTCAACGTGTCAGGCATCTTCACCAAATACAAAGCATAGGCATCCTCTTGTCATCCTGCTAACAGAAGGCTCACACTCACAGAAGCAACTGGGAGAGTAGAGAGCCTGCTGAGTGTTCACAAGGCCCTGGGTTTGAGTCCCAGCATGGCAGAAAAAAAAAAGCAGCAGAGAATCCAGGACCACATGAGTCCAGAAGGCCATGGAAGGATGCAGTACTGGGTGGGAATGACCATCATCGATACTTCCCCATGTCACACGGAGGAACAGAATGGCAGGAAGACAGGGCTGAGGTTCTAACAACTTTTTTTTCTCCTTGAATTTTGAACTCTGCTTTAAACCAACACTCAAACAGCTGTTCACTGCTCTGTAGTGCATTGTAAAGTACATGTATCCAAGTGGAAACTTTTTAGCTAGCTACAAATGACCAGTTGCTTAAAGCTCTCTCTCTCTCATTTATATATATATATATATATTAGATTAGATTTATATCACCTAGGAAACACCCTTAGCCTGAGCCTACAATTTAAAGGAAAATCAATACAACTGGAACATCAAACATGCAATGCTAGGTTCTAGAAACTAGACTATTTCTCATTCCTGCTGGCTCCCCAACCCCACTCCCTGCTCACACTCTGACCAGTCCCTTCCTGCTTCCTAAGGAATACCTTCTATTCACCCTTCATTTAGCTTACCCTCCACAGGTTCCTAAAGATCCCCTAGGAGGCATTGCCAAGGATTAGCCCTGTCTAGAAAGTCTCCCCTTAATTATGCTGTGGTTTTCATGATTTTCAACTTCAGTTGTGGGTTACATCACCCTGGAGGGCTTCCACAAATGACTTGGTGTATTCCACACCGATCTAGGGTCTGAGAGTTCCTGTCGCTACAATTTAGAACCAAAGCTGAAGCCAGTGGTTTCTGAATGTCCACAACTCAAAACTTTTTAAAAATTTTTTTGAGACAGGATCTCAAAAAATTCCTGGCTGGACTGAAATTCTCTATGTAGACCAGGCTAGCCTCAAATTCACAGCAATCTTCCTGCCTCTGACTCCCTAGTACTGGAACTTAAGGTACACACCACCATACCAGCCCCCAAACAAACCTCTGCTGTGATATGTTGAGACAAAAGTGTGAAAATACTGGTTCATATGTTATTTGCATTCAGTACTAATGCAACCACCAGTTTAATCATCAAACTGCTGAACTCGTCTCCAGAAGTTAGGTAGAATGAACTACCTGCTAGGGCACTGACATCTTAGTCCTCGGTAAGCTTTCAGGTTCAACCATCTTCCAGCATGACCCAAAGCCACCTATAGAGCCTTTCATTTTAACGATGGTCCCTGAATAACTGGTTCTTTTCTTCACACAGTGGCTGAGTTTTTCCGTACTCTGAAGTGACATGCCTGAAGACTTCTAGCGGAAGGAAACAGCTGATGCCTGAACTTCAAAACACTTTGTCTCTGGACCTCGAACTTATGGGAGCATTTACTTAAATGGATGATTAACCTGAAGAATATAACCGTCTGAGATAGATGAATTGTCACATATCAGAGTAAAAGATTTGCATATCGATAAACCAAATGCAAATGAATTGCATAACCCTTGATAAGCTCGAAGAAAGCTCCATGTCTGTAAATAGTATATACTTTTTACTTCTACACCTTTTCCTGTTCACAGCAATATTAAATCAGGAAGGAATGCAGAGAGACAGGCATTAAACAGCTGGGCAAACAGCAAATCAATCTCAGAGGCCACAAGGCCTTGATGGGAATATTTAAAGAAAATTTTTTAAGTTTTAAAATGCAGTGGTGGCATCTGCCACAGCAGCCCAGGGACTGACACTTGCCCTGAGCAAACTGGTAAATATAACAATGCATCCTGAAGTAGTTTGATGGAGACATCTAAAGAATCCAGGAGCCAGGAGTGGTGGCACACCCCTGCAAACAGGAGTCCGAGATAGAGGTCAACCAGGGCTACCTAGCAAGACGCTGTCTCAAAAATGAAATCAGAAAAAACAAAATCATGGTTCCATTATTTGGTTCTAACAAAAGATGGTTTTTATACACTGTCATGAACAGTAAAGTCCTTCTTAAACTCAAGTCCTTGACCATAGTTGGCCTTACACATTTAAGTCTTACAAATAGTGAGTGGTGACAGCATCCTACCCTAAGCAACTGTAGCAATACATCAGAGCCAGGTGTCCAGTTTGCAAGAAGATCGTGATAAAGGGCAAGCAAGCTGCTGGATGCCTCAAATGTTTCTGCACTTCACTAACCCCAGGGATTGTGCCTAGAGCTGGGGAGGACAGAGCTCAGAAGGTCTTCTTAAAACAAACAGGCTGGCTTCTTGATCTGGGGGATATACTAGCAACATTGTAAGCATCTTGCCTTATCTCCTTCCAAATGTACTGTTAATAAAGAGTTGCCAATGCAGTCACATCACACCTTGTTTTTGTTCCCAGAGTGTGGCCCCCATGGGAGGGTTTATGAGCACACAGTGTTACAGCTGGGTTCTACTTAGACAGGTCTGCTGCTCTGAAAACTCATCCATTGAGAAGACGTCTTACCTATAATTAAACTATGGAGCTATATGATGTTTTAAAACTCTAGTTCAGAAGTTCTGGGCATTTGACCAGAAAGGGCAGTCCTAATTTCACCTGTTTGTTGGTCTCTATCATTGCTGGCTCCATCACTTAGGCCAGCAAGAAAGCTGAAAAAACCCCATATTAATTCATAAATCTAGGGTTATGACTGTCACTGGTGACCTTGAGGAATAATAAAATGGGAAAAATTACTGTAGTAGGACAAGCCCATAGGATTGAGGAAGGTGGCTCAGACCAGTTGCCAAGGCATGCACATAATGTACTCCTTATGAGCCAACCTGGAGTCTGCCTGTGGGTGTGGAGGCAGGAGGATCAGGAGTTCAAGGCCATAGTTGCAGGTCTGTCTGGACTATATGAAGCCCTGTTATATATCCCCTGCCCCTAGGGGAAAACAACAACAGCAAAGAAAGACCTCTTTCCATGAAAGAGTAGGTAGCATTTTCCATCAGGTCATCTGTTGCTAGGGTCACTGGTATGAGCTTCCTCTGTTCAGGACTGGGGGTTTCAGGATAGAGAGGAGTGGATTGTCTCAGAACTACTGGCGACAAGGTAGTGTAGATGAAGGACTGAAGATGGGGTAGGGTTGAGGAAGGTGATCCAATGTTTGAAACAGGAGGCTGAGAGACCCAGCTGGGAGGGGGTGGGAGTGAGGGCAGGGGTCCTGCCTTAATAAGCTGAGAGAGGAGGAGGGTCTCAGGTTAGGTGCAGAATGGGGCAGGAGAGCTGGCCACTCCCAAATGGCGGGGGCTATTTTACACATCACTGGCTGGCACCAACCACATAGCCAAGCCCTCCTGCTGCAATTTAATCTCAAGGGCTGACCCTGTTGCCAACTGTGCTCTTTATTGCAAAGGGGTGGAGGTGGGGGGCAAGGAGAGACTAGGTTCAGTTCCCAGAACCCCATGGCAGCTCACAACCTCCTTCCTGTAACTCCAGTTCCAGGGCCTCTGATGCCCTCTCTTGACCTCCACAGGCATGTAGCGCACTAGCACATAAGCAGGCAAAACAACCAAACACATAAAATGTCAGTCTAAAATCAAAAACTGGGCAATGCCTATGTTACAGGGAGGAAATAAACTCCCAAGCTTGTTGATCCCATAGGAACTGTCCTAACCAACATCTCACCACCACTCCCCTAAACCTCTGTCCTGATTGCAAGCCCACACCTATCTTGTCCCTTCTGTGGGCTGGGCACACATCTCTTCAGTTTTTCTTCTCACAGCTCCTCGGTGACACATCCTACTCACACACCTGCCCTCCCCTGGCCTGTCCTTCCCCTAGGGCCAGTGTTCTAAGCTGTCCCTCCTACATCCACTTCTTTTTGCCCAAATCACATCTACCTGGTATCATCTAGTTAATTAACAGCCTATCAGTGTTCTAACAAGGCTAAGGACGTTACCCCCTCATGCCAACTTGCAGGAACACCTTCCAGCCTTCCAGCCCACCCCCAACCACTCTGCTGCCTTTAATTCCATTACTGCTTCCTCTGACCTGAGCCCACATTCTCCTGGTTTCCTTCTGTCCGTTCCTTTTGTCAGCTGGGACTCCAGTCACATGACACCACCTCCAGCCAAGGCTTCGCCACCTATTACAGCAGAGCAAAGCTGACACTCTCCTCTTTAGCATGACCCACTGCCCAGTGCCTCCTTCTCCTTTACTTTGCTGTTCGAATGACTTCAGCAGCAACACAGAGAACTGAAAAGCAGTCCATGTTAAACGTTAAGATGTTTGATAAATTATGAGTTTTATATAGCCGTTGAATCTTTAACAATGGCAAGCAACAGAATACAGAATTGCTTACAGCATGCTCCTAATTATGCCATAAAAATCCAGACAAGATTGTTGGAGCCCATTTAGGTTTTCTAGTGGCTTTCTGCATAAAAAGGATGATTGGACCACAGGCCTGAGTGCCAGGTGTCTGAGATGGTCTGCACTGGACTGTGCTGGGGGGAGGTCTTTTGCTCCACCCCTTGGCCTTCCTTTAAATCCCCTAGGGGAGCAACGGACAGGGCCTGATGGGTTAGGATCCTGGCCCTCCCGAGGCTATTCTGTATTTTCTATCTGTTTCTCTCCCCTCTATACTTCTATCTAGTATTTCCTGCTGCCCCTACTCAAGAACACCCTGGGGGAAAAGTGTGGGGTGGGATACCCCCCACCAAGACTACAAAAAATATGCCTAACAGTATCTCTACAATGTCCACTGCCTAACTCTAAACAAGAATTCCTAGAAAGAAGCTGGGTCTTCTGAGGCTGTAGAAGTGCAGAGGTGGAAAGATAGTGTTACAGGCCCAGGGCTTAATCACCATATCTTGGGCTAAGTTTAGGCCCTTGAATAGCCATTCCTTGTCTGCCTCTATGTCAGACCAACATCTGGTGACTAATAGATAAAAATCAGAGTCTATGAATCTAAACTCTAAGACTGTCAATCAGATATATCTGAGACCTATAGGAGAGAGTCTCCATCTTGCTGCTAATGCCTCCCTGATGCACCCAATTCCTTTTTAAGCCTTGATTTATGACTTTTTTGCTCTACTTCTATAAAGCTTCACGAAACCACTTCCACGTAGACACATGGAGCCTGGAGTAACCTGGCTCCTTGTTTCCTAGGCCTCGGTCATTGAAATTGGCTCCATAATAAACTATTTCTTATTCCCTTGAAAGCTGGGGTTTTTTGAGTCAATAACCTTTTTCTATACTTTCAAGTATTAACACAAAGAAGCTTTGATACTTTAATAATAAAACAGGTAAAACAACAACAACTACAAAGAGAATTCTTAGGATAAAGCAGCGGAAAGGCACCTCTGGTGGGCCTGGGCAAGGTGTGCTGCTGAGAGATCACAGCATGCAACAGATCTAATGTAAGGGGTTGATTGGGGGATGGAGGGAGAGTCTGGGGCGGGGACATGACAGAAAGAGAGACCAAGACTGGGAGCCAGAGGGGAGGAACAAGACAGAGAAGACAAGCTGGGGTGGCCCGTGTTGCTAGGCAACTCTACACAACTGGTAGCAGATGTGGAAATGTGCTTCACCTGGTGGTGGTGCCCAACTACAACAAGAATAAGAACAAATGGTAGGATTACGGAATATGCAACAGACCTTCTTGGCTCCCTCTCCTAATTTCCACATCTTCTATTTTCGTAGACTCATGTAAGTCTTTAGCTTACTCTACAGCACTTTCCATGGTTCCTCTCAACAACTCCTTAGGTTTCCCGACATGGATTAGGAGAACAAGTCTCATGGAGGTCAACTGCTTGGCAAGGTCACACAATTCCTGCAGTGCAACAGTCTAGTTCCAGAATTCAAGTCCTATTTGTTTCCTACTGTCACATCTCATACAAATTCAGTGGCTTCACAAAAGTACCCATTATTCCACACTTGTACAGACTGGGATCCAGCAAAAGTTTAAGTGCAGCCCACCTCCAGCTGTGGAATCATCTCCAGACAGATCAACTTGCCTGGTGGGGTGCTCTCAGGTCCATATGGCTTCAAACCTGAGGTCTTGTCTCCTTGCAAGTTCTCAGTCCAGAGTTTTCTTAGTTTCTACACTTTCTAGTTCCTGATCCTTCATCTTCAAAAATACCCCAAGTCTGGCTGACCACCCCTTCTGTCTCAGGCTCCTGCCTCCCCTTCTGCTTTTCAAGGGCTCATGTGATTACACTGGGCCCACCTGGATAATCCAAGTTGATCTCCCTATTGTGTTAGCTGATTAAGGAATTTAGTCCACAAGTCCTGAGATCTGTGCCAGACTAACTGGGGGAGGCCCACTGGGTTTAGAATTTTGCCTTTGATGTATAATCTCTATATTTAATCCATGTGTCATTCTTTGTTATCTGAAAGGTTAAGTTCAGTTTTTCATCTACTTTCCTGGTTAGAATTCAGTGTTACAAACGTCTAGAGACAGTAACCACTGCTTTTGCATTTATATCTTCTATTAAATTATAGTTCCACTAAGCAAAATGGGTTCTGAAACAACTCATTAACTTGTTTGGCAGTAAAGTAGAATTTAAAAATCAATGTATATAACTGTATGAAGAATGTGAAAAAGACATGAGAGCATTCAAATAGCCCAGCAGGGTTCAGGTCTGTTACCATGACCTCCAAGATTTTTTTTAAAATTGCAAAATTAGGGGCTGGAGAGATGGCTCAGTGGTCAAGAGCACTGACTGCTCTTCAGAGGACCAGAGTTCAGATCCCATCCCCAACATCAGGCAGCTCACAAACCATTTTAACTCCAGCTCCAAGGGATCTAACACCCCGCCCCAGCCTCCATGGATGAAACACACACACACACACACACACACACACACACACACACACACACACACACTTTCCCTCTCTCTCTAAAAACAAGTAAGATATTCTAGCCATCCAGACTCGTCAACTGCAAGGCTCAGTTTTTTGTAATTAAGAACTGCTTCTCAATCACACAACTGTAAGGAAACACTACCATAGTTCATTAGTTCTCAGCTGTGCATGAGACAGTCCTGTGGCTTATGACCTATAACCAAAGACGTTTACGACATAAAAAGGAAACTAGTAAGTGGCTTAGAGACTTAGAGACATAAAGTTTAATTTTATTACAATAATTTTTAAAATCAGCTATGATCTTGACAAATACGGATAAGTCTATAACAAATCTCTAATTTCCAAGATACAAAAAGACAATAAATACAGATTCAAATTCAACCTAAAAACAAGATTCTAAATCTAACTTAGATTAGGTAGTGTAATGTAGTTTAGGTATTTCAAATATATGCATAATTCTTAAAACGCTCCAGAACTGATACCATAGTTATTGCTCAGTGACAGGCAGCTAACAGTTCTTCACTGACATACACAAGCGGGCAGCACTGGGGGCTCCCAAGGCCTGCCGGGCTGGGACGGTTGGAGAGGGTGCCAGATGACACTGGTCCTTTCTGGCAGGAGACTGGTATGGGAACAGTGCCAACACCCTAAGCGGGACACGAAGCTGATTCCCACAGCCCGATAAATGGTCCCGTCTCTTGGAAACAACAGGCTCACTGCAGCCTAGCTATATGCTGCCATGAACACTCCGCCCAGCACGGCAGCGCTGACTCGGCATCTCAAGTCCCACTGCTCACGTCCTCTGCTAATGACTTCTTCAATCCTTCATTTTCTTCCAGGACACATCCTTCATTGCTTTCAAGCTACATGTCATTAAAGTTAAGTCTTTTGAAACTTTTCCCAAGCAATCATAGTATTTCTTCTAGCTTATTAATTCTTCAGTAACTCGTTTCAGGCCAAACTCCGTTGTCTTGGTTTAATTCTTGGGTATAGCTGCAAGAGAGTTTTAAAGAACATTTACATGTGCCATATGTATGGAAGTTCTGAGGCATTTCAATAAATGCAGGAAGGAATGTGATACAGGAAACTGACTCAGAAAAGCACTGAGCTGTGGAAGCATATTGGCCACCTGAGTACACAAGAGCTCACACTTGGCACTGGTCACACTGGCTACTCACTGAAAGCCCTTTGGAGGTCACAAGGGTCCATCAGCTGGAACAGTACCATGGAGCAAAGACATGAAAGCCCAGGCAATGACTCAACTACACAGCAGCCTGGGAAGCCAAACTGCTGACGGCCGCTTGTCCGTCGGCAACTGTGTGCTCCAGTTTGGAATGCCCACTGAGACAGGGCAAAAGTCTAAAAAAGGAGAGAAGAGTCTCCCGAGGTAGCCCAGGCTAGCCTCACAATCCTCTTGCCTCAGCCTCCTAAGTGCTGGGATCACAGATGTAAACCACACTTCTTCAAGTTCTGGTAGGACCTGAGCCTACCAGAAATAAAATGCCGAGTCAGCAGACTTAGGGAAGACAGGTGAAATGCTTTGGAATTCTGCTGACTTGTGCTTTCCCTAACAAGGGTGAGGAGAAGCTATGTGAGGGCTGCAAGGTCCGTCTAGGAGGGCAGAGCAGGTCACACTAGAATTCAACCATCAAACTACACAAACCCTCCCCTTCTTTCTCCTAGGAACAGAATGGTGGTGTGGTTATTTAAGAGTTAGTTTCAGCTGAGAAGATATTCACCAATGCACTTTAAAGATTCATGGCTGAGCCTGTCTTTAAAAAAAAAAAAAAAATCACTATTATGCAATTTCCTTTATTTATTTTTTTTAACACCAAAAGATACTAAAAACATGGTACAGAAGAAACTTCCAGAGAACCAAGAGTATCTAAGTTTAGGACTAAAATTACAACCTTTATCCCAGTCTGTTAATTTCAGAACCTTCTGAAAGTTCAAGTTTCTGAGCAACTGCTTCCCCTCGAGAATAATCCTCCCATCTCATTAACCAGGGCATTTCGTTACTAGGGAATTAAACTCATTCAATGAGTTCTGTTGTACAACATGGGAATTATAGTTAAAAACATGCATATTAATTGAAGACTGGTTAACAGATTTTATATTCATCACAAAATGAAAATCTAGCTATGTAAGGTTTGATGTTCGTGAGCCTGACTTACCATTTTATAAATATAAACCTGCTATTTATTAAGGTTGGGTTAGGGCTGGGGACACAGGCACCGGCAAGATGGTTCAGCAGCTAAGGACAACACTGGCTGCCAAGCTGCAGGACCGAGTTCAATCTCGGAACTCCCAATTGTCTTCTGACCTCCACACATACTGTGGCACACGCATAAACACACATGCACACACATAAAGTAAATGTTTTTAAAACTCCTTAAAAGTCATGTTATAGACTGCAAATATGCACAAGTAATCAATTTTCAAGAGATGAGCTAGGTCGGTAAGACATATCTGTAAACCCAGCACTTAGAAGGCAGGAGGATTGAGAGTTTGAAGCCAGCCTCAGCTACATCGCAAAACCGTCTCATCCCCTCCCCCACAAAAACGGGGTGGGGGTGGGGGTGGGGGAACTAAGCATGTTGGAACTGTAATCCCAGCACTTGAGAGACTAAAGCATGATGGAGAGATGGCTCAGCAGTTGATTTCACAATAAATGCTGCTCTCTGGAAAGCAACAGCTAAGGTATAGGAAATGACTTAAAATGGACATTTGACAGGCAATCATAGGAAAGGGAGAGTCACTGTCAGAATACCAGGTCCCAGGGCCAAAGCCACTTGAAACACCCAAGCAGAGGAACCTTAGCAGGCAGGTGTGATGCTGGAGAAGTCTCCCCAGGCTTCTACCTGGTATCTATGGGAGAGACCCTGTCTGTCTGATGCTTGATGAAACCTACCAGTGCTTCCCATGGATTCCCTGCACTGTGTGCACACGAAGCTCAGGGGCAGGCTTTTCTAGTCTTTCCCACCACCTGCTTACCCAGAACAGAAAAGTTCCAATTGGGTCAGCAGGGCTGTGGAACCCAGTGCCCGTGACCTACATGACACATGTATCCATGACTTCCACCCTTCCTTCCCTTACCAACAGCAGACCTGCAAGCAGGTACCTTCATCTACCTACACTGTTTCTCTCCTTCTTTCATACACCCAACACATCTCTGTGTGCATAAGCCACACAAGAATGCCCAAGTCCATCAAAGAGCTTGTTTTTGATCTTCCTACTTCCATTCCCCAAGTGCTGGGGATATGGGCATGACCTATGGCACCTGGCTTAAACCTATATAAGAGCCTAATGCAAAAATCTTGAAAACACATTATTCTGGCTTTCAAACCTATTAATATCTCCTAAGTATAATCAGGTGCACTGTAGATATGGCTGTGAATCTAAATTAAGAGCATCAGAATTTAAGCTTCATGTGTCTTTTTAAAAGATTTTAGGTGTACAAGTGTTTTGCTGAGTGTACGTACGTGTACCATGCGTGTGCAGTGAGCAGGCACTGGATCCCCTAGAAACAGAGTTTATATAGATGGTTGAAAGCTGCCAGGGAGGTGCTGGGAACTGACCCTGGGTCCCCCGGAAGAGCAGCAGTGCTCGTAACTGCTGGGCCACCTCTCCAGCCTCTCCAGCCCAGCATCACGTCTCATTAGCACAGGGCAGTAAGCTGCACTGGAAGTACACAGCAGTTCATGCAAAGCCCTGTTTCACACCCACGGAACATGCTGGAGCGACTTACTCCGAGCAAGTTGCGGGGAACGTATCCTTCCTTGTCGTTAAGGCGTGCCCACCACCACTCGATTTCATCCTCATCTTCCCTGTGGATGACAGTCATGCAATCTCCTTCTCTCATGAGCAGCTCATCTTCGTTCTGGGGCTCATAGTCCCACAGTGCATAAATGACTCCCTTGTTCATTATGCCCATTTTCTCCTGGACTCCTACAAGAGAGACAGAGGAAGAGAACACACGGGATTACCACTCAGATTACACCACTCATAAGAACTTTAAACTCGATGAAACAAATGGGAAGAGGATACTCACTAGAACGTCAGAACTACTACATCAAGCATTCAATAAATAAATGACCCAGCCTGGGAGAGAAACTAGAAACCACAGAATGATGCTGTACTACAAGGCCAAAAACAGCCACTTCCTAGGCATCTTGAAAAGCTTGCATTCCCCAGAGAGGAAGCCTTCTGCTTGCCCAGGAGCTAAAAGAAAAACTGCTTGAATCCAGGACATTAAAAGGGAATGACAGGCTTGTCAGCTTTCGGCCTACTTCTAAGCATAGCGACCAGGAGCTCTGCAACTTCAGTCCTCACCAGACACACAGAGAAAACAGGAAAACTTTCAAAGAGCACTACATCAACGAAGAAAAAGGACAGCATCGTGTGTCAGATGCAGAATACAGCAGTTTAGGTAAGATAGAAAAGTCTGTGTGTGGTTACTTTCTATATGTGGGAAATCGGAATTCTGCATGTTGAAATCTACAAATGGGAAAATTCCCAAAAGGCCATTTTCCAGCAGTTACTTAATGACTGTGAGTTAGGTCAACTTCCTCATTCTGTGCCCTAGGGTGAAGAGCAGCACAGGACACAGAAAGCAGAGGAAGGCGAGTGGGGCATGGCAACAAGGTTTCCAGCACACAGTTAATTTTCATGTGCCTTTATGTCTTAAAAATATCTGCTTGACTCTTGAACATATTTTTCAGCTCTGAACATCCAACAATTAGCTATCAGCCTGTAACAATTAATGTATCAATTAATAAGCAGTACATGCTGTATCTCTTGCTCTGGGCAAAACAAAACAAAAACAAATGAAATGTTCTTTTCCAAAAGACAGTAAGACCTTTTTAAATAACGTGAAGACCAGGACAGGACAAAAGCTCAAGTGTCATTCATGAAGCATGTACAAGGCCCAGGTCCCACCCCAACATCACAGACAAGACTGTACAACAAAACCTCACACAAATCTAACTCCACAATGTTTTAAAGCTTCACTTTGTTCTTGCTTGGGATGGTAATGGAAAGAAACCCTAGGTACTGTAATATGCTCAAATTAACAATTCAAGTCCTAGTTTTCAATGACATTTCCATTAAAAATGGGGGGAGGGGAGACAGGGAAGGCCCTGAGACATGCTAAGTTAAGAGTACCGGCTGCTCTTCCAGAGGACCTGGGGTTCAATTCCCCGCACCCACATGGTGGTTCACAAACCTCTCTTAACTCCAGTTCCAAGGGATCCAATGCCCTTTTCTGGCCTCCAAGGACATTGCATGAACGTGGTACACAGACATACATGCAGGCAAACCATCCACATGCACAGAATAAAAGAAAATGAAATAGGAAAGTAAATCTTACAAAAGATCCACATATCAGAGGTCAGGTTCTTCTCCCTCAGACGGGAGCTGTGCCCAGTCCATTATCAGTAGTGAACCTTCATAATGTATTATCACCCCTGAAATCTGTGATATAATTCATCTATCAAAAAAGTCGAACCAAAAATCCTTCACGTCTTTTTTTAAAAAGTCATTGTCTATCATATGAATTTACATAATGTTAATGTCAAAATACTCTATTGGTCCAAAGTTGAAAACAAACAAAATGCAATCATAAGTCTCAATTATGAATCTCAACAGTTTGAAGGGCTGAGTGTCACTCAATGGTAGAGACCTACTAGCATGTTTAAGACCTTAGGTTCAAAACTAGTGCCACAAAATGAACAGAAAAAAAGGGAGGGAGGGAGGAAGGGAGGGAGGGAGGGAGGGAGGACAGACGGACAGAATGACGGACGACCACTTAGGAAGATGACAGGGAGTTTGTGAGCTTCAACAACTCCCTCTTCTCACCTACAACCTGAAATAGGCAAAGACACCCAAGA
Organism: Peromyscus leucopus; assembly: GCF_004664715.2. NCBI lineage: Eukaryota > Metazoa > Chordata > Mammalia > Rodentia > Cricetidae > Peromyscus > Peromyscus leucopus. The sequence continues at coordinate 16,219,194 of NC_051076.1, forward strand.
CCTAAGGACCATGGCCAGGCAGAGGAGCAAAGGCCTGTACCTTTAACCTCTGGAACTTTTCGAAAATTGGTAAGAAGCTTTTGAGAGCTTGGGCAACATAGCCTCCTGACCCCTCCTGATTTCCTATCTCTCAAGCCAAAATGAACAGAAGTTTACTGTAATTGCTAAGTCCTGTAAATTAAAAAATTTTTTTTTTAATCCTACATAAAAGACAATCAACATATACCCATCTCAACTTCACTTCCATTTTTCCCTAACAGGACATCTTTTGACAGTAATTAAAATCATAAACTCAAAACATGAAATAAAAACGAACTCCAAAACATGTTTGTTTTTTAAATTATTTATTATATGTATAGTATTCTGCCTGCACGTATACCTGCATGCCAGAAGAGGGCACCAGATCTCATTATAGATGGTTGTGAGCCACCATGTGGTTGCTGGGAATTGAACTCAGGACCTCTGGAAGAACAGCCAGTGCTTTTAACCTCTGAGCCATCTCTCCTGCCCAACATGTTTATTTTTTAAAACTCATTTTACAGCATGCTATAATCCACTAAGTGCTAACACCCTAATAGAAGGCCTTTTGAACATACAAAAACTTTAACTATAATCAGCTGTAGCTCAAGACGTCTCTGACAACAGCTTTTTCCAGGCACATGCATGGATCTGTGACCTCGGCTGTCCTATTTTCGGCATCCAGAATTATGGAACAAAAAACTTTTTGTTGCATACTTATTGAGCTTTGAGCTGTTCCCCAGAGACAAAGGGTAATAAATACAGCAGCCAACACGTGACAGCACTGGCAATATACCACAGAGGAACTGGGAGCACCACGAGCACCTTCCTCCATACGTACCATAGAGGAACTGGGAGCACTGCGTGTACCTTCCTCCATACATACCATAGAGGAACTGGGAGCACCACATGCACCTTCCTCCATACATACCATAGAGGAACTGGGAGCACCACATGTACCTTCCTCCATACATACCATAGAGGAACTGGGAGCACTGCGTGTAGCCTTCCTCCATCTCCTCACACTTGTCTGCAGCTGTCTGCATGTCACTGTAGGTCATAGCAAACACAGCTGCTCCCGACTCCACCAAGAACTTACACACTTGGACATTGTTACAGGAGGCAGCACAGTGCAATGGGGTCCTGGGAAGCAAAACACAGCGCTGGTTAGAAGTGTTTCTCCAACTGAACGGCCTCCACTTGGTGAGTTATCCGTGGAGAAAATTCTTCAGTCTTTTCCGTATTAGCCTCACAAAGAGCTTTTTAAAACCAGTTCAATCGAAACAGATGACACACCTGTAAAAGAGTTACAGCTACAAAGGACAGTATCTAAAGCAATGGAGGACACTGGGGCTAGGAGCTGAGTGCTGGTGAGAAGAATCCAGTGATCTACAAAGAACAGAAGAAAGTGGATTGGGTTCTTGTTTAAATTTTAGGGTTTTGTTTTATGTATACAGATACTTTGCTTGCATGTACTTATGTGTTTGGTACCTAGAGAGGCCAGAAGAGGATGTCAGATACCCTGGAACTGGAGTTACATAGAGATGGTTGTGAATTACAACGTAGGTGCCAGGAATAGAACCCAGGTTCTGTGGAAGAACAGCCAGTGCTCTTAACCCCTAAGCCATTTCTCTAGCCCTGAAACCTGTTCATTTCTGTCAGAGTAAAAATCTAAGTCTTTAAACTATATGCCTGAATGCCAATATTTATTTCTTTTCACCATCAACTTTCAAGGAATCAAATTGCACATATATTTTTAAAACTCAAAGTAAATTTTGACTCCAACTGTCAATTCAATTCTAAGTAGGAAAGTGACTGTAACAAACTGTAGAGATGATTCCTGAAAATAGTCTTAAAACGGTGACTATAACACAAATATACATATGCACACACATAATTCAATCTATTTCAGGCAAAGAACTAGCAGGAACTTATTAACATTATAGAAAAAAAATCTGTGTCTCCAAACTCAGAAAGCTGCCTTAAGACCGTTATGAATCAGGCTCTAAAATGCACATTTCTTTAATTTTTCTTTTCCTCCTTCAGTGGATTCTCTTGGATAGACGCTTTTCTGCTTGTTCTCTCCCTGTCTCTTCTCTCTCTTTCACTGATTCCACCCCCTTCTAACCGCAGAGCTGAGAGACCCCGGTGCCTCATTCATGCAGAGACGTGCTCCACAACTGAGCTACATCTCGTGGTTTGGGTAAAAGGTTTGCTTATTTATTTATTTACAGACAAGATCTCACTATATAGCCCTGGCTGGCTTTGAACTTCGAGATCCACCTGCTTCTGCCTCCTGAGTGCTAGGATTACAGGCCCATGTCACCACCCACAGCTGGGTATAGTTTTTTAAAAAAGAAATTCAGACCCTTCATGCTCCAGAATACTATTACTACTATTTTGGTGAAAATGACTACAGATTTACATGTGTGAGCAATGTACAGTATATGCTTGAGTGCAAGCATCTGTGCACATTTATGGTTTTGTGCACATCTGAGTGCACACCAATGTCAAAGTCAGTTAGGTATCTTCCTCTATCGATGGAACCTTCCTTCTATTTTGAGACAAGGTTTTCCTCTGAGTCTAGAGTTCACCAACTGGCTATGCTGGCTGGCCAGTGAGCTCACGGATCTGCCAGTCTCTGCCTGTCTCTGCCTGCCCAACACTAGGGTTACAGACCTGGGAATCCAAACTCAGGGCTCACACTTGCAGGGCAGGCACTTTACCTAATATATCATCTCCTAGCCCCATGTTATACAGATTTCTTTTCTGTGCTAGTTTCTAAGAGTGAAAAATTACATACGATCTAAAGTTTCAAGCAAGGATAATGTGATACAGTAAGAACTGGCTTCTGCTAAACCAAAAGTGTGTATATATACTTATATACACACATAAATAAATATGTATTTATACACAGGTACATACATACATACATATGCACATCAAAATGTGCAGAAGAGCTTGAGGGCAAGGGGAGCTGTAAGGGGCACTGCTTACACAGGTGCATACAAGGTTCTGAATTTAATACACAGGGAGCCCCACCCCCCCACACAAAATGGAAGGAACTATATTAAAAGCTTAATGTTGTCTACTTGTAGATAATGGAGGTACAGGTTGTTTTCCAATTCTTATTTTTCTGTTTTGTTTATTTTTCCATAGTGGGCATACATTACTCTTACATTTTTTTTTAATGCAATCATAATACTTCTCCAAGTATTATTTGTAACACCAACAAATATCTAACAAAAAGGAAATAGTCTTCATAGATGACCACAGTCACTTGAAATGATAGGTTAATTCAAATTTATGACATGCACATGAGCCTCTGATATTATAACATCAAAAGAAAAAACAAAATTAAAGTACTTAAATATGAGATTAAATTTTAACATTTTCAGTCCTTCACAGAAAACATTTTCATATTCCTCCACAAAAAGAGCTTTGTCTCTCCTGTGGTTTGACTCTCTGAAGCATCAAGATAGACGAGTAGCATGACGAATCTTGCACTGTCTACCCTGTCCCCTGCAGTGTGACTCATTACTCTGTCCAGAGCAGCCACACTGTATATGTCACCTGCCTACTGGTCACATGGCAACCACCTGGCCAGTCCCCATACTCCAGTGCTTGTGACCTAGTAAATCGTATTTAAACTCAGTGACCTCAAAGAGGTCAGAGTAGAGATGCTGACAATTTTATTGCAGTACACTATCACTACAATTTAAACCCACTGCTTGCAGAAACTGAACAAATGGCCACTACCAGAGGACGCAGTAACTCCCCAGACAGCACGTGGACAGCACGTGGAGGACGCATACTGGGGTGTTATTTCTTTGCTTTCCAACAGCACTATAACGATGCTTCTGCAACAGCCATCCACAGTCGATGTCTGACTGGAGTTTAAAGCAAAACTTACCATCCATCACTATCTGCCGCATTTACATTCACACCAAACTGGACCAGGAACTTGACGATTTCTGTGTGGCCCGCACACACGGCATTATGAAGAGCTGTGATGCCCTCATCATTTGGTAGGCTTGGGTCATCAACCTGTCACACCAAGAAAAAGGGTGAGAGAGTCACTCCAATTTAATGTCACAGCAACGTCATTACTAATTGGCTTCTTAGGATCAAGAAAACAGAAACTTTGCTGACATTTTAAAAATCATAATTGAAACAGAGGAGCCAACTATCCAGAAAATCCTAGAAACAGGACAGACAGATAGCCAAATTAAGAACTTACTATCAGAAGGCTTTCTTTAAATTCACAGCACCAGAAACAATATCCTTGGAGTTAGTTACCCTTGTTCTTCCTTCTAATTCCTACCACTAAACAGTTTTTAAGTAGAAATCCTATTTGCTAGTTCAACTAAAGACATTTTAAAGGAGTTGGACATGGTGGCACATGCCTGTAATTCCAGTACTCGTGAAGCTGAGGTAGGAGAATCATGCATTTGAGGCTTACATCCCAAGACCCTCTCTCTCAAAAAAATAAAATAAAATAAAATTAATAGATTTCTGAGTAGAGACCACAACTACAACTCGATACTATAGTGTACAAGTTCATACAGAGCAACTTTCAGGAGAAATGTTCTCTCTAATAAAGAAGTACATTAAAATATTTCAAGTGCAAACTGAACTCCTACATTATCAAAACCCTACAGTCACATTCTTAAAATAACACAGCCTGCTTTAGAGCATGTTCAATACACCTCTCCACACTCCATAGTCCCAAAAAAGAAAATTTAAAAATAGGATTTCCCTATAGTAGCTTTCTATTTTGAGCTTTAAAATAAGATATAAAGTTGTATTTAAGAAACTTACCTCATAGATAATTCTCTGTACAAGGTCAAATTCTCCCTCCAAAGAAGAATCTAGGAGCAGAGCCAGAGGGTTGAACTTCACCCTCATTCCATGAGCAATCCTCTCGGACCCCGTTTTCCGCAAGTTGGTCCTTTTGCCCTGTAAAGGAAATGTGTGGGAAATCAGAGCAGCAAGAGCAGAGGCAGCACTCCGCTGAATTAGTGAAAAGAACTACTGTGTGGGGATCGATCTGTCTGTCTGTCTGTCTACCATCCATCCATCCATCCATCCATCCATCCATCCATCCATCCATCCATCCATGTAGTTGAAGATGCTCTCACCATTTAGCTCAGGCTGGCCTGGAACTTGCCATGTGGCCCAGGCTGACTTTGAACTTGCAATCTTCCTGCCTCAGTCTCCCAAGCCCTGGGATCACAGGAGTGTGCCATTAACGCCTGAATGTGGAACTCAGAGTGAACTAAGCATGGTGGCAACTGACTGGTTTTCTGTAGAGGACCACAACCAGCCAAGACTGTCTCTAAATCACTTATCTAGTAGTATAATGCAGAGAGCCTAACTCTTAAGAAGGGCAATACTCAGAATCATAACAACTACCATACACAAGTGATTATTTACTTAATCCTCATTAAAAACCCAGTCACCCTCATTGCACAGAAAGGAAATGCACAGTCAGAAAACAGCAGGACCAGAATGTGAACCTAGGCAAGCCCTTCCTCTTAAGTATTTCATACCATAGCCCTTCCTAAGGCACAAGCCAATTATTAGGCTACATAATAAAGACGATTAGTTATAACTAGACACACTGATGGAGAGGTTTACCTCTTAAGTTAGTAAGTCAGGCTTTAAAGGGGCATTTTAAAAACGAGATCTTACATCCTATGAAACAGGATTTTTATACACACACACACACACACACACACACAGACTTCTTAAATTACATTTATTTGGGGCTGGAGAGATAGCTCAGCAGTGAAGAACACTGGCTGCTTTTCCAGAGGACTCAGGTTCAGTTCCTGGCACCTACATGGCGACTCACAACTCTAACTCCAGTTCCAGAGGGATCCGACACCTTCACACAGACATACATGCAGGCAAAACACCAATAAATAATCTAAATTACATTTGTGTGTGTGTGTGTGTGTGTGTGAGAGAGAGAGAGAGAGAGAGAGAACAACTTAACTTTCAAGTCTGTTCTCTCTGTCTGAAATGTGGGTCCCAGAAATAGAACTCAAGTTGTCAGGCTTGGTGGCAAGTGTCTTTGCCTACTGAGCCAACCTACCAGCCCCCACTTTCATTTTTATCTCATATATGAAGAGCCAGAGTTTTGCAAAAACATTAAGTGACAAATATTATATCTCACAGATGGGAAAGACTAAAGTGTTAGAAAAGTGTGATTAGTCTACAACTGTGCTAACATCAGCCTTTGGATGCTAAAAGTGACCAGCACAAGGCAAGCACCTAGCCACCCACTTTCAAAGAAACATACATAATCACAGTATCTGTGAAAGAGCAGTCATTTTCTAGGAAGAAAATAACAATCTTCCAAAGGAAGTACAAAGTGATATAAAAACATGAGATCAGATATACAAAACCCATTTAAATAATCATCTGAAAGTGCCATTTGGGTTTTATTGTGTTTTCAATTCACAGTTCAGCATTCTATTTCGTTCGCACTTAAGGAATCAAAAATTACTTCCAACCAAGCAATAGAAAAGTAAACTGCAGGCACTGTGGTATTCTCTCCCACCAACTTTCCAAAAATTATAGAGTGTCTTAATACATGGAAGAAGTGTAAAGGCATTCCCAGGCCAGAAACATAGCTTTAGAGGAACTTGATGCTAGAGAAAAAGGAAACCGAGAGACCATGGTGTTTGCTAGTAATTTCCAAACAACACTGAAGGGAAGGAAGGGGCCAAAGAGCCAAACCCACTCTGCCCAGCTCTCTCCTGCTCCCACTCTGCCCAGCTCTCTCCTGCTCCCACTCTGCCCAGCTCTCTCTCCTGCTCCCACTCTGCCCAGCTCTCTCCTGCTCCCACTCTGCCCAGCTCTCTCTCCTGCTCCCACTCTGCCCAGCTCTCTCTCCTGCTCCCACTCTGCCCAGCTCTCTCTCCTGCTCCCACTCTGCCCAGCTCTCTCTCCCACTCTGCCCAGCTCTCTCTCCTACTCTGCCCAGCTCTCTCTCCCACTCTGCCCAGCTCTCTCTCCCACTCTGCCCAGCTCTCTCTCCTGCTCCCACTCTGCCCAGCTCTCTCTCCCACTCTGCCCAGCTCTCTTTCCTGCTCCCACTCTGCCCAGCTCTCCCTCCTGCTCCCACTCTCCAATCCTTCCAACTTCAACACTGTTTTAAGTTTGAGACTCAACCTAACATTTCACTAAGAATAAGTTTCATGGGGCTGGAGAGGTGGCTCAGCGGTTAAGAGCACTGGCTACTCCTGCAGATGATCCCAGTTCGATTCCCAGCACCCACAGGAATCTGTAACTCCAGTTCCAGGGGAACCGGCACTCTCTTCTGGACTCCTTGGGCATTAGGCAGGCACACAATGCATATTTATATAGGTAGATAAAACACTCATATACATCAAATGAAAAATAGGAATAAAAAAAGTTTCACTGCTAGAAAAATCAAAGCCTGGAAAGCAGTGACAGAGCCAATGAGAAGTTATACTATCTGCAGATTTCAGAGCTAAGCAAGTGATCAGCATGACACCAGGTATTCTTTTCTCCAATCCACTGTGGTTTCCCTAGTGTGCCTTCAGCTAGAAGACAACAAAGGTGGCCTTTATAGCCCTAAGAACAAAAATCTGTTTCCTTTATAAAGAACCTGCATGTACATGCTTGTGTACACACACACACCAAAATATAGCAGTGTTTCTCATAATTAATGTCACCGCATCTATAACTCCCACCCTGAGCATGATTTGATGGACAAAATCTGTATTTCAGCTACTCCAGAGGCAAAAGGTCTGTCTAGGCAACTGAAACTCTCAAAATAAAAAGAGAATTGAATATATAGCTCAGCATGAATGAGTCTCAATCCTGTCAAAAGCCAAGAATACAAAGATCCACTTCATGCCAAGGAATCATAAGATAAAAAGGCAAACTAGAGAAGAATAAAGCCACCATGATGAGCATTACAAGAAAGGTCTCCTAAATGAACATGGGACACTACATTACTTACAGGAGGCAAAGACACCTGCCCGGTGATTTCAGGTGGGCGCATGCGTACAGAGTCTTCTTCAGACCCCTCCGGCTCCCCAGAAGGATATGGAGGGGGAGGGTATGGTGGGTATTCTTCTAGGTATACTTCCAGTAAATGGGGGGCCTCTGGGTTTGTGTCTTCTGTGCTATTCTGGAGACCTGGACTGCTGTCTGTGACTCCTTCAGGCACATAGTCAAGGCCTGGAGAAGGAGCTGGCAGCCCACTGTTCTCTGTGCTGGCACTCCCCGTATCGTCTGGGGACAGTGGCTCAGGAACCACAGAGCCCACTTCTTTCTCGGGCTCCACATGTAAATACGGGTTGGGGATTTCTATGGGACTGTCCGTGTTGACAGTCACTGAGCTCGGCGATTTTGCCGGGTACGATGGGACCGAGATGGTCTCCATGGCGGCTATGGTGGTCCTCTGATACAAAAGTTTCTGGATATTTGGCCCATTAGGGCCTTCTGGTTCCGTTATGGAGCTACGTTTCTTTAATGGCCTTGGTGCATTAGACAGTTTCTTCCGCAGGGCTTCTAAGTCAGCATCGCTCTGGTTTCGGTAAGGATTAGACAAGAAAGGCAGTAATTTCGTTGGGCTGAGTGGTCGAGGAATCCTTTCATTTTCATGGCTCTCGTGAGCTGAAGAAACAGGCTCTGCCTCAGGTTCTGGACTGCCGGGCTTGCCCTGGTTACAGGAATAAATGTTCTCTGGGTTCTGCTGTGGATTCTGAGCAGCAGCTATCACAGGCTTGCCGTACACTGGTCAGAGAAGACAGAAAGGAAAAGCCCCGTTAGTGCTAACTAAACAAAACTGGTAAGAAAACAGCTAATGTAAGTGAAGTCTCTTTGCTTCATAGTTACTACATTATCCCCGCCCCCCATACATTTAAGTTCTTAAAATAGCAAAGACAAAGCAAGGATTTCATCTTTGCATAACAAGCTTTACCACAGAATCGAAATGTTCATTGATTATAACATGCACCATTGTCCCATGAAACAGTAAGAAGGAAAGGCATGGCTGATTTCCAGAAGCCCCAGACTGTGGCATGGCGTCAAGGAAAACTGGTAATCTGTCCACATATCCAGACTAAGTCTAAACACATACTACCCACCTTCCACACTATTCAAATGTAGATCAATGTGAGAAATCATACTCAGCTCACAAAACTGAGAACCACTTGTCTTTCCCAAAAACATTCCCCTGAAACAGTCCAATGACGTCAAAATAATGACCTAATTTCCAAATTATTATATTAGCAATATTTACCAAGGATTAATGAAAAGACTACGCTGGTACTTTAGTATCTGTTATGGTAGCTTTGAACCACCATTATATGCCTATTTCATAACTAAAAAGGCATTTTCAATCAATTAAGTCATGGTCAATTGTATCCTAGCCTTATAATATAACCGAGTCAGAAAAAAGACTCAAACATCCAAACTGCACATGTTTAACACAAACTAATTTTATTATGGTTTCATATTTATTCAGTGGTGGTATCCTTACTAGAACAATTTAAAACACAAAAGAATGTTGCTTTTAAAAATCAAGAGACAATGTACCTGTCCCACCCTCTGTGTACCAAGAATAGTCCAGCACTAGTAAAGCTGCGGCCTTCCGCACCATGCAACACCTGTGACCCTGTCTCCCACATCAGCAAGCGCCTTCAGAACTGAGACGCAACACATCTGGGAGGGCTAGCTTTTAACTGTCAACTTGCCACAGCCTACAATCACCTTTGAAGAGAGGCACGACTGAGGACCTGTCTAGATCGGGCTGGCTTGTGGGCCTGTCTGTGGGGACTCCAATGGTTAACTGATGTGGGAGACCCAGCCCACTGAGTCTAACTGTCCCTGGGCAGAGGTCCTGAGCTGTGTAGGACAGAAGAAAGAGAACAAGCAGAGAGCATGGGCTCAGTCATTTCTCTCCACTCTCGGCTGTGAATACAATGTGAACAGCTGTGTGCGTTTCTGACCCAACTTCTCCGAAGCGATAAGGAGTAACCTGGAATTACAAGCTAAGGAGCGCTTTCCTCCTTGGTTGCCTTTGTACGGTTTTCTAGCATAGCCATCGATATGAAACTAGGACACTGTGCAGTGTCTGCAGTGACTACTGGAGTAGCTGACATGTGGCGGGCACTCCATTAACCAGATTAACCCGAGTCCCAGTTAAAATCCTTAGAACTGCTTCAGCCTAAGAGACCCGGCATTTTACTGTCTGCTGGCAGCTTGGCATAGGACTTAAGCCCAAACTCTACACAGGTAAAAATGAAATCAAGAATCAAAGGGCGAGGTGAGATGGCTGTGTATGAAAGCTCTTACCACGCAAGCCCGACAGACAGCCTGAGTGCTATCCTCTGGAACTCTCGATGGAAGGAGGGAAGTGACTTCCAAAAGCTGTCCTCTGACCTCTACATGCACACTGGCACGTGCATTTGCTCTTTTAAGTGCACTCTTGCACACACTTCCCCCCCCACACACACTTAAAAATACAAATAGAACCTTACCACTTGAAAAGTGGGGGCCTCTGGGGTGTGTCTTGGTCAGCGCGCTCTGCACAGCCTGTTGGAAGTTTTTTCCTGGCGCCTGATGCTGGGTATACATGGAGTAGATGGAGCTTGCTGCCACAGTCTGGGGTTTTCGGAAGGCTGGAGGGAAGGTGTCCTTGGAAGGCTGGGGAGTAAAGGGGCGGACTGCAGCAGCAGGTGGACTTTCTTGCTTAGATCCTGGAGAGAGGACTTGGTCTTGGCCAACTGAAGGTGCACCCGGAGACAGCAGCACCCTTGGCTGTGGCCCTGCTGGCTTGAGCTTGGCTCCCATGCATTGAGCAGCTATTGGCAATTGCTGAGGATTTCCATCTGGCTTCATGTCAGGAGGTGACTGACTCGTCTGTCCGAAGTAAGGCAAATTAATCTGTTTTGGCTTTGTAGGAACAGGAGGTGGAACTTTAGCCACATTTTTATTTGCAGCCTGTAACACATATGTACACACACAGCAAGGTGGTTAAAATACTGTACAAAATTATACAAAATACCCTATCAGCTCACTTCACAAACAAGCACATACATCAGCTCTCGGGGCTCCAGCTAGCTCAAGGGCTAAAGCAGTTGCCATGCACCAAGGGGACTGCAGTTTGGACTCCCAGAACCTGCGTAAATGCTGAGTGGGAGCTCAACCATAATTCCAGCCTGCAAGCTGTCTAGTGAGACTAGCCATCCCAGCAAGCTCTGGGTATGATTGAGAGACCCTAGTTCAAAGAACAAGAGAGAAAAGCAACTGAAGAAAATTCCCAACATCAACCCTGGACCTCCACACCCAGGGGCACACATATGTACCCACACACTTGAACATGCATATTCACATACATATACTTCTGCACACTAGATACACACTCATAAAAAGCAGACAAAATATTGCTTCTACATTTTAAAACCATTAAAGCTTTAAATCAGATTAATAAGGGCTTACAGTGATATAATCCAATTCCTCCCCCAACCCCGTGACTTCCTTCCTCGTCTTGCTTCCTAGCTGGGCACAACTCTTTACTGCCTTTTTTCATTTCCACAGATGGCATCAATACATAACAATATTCTTGTACATCTGAATGTCATCCAATCTTAACTGTAAACTCAACTTTGGCAGGCTAAGGCAGGAGGATCACAAGTTTGAGGTCAGAGTAAAACCAAGTCTCAAAACACCATTCCAAAAGAAGCAATCCCCGAGCTGTCTGCAATGCCGAACACGTGAAAACCCACCTAACCTGCAGCGTTCACCCACAGGTCCACTCATCCTAATTTAAGATCCTAAGATCACTAGAGATTCACACCATGTCTTTGATACAGCCTCGGCTCTAGATCTCATCATGGGTTTTTGTTCCGTCTTCACTCTCTGAGACAGAAATTTACTCTGCAGCCCAGACTGGCTTCAAATTTGATGCAACCCTTCTGCCTCAGCATCTCCAGGGCTGGGACAAGGCAGGAGCCGCCATGTTCGCACACCAGACTTCAAGGGAATAAAACACCTGGGCACCATGAACACTTTCTTCTTCTTCTGTGTACTTACCCACTTCAGAGAATCACAAAAACCTGTGACCCAGAAGCAAATCTGCACCATCCCCAAGGAGGGAGTGCTCAATCCCCTCTAAACCACAGACTCCTGTTATAGTTCCTAATGGTCCACATACTGTATTTCTTCTGCTCTCCCTCAGACAGTACTGTAGAGTCTTTGCTTTAAAAATGCTCTGGAGAAACACATGAAGTAGCAGCAACTGAGGAGCACTAAATACCTGAGCATCCCGCAAGATGTCCTCACTGCTCTGGTTTTTCCTCAGCGTACCCAAGGAGGGCGGGGCAGCACACTGGTCCACTGTGTCAAACATGGAAAAGGGGCGCACTTTCTTCTCCTTCTCCCTCACAGAGATCTCCCCATCATCAACTGAAGACAAAGAGAAAACCCCACCCTGACATTCAAGCTGTTTGGAATAAAACTACTTTTCACCTGTTTCTTTCTTCTAGATCTCTCTGAACACCGTACCCACTAAGTACTCTCATATTTTTATTCTAAGTTGTTAAAAAAAATAAATAACCCAAAAACTACATGCTAATATCTTAGTTCCTGAGTTAAGTTAGGAAATCATATAAAGGAACTGCTGCTGGTCTTAAGGTAACAAAAAACGAGCTCCCTAGAAAAAGTACAAAAATACCTCTTAGAATCAAAGCACAAACAAACCTCACCTTGGTCCAGGGCACTCCCAGTGGTCTGGGGTACAGGGGAGCCTTGGCTGGGTAAGAGCTCTGCATTGGAGGGGTTCCAATCAGGGCCAGCTGGGTGAGTTTTAGAGCCTAGAATGCAGAAAGCAGCCACAAGTCACTCACATTCTAAAGACATTTCACTTTGCTGCTAAGACTTTTAATCTCTTAAAAAAAACCAGCTTTACAGCTTGGGCACACAGCCTCCCAGCAAACTTATTTGGAAAATACCTATGTCGGGTTTTGTTTTTTCTTTTAGATTTCCCACCTTACTCAAACAGTTTAAAAAATAGCCAAAGCAAAGGAAAAGTTGGCCTGAGCCAGAGAAGCCCTAGTCATTACTTTTGACTGTGTGAGGAAGCATGGCCATCACCCAGAAGACAATTTCCACCACAGCAGATGGAAGCACATGAGACAGGTCTTACAAACAATGCCTTAGTGATGGATTGGTAAATGTGTGCCCATGAACTCCAACCCAGCTTTCACTATTTAGGGTATTCATGATTTTTCTACACTGGTATCTAAATTTCAAATGCCAGCCAGGAGTGGTAGCACATGCCTTTAATCTCAGCACTTGGGAGACAGAGGGAGGTGGATCTCTGTGAGTTCAAGGCCAGCCTGGTCTATAAATATTGAGAGCCTACCTCAAAAACAACAACAATGCTTCATAGTAATAATTATGGCAAAACAACAAATAATTTAGTTATTTTTTTCATATAACAATGGGAAGAAGAAGAAAAAATAATGGTTATCTGAATGATAAGAATGTTTGGCCCCTGCACATCCTAAAACTCTGCAATTATTTATCCTTCCATTATGAAATTCTGGTTTGCACCTCTCCATACTCATGATACAGAAGGCAAAGTTGACTAAAGCAAGGGCCTCTGCTCTTCCCACCTTTACATCTCCAAGTATTTACTTTCATTCCAAAACCTGTCAGCAAGCAATGCTCATGTGTAAGAGCTCATAACACTGTTCCAAAGAAAGAGGATTCACAACTTGCCTCCGTAAAACTGGCATTACTGATATGTGTATACAGTCTCTTCGCACAGGACAAAAGATCTCAGATCAAAATTTCCTTCCTAACAAGGATTACTTCCTTTTGTGAGATAATGCACCACTGCATAGGCCTCTAACTACACACAATCCTCCTGCTTCAACCTCTGCAGAAAGTGCTGGACTTAAAGGTGAACGCCACACATTCAGTAAGGACATTTCTGAAATAACTCTGATGTTATCCTGAGTAGAACTGTCTTGGTTACAAGCACTAGCAAAGAATAAAGGAACTGGAGAATTTAAAAGTAGGTAATACGAAAACAACTTTTTAAAACACTCCAGCTGGCAAATACAGTGGCACAGGAAGAGCTAATCTTGGAGACCTTGGAAAGCCTTTTACCTTTACTTTGGAAAGCAGCCCCAGACCTCATGTTGGGCAGTGTCTGTATCTTCATCGGCCCCTCTGTTGACTGCATGACCAAAGCCCCATCGGGCAGGGCTGGCTTCACCAGCAGCTCGGGCCTGGAGGGCATCCGTGGCATAGTAGATGACTGGATGTACGGGCCGACAGCGGCCACCCGACTCGGGGCTGACACTGCTTGCTGGGGAAGATTTCCATCAGGTGAAACCTTGGTTAAAAAGCACACATCTTTTAATATTGCATGTGTTACTAGAGGACCAATTCAGAAAAGAATGAAAATTCCAGAATGAACAGTTTTGGAATTTAGCCGGTCTATAAAAAAGTCCCAACAGAACTACTCCACAACGACTCTCATACAACCTTGCAAGTCTTAGAAGGGGAAGCTAAGCACCACACGTAAACAAAAGGTGAACAGTCCCAGACCATCTTCTGCAGACTCACCCTGCACTGTCTTCCCGACACAGCTGCTGCCCCCTCCCCAGGCCCAGGGCCCTCCCCAGTCAGACAGCCCATGGCTCACCGGGAGATTCTCTTTCTGCTGCAGCGCGGCCTTCTTCTTCCAGAGCCGGTCCCTGAGCTCATTAACTCGCTTGTCCATGACTGCCACTTCTGAATTGCGCTTGTTCAAACACTCCCTCTGTTGTTGCAGCTTGGCATTCTGCTCTTGGTTCAGTTTGTTTCTTAACTGAACAAAACGAGACGGAAACACAAAGATGACCAGGGAAGGAAAGAAAAGCACCTCCAGGAGGCAATCACATGGTTAACTATTACAGAATTTCTAAAAATGTAAGGGGCTTGCTTCCACCTCTCTGTACACCTCATCTCTGGTTTAAACTTCAGCGACATCTGTGCCTGACCACTGGCTGTGGTTATGCCTCAAATTTCCTGTTTGAGGCATCTTAAAGTTTATTCTGGGTTCTTGGGGTTTAGGCCTCCCACTTCCACCCACCTTGAGGAAAAGCATCTAAAGTCCAAAAGTTCCAGTCATCTCTGGGGCGGAGCTCGTGCTGTACTGAGAGAGTGGCCTACCTGCAGTTCCTTGTAGAGGCGGTCAAGCTCAGCCACGGCCGACTGGTTGTCGTGGTGGCCATCGATCCTGCCGTTCTTAAGCATCTCGAGCTGCCTTGTAAGTTCCTCCACTTTTGACACAGCCAGAACTAGCTCCCTCTGTTTCTGCTGGAACAGGCTATTCATCTGCTCAATTTCCTCCACTAGAAGAGAGAGAATGACCACGGTTGAAAATAAAAATAAGAATGAACTACTTGCCAGGCAACCAAGCTTTATAATGAACTTTCTAATAAGTAGAGAACTCTTTGAGTATGTCCTAGGACCAACCTACTTTTAGAAACAACAGAAATCAATGAACAGCTGCATTATTGTCTAGATACAGACATTTGAAGGCTCTGAAGAATTTACACAGTGAATAAAGTAAACATTAAACTCTCAATTTTGGAAATCAAACTTCTTTAGAACTTTTGATCTCACTTTTATAATGGTAAAGCGACTGAATCACTAAAACTTTAATTATTAATAATATGTCAATTTAATAACTGGAGGTACCACATAAACAAAAATCCTTATTTTCATCAAATTCTTGATCAAGAATTTAGGATAAAATATAACTTAAAAATGTAATTTTACAATCTACCTAAAACACTCAATGCTAACATCAACCAAGAGGAACTGGCAACAGCACACAGGCATGCAGGCAGGCACGCACATACCTAGCTTCCCGTTGCTCAGCCTCTTCTGCTCCACGTGGCCCTTCAGCGCTCTCACTTTCTTAAGCTTGGCTTCCTGACTTTCAGCTATCTCTTTGAGCCTCTTAAGTTTCTCCTGCTCAGCAGCTTGTTGCTGCTGACGTTGATCTTGCTGTTTTAAAAACTTTAAGCGTTGCTCCTAAAGACAGAAAAAGAAGCATTCACTGGGCCTGTCATTTTACACAGGCATACTACCAACCTCAACATAACCTCACCCGACCCTCGCAGGCCGAGGCTAGTGTTCCTGTAACAGTTCTGCTCTCCCCACATAGCCTGCATGCTGTCACAATCACCTGGGCAGTATTCAAAACACACACTCCGGGCCCACCCTCGAAACTCTTGGAGGGAAGACTTGGAAATTAGTATTTTTAATCCAAGTAGTTCCTACATAGTAAGCAAGCAGTAATCCTGAAAGTGGTTTCATAAAGAATTGCTTATAAAATAAATTGTATGGGTAGTGTACATGTGAGTATATACATGTGCATATGTGTATGTGTGCAGGCATGGAAGGTCAGAGGTCAACATTGGATGTCTTCCTTGATCACCTTTTCCCCTCATTTTTATTAGTTCTTTGAAGAGTTTTGTGTGATGAATTTTGATCATATTCAATCTTTCCCCAATCCTCTCAGAGCTATGCCCCCTTCCCTACCCACCCAACTTTGTGTCCCTTTTTATTAAAAGAAGATTTATTTTTAATAACATGTATGCTATCTGTGTGGGGCTACGTGCACATGAACGAAGGTGTCTGCAGAGGCTGAGGGATTCTGAGCCCTCAGAGCCGGGGTTATAGGCAGTTCTAAGTCACCTGACATGAGTGCTGGGAACAGAACTCAGGCTCTCTGGAAGAACAGTGCATGCTTTGAACTGCGGAGCCTTCTCCCCTCCTTAAAAAAAATCCAGTACAGCTTGTGCTGATCAAGTACTCTTGGATGTGTGCCTTTCACAGGAGGGTGGCCAACCCGTAACCCTAAGGAAAACTCACACCCTTCTTCCAGAAGCCATCAATTGACACCACCTCCACCCCAGCCCCGGGGTGGGACTGCATGCCCACCTCCCTTCTCCAGGAGGGGATTTTGTCTGGCTTGAGACTGCACAGATCTTATACATGTTGTCATAACTGCAATGAGTTCGCATCGTTAGTGCCCTGCTGTGTCTGGAAAACATTTCCCTGTCGTCTCCCACCGCCTCTGGCTCTTACAGTCTTTCGGCCCCTCTTCTGCATCGGTCCCTGAGCCCTGGAGGAGGGGGATTATTCAGGGAGAGAATGAGTTACTCATTGGACCTGGACTGGCCAGACGAGGTGGCCAACGAGCTGTAGGGAATCTGCCTGTCTCGTCATCGTCCCTCCCAGTGCTATGGTCACACAGCCTGCCCCGTGCCCAGCTGTTACCTGAGTGCTGAGGATCCACCCAGTTCCTCAGACTGTCATAGCAGCCACTTCCCAAAGTGAGCAGACTTTCTGCCCCCAGATGCTGTCTATAAGAAGCTAACTTGGTCCGCTAAGGACAGGTACTTGCCTAAGGAACTGATTAAATCTTCTGAAGCCCATATGTAGAAGGAGAACCAACTCTCAAGAGTTTTCCTCTGAGTTGCAGAGATACGCATACAGGAAAACACAAGCACATGCGTGTTCACACATGCGAATGTACGCATGCACACTAACTTAAAAAAGAGGCTAATTTTAAGGAGCCCATTTGAGTTGGGAGGCAATGTAAAAAAAAGTAGTTAAATGTAGAGGATATGAATTCAAATTCAGATTGGAACCCAAGCTAAACTATGAATTCCTATGAGATCTCGGACACACACACATTCTTTCTTCATCTGTAACATGGGAAATGAGCGTTAACAACTACTTGTTGCTGTGACAAGGATTAAATAGAACATAGAAATACTCCTCTCTGAGGAGTCTCTTATATATTATATACTCCATGGGTAGGAACTGTAAAGAGCCAAGGAGGTAACACTTTTAGAAAACTGCAGTTAGGCCGGGCAGTGGTGGCGCACGCCTTTAATCCCAGCACTTAGGAAGCAGAGACAGGCGGATCTCTGTGAGTTCAAGGCCAGCCTGGTCTACAGAGTGAGTTCCAGGACAGGCTCCAAAGTTATAGAGAAACTATGACTGGGGGGGGGGGGGGGGGACCTGCAGTTATGCAAAATTTATTTGTATTACTTTATAATTTTAAAATACCAGTTACAGAATCTACAATCAAAGGTAACCATCTCCAAATATGCTTAAAACATGTAAATAACATGGACTTTCAAAGTGAAGGTCTTGAGACTAGAGATTTACTCTGCAATGATCAACTGTTTAGATGAAGGTATGTCCTCCCTACACACTGTGATAGCATAACAGCTTATTTTTACAATAAGCTTTCAGAAGTGTGGGATCTCAGGCTCCAAACTCTGAATCAGAAACCTATTTCTTAGGGACATCTCACCATAGGAATGCTGGGGTCACAGATATAGTTACCAAATCCCGCTTCACATGGGTTCTGAGATCCAAACTCAGATCCTCAAACTTGGACAAGTACATTACCAACAAAGCCATTTCCTAAGCCCCTAATTTGCTGTTTTCATAAGCAAAGCTTAATTGGAACACACCACACACATCTGTGGCTGCTCACAGGCAAAGCTGACTAACCACTATGTAGACAGAGTGGTGTGCACACAAAGGCTAAGACTGTTACTACAGCTCTAAGGAGCAAAGTCTGCCGGCATCTGCTGTAGATTCTAAGCCTGTGGCTGGCAGACACAGCAGAGAGAGACTAGTTTTGATAGTAACTGAGGGCAATTTTTCTTATTCAAGGCCAGGACTAGGATTCTGAATAAAACACCTCTTTTGCACTGGGGCCAAGCAGTAGAAGGCGACAGTGATAGCTTGAGCAGATGTTCAAGTTGTTCCTGTGGCAGCACAGGTGAGCTCCAGGGAGCAAAGGGAAGTTTCTTCCTAACTTCCCTCTCCCTGACTCCCAGCACAGGGCAGTCAGCCTTTATCAAAATCAAGGATCAAGTCAGACATAGTGGTGTAAGTCTATAATCCCAGCTATTCAGGAGCCAGAGGCAGGCGGAAATCACTTGGGACCAAAAGTTTGAGATTAGCTTAGGTAACAGAGACAGGCAACTAACTCAAAAAGAAAAAAAAAAATAGTAACAAAAATTAGGTCAGGAAAACCCTGAACTAAAATGATAGAAGGGTTTCTGAAAAATGCTGAAGAAAATCACACAGCAAGTAACTTGGGGTGATAACATCAGTTCCTATGTGAGTGAGAGGCTACTACCTCAATAAGTAGGGCAGACTGTGAACAGGTTCAACAAAGACATTAACAGCAGTAGGTGATGAGGTCTGTGAAGACTCTACCTTAGTAGCCAGCATTTGTTGCTGGGCCTCAATCTGCTGCTGCTGGCGAGATGCCATTTCCTGAAGTTCTGCAAGCGTCAGGTCCATCCTAGGACTATTAACCTACAAATGGAAACACACCACCATCTATTTCCATATTATGTTCAGAGGCCTGCTTAAAAGCTCCATCTAAACTAATCATAACAAAATTATTTGGGTATTAATTTTTACTTTAATATTCACTGAGTTCATTTATTAAGATATAAAACATACTAACATACAGGCCAATGATTTTTGAAGCTGTACATTTTAAATAGTTTGCTCAGAAACACAAACAGAAGAATTCAGAGTTACTCTGCCTGTGGTTAATTTACATTAGACAGTAGACTGTGGCTGTATAAACACAGTACTAGGGTGTCCACAGCAAACCTAGAACATAGCCATCAAAACATGACATCAACATAAAGCACCACTGGCTGGGCCTGGCAGTGAGTGCACTGGGGGGCTGAGGCAAGAGTTACCGCTTTCCAATCTCCAAAAAACAGTCTAAAGTTAGTTATGATAGCTTACACCTGTAATCCCAGCACTCAAGATCCAGAGGCCAGAGGATAGTCACAAGTTCAAGGCTAGCCTGATCTATACAAGGAGGCCCTCCAGGCTGACCAGGGCTACACAGTAAGACCTTGACTCAAAAAAAGGGGGCAATTTGTTGTATCTCAGTTCTATTTACATAAACCTTCCTCTGGGAAAGTAAACACCAATTGAGGGATAATGTGTTAGGTCACAGTTAGAAAAGCCTGCTACTGACTAAGACATTCCTGTTGTTCTCCATTGGTCTCCATCACAGTAAGATAACTGTCAATCAAAGAACAGAACAGGATGCACTTGAGGGAATGTACAGCAGGTACTTTAGATACCTGGAACTCTGGCAAAAATTAACTATAAAGTAGAGTAAGATAACTCAGGAAATCCAGACTGATATCCAAAGTTCTGGGATCTGAAAAGAATACCTTCAAAGGGATGCCAAGATGTTTCAATTCATATAAAACAGCAAGATCATTAATTAATAATTTTCCATTTTTCTAAAAGTAATTATAACAACAAATGAAATCACCAAATATTTCCTGGAACTTGCTAAAGATTTATTTTTTTGTGAATAGATGGTGTATTCAACAGCTAGCTTATGAGTAATAGCCATACAAGAATCATGGAAATATCTATGAAAATATTTAAGGGGCTAAAGAGGTGGCTTGGTGGTTAAGAACACATACTATTCTTGCAGAGGACCCAAGTTCAATTCCCAGCACCCACAGGAGACAGCTCACAACTGCTTGTAACTCCAGCTCCAGGTGATCTGATACCCCTCTGACCTAGTCCCCACAAATAAGTAACAATTGTTTTATGTTAAAAGAAGCAGCAGCCTTGAAAAGGTGGTCATTATTGATCCACTGAATAAGAAAATAACAATGAGTGAGATTTAAAGTTTAAATGTGGCATATAATAAGATAAAAAAGAATCACTTACTCCATTCTCCTTTCTCCGATGCTCACCGGGAATTTTTACACCATTTCTTTTTACACTTGGATCTTGGGATCTTGGTCCACTCACTAAATACAGATTCAGAAACGAGACATTAACATTAGAGTCGAGAGAAGTTCACCCAGCAGGTCCTTTCCGCTTTGTTTTACTGCTATCTGATTCTTGAGTTGACTGGACATTTAAAGTATCTTCTAACAGCAATAGAGTTCAGATCTCATAATTAGGCTTGTTTTGAAAACGCAATTATCTGAAACGATGAATAGCACTAAGGAAGCTCACATTCCACCTATTCCCTAGGAAGCTGCTTGATTCACTCAACAATATCGAGAAATCACTGCACCTGTGACTCCAGGTAATTTGTACCATTTGCTTATAGTTGTTCCTCCTAGTTCTAGACCATGCAGTAATGAACTGAAAGAGCTTCAGAGGAACCTGGTGGCACAAGCCTATAATCTCAGCTCCTCAGGAGACTCAACCATGCAAAGTCCAAGTTCAAACCCTGCCTATCTCAAAATGAAAGGAGGGATGAGAGAACCAGCGACATCTCAACAGACTAGTAAGGTGTTTGCCACCAGCCCAACCAGCTGTTTGATTCCACAGACCCACAGGATGGAAAAAGAGAACTGACTTCCTAAGTTTTCCTCTGACCTCCACATACAAGCCACAGCACAAGCACACATGCATACCAGGAAATAAGCGCACACACGCTCATGCATGGACACACACAAATGTATATATATATGGATTAATATATATGTGCAATTTTTAAAAATGTAAGCAGGCTGGAGTATATGGAGATGGCTCAGTAGTAGAGTGCTTTCCTGGCATGCACAGGATACTAGTTCAATGCTTCAATGCTTCCTTAGTACAGGAATGGGGAGGTGTTCAATAAAAGAAATAACTTAAAAATGCAATCAATCCACCTCTGTATTCATTAACAGTGAAAAAATAAAATATAAAAATATAAAAAAAACTTGTATTTAAAAACAGATCCAGTGGTATTTTGATAATTTTATTTATTGGGACATTCAGTGAAAATTTCTAAGTATACTATGAAGTATATCCTCATTAATTTATGAAAAATATTTCCATTTCTCTTGATTTGAGAAAGTCTAACTAAAAACTAATGACTACTCTGCATTTTTGACCAAAAAGAGTTTCAAGCCAAAACATGTATCTTGGCACTACTCAATGCACAATAAAGGAAAGGAATAAATTTAAACTAATACATATATAAAATATCAACAAAGATAACTTTTAAAATGTGTTAAACTCATATCCATATTTTCCAGAAATTAAAATAATCATTACAATTACCTGAGAGATTTTAAGACAACCATTTCTGTTGCTCGAATTTCTTAAGGTCTTATAATAAAAACCTTGGGGTAAATGCTGAAAGATCAGAGACAAAGGAACAAGCCACATCTTATATCTAGGACTCCTCAGCCTGAAAAGGCCTCTAGCCGAAAGGGGTTCCTCAGCCGACAAGGCTTTAGTTCCTTTCTCTTCATGTCTTATATACCTTATATACTTATATATACTTATATATATACTTATATACTCCACCCAGCCGCCACTTCCTGGGGTTAAAGGTGTGTGTGCCACCACTGCCTGCTCTGTTTTCTCTCCTAGACTGAGTCAATCTCATGTAGTCCAGGGTGGTTTTGAACACACAGAAATCTAGATGGATCTCTGCCTCCCGAGTGCCAGGATTAAAGGTGTGTGTCACCACTGTCTGGCCTCTATGTTTAATCTAGTAGTTTGTTCTGTTCTCTGATCTTCAGCCAAAATTTATTAGGGTACACAATATAACACCACGTATTTCTTTGAATCAAATATCTATTATAACTATCAGGAAACTTTAATATGTTTAAACATAAATAAATATGACTAGCTAGCCTCAGAGCCAAGCATTACACTCAGTATGTAACTCTAATGTTAGCTTTTAAATGTTGTTTGACTCTCTAATACAATAATCTGAATAATTTATTATAGTATCTCTGTAAGAAAAATATTTTTCTACAGTACAAATAATTGCTTTCTTTTCTGTCTCAGGGAAAAAACATTCAACTAGCTTTCATTTTAGCCAGTTACAGAATTAAGAGTAAAAAGTGAAAATTTTACAAACAATTTCAAACACTTTGTGGGTCACAGTCTTAGCTGGCGGTGCACATTATCAGTCTCCTAATCCTCAGCAGTCTAACTAAACAGGGAAGCAGAGGCCCGCCTACAGCAGACGGGAAAGCCATCTTGCTCTCCACTAGTCTAAACGCTGTGTGGCACTGGTGTTTGCAACAGTGTGCAAACAGCTCCTTTGTCTTAGTTAACACTTTATTTCTCACATTACAGACGCTCCGAAACTGCATAATGCACCATTGGGAGACTACTTAATAATTCACCTGGTGCTGCACACAGCAAGACACTTGAACTGGGAGATGGATAGCCAAATTCCAACTCATTAGAATTCAGAATATATACAGTAATGTAAATACAGAAGAAAATAAAAACATGATGCAAATGTCCATTAAAATGTATTTTTAAAAGAAGGCTTAGGGAGGATACCTCTATGCATATTTAAAATAAAATTACAAACACCAGTAAAACCGAAAGGCTGTCAGCCTGGTCTGGGTGCTTCGGGTTTTCCCTCTTGGCTCGGCCACTAGGTGTGTGGCCTGACAAGCCACTTAACCCCGACGTATCAGCACCTCTCATCGGTAGAGTAGAAGGCGCCAAACGAAGTCAATTCAGAGCAGGTATCATGTGGACACTTGGATTAAAATAAGAGCGAATAATAAAACTGGGATGTTAAACACCCACTCATTAAGATGCTATCTACATTCTTACTCCCAAGAAAACTGTCCGTAATTCCTTTAGAAACCCCAGCATGTTTGGAAATGGAGTAATCCTGTTCCAACTGGTGGCTTCCCATGAGAAGGGCTCTTCCCCGACTGAAGGCGGGTTCACCTGCATCTTACAGGCAAGGCCACATTCTCAGTGTCTAAACAACTTGCAGCCCAGTCTCCACTTGGTGTCTTACTGTCTGTCCTCTCCTGCTCTGGATCAGTTATGAAGACTCAGCCATCCCATTCTTTTAGGCCCTCCAAGTCTGCCTTCATTTGAGACCCTGCTACCCAAGAGATCATCTAAGTTCTGTTGCCAAGTTGTTTCTAAATCAGGCTCTTTTTCAAGGTCTAACCTGAAAAAAAAAAAAAAAAAAAAAAAAAAAAAAAAAAAAAAAAAACACCACGGAAAGTGGTCCATATCCGAAATCTCATATTAATCATCCTGCTTTTTGACCGCCCACTCCTCCATTTGTGTGTTAATCTCATCATGAGATTCGGTCATGAGATGCCATCTACTCTTTCCCACAGACCCATCCTTTCACCCCTACCCCAGTGCATGGTGAGATACCTGACAGTATCGAGAAATCACCCATGAAATAAGCCTCTGGGCATGCCTGGGGGGAGCATCTGGATCAGGTCAATTAGGGCTTGAAGACCTGCTAACTCCAGTGGCCCCATTCCCGGGGTCAACAATCTGAATTGTGCATAAAGGAGAAAGCGAAGTAAGCACAGTATTCATGATCGGGCTTCCTGACTGTGGATGTGAGGTAACCAGCTGCTTCAAGCTCCCACCAGTCTGACTTCCTGCCAAACACACCGTACGTACCCCTTGACCTGTAAACCAGAATAAAGCCTCGGCCCTCCCTAAGTTGCTTCTGTCAAGGTATTTTATCACAGCAACAGAAAACATCACTAAGATACCCACCCATCACTAAGACACGTCACCTTGCCAAACACTACACCACCACTCAAGTCCCATGAAGTCCACCAGGCAAAGCCAACCCTGGCCAGTCTGTCTTCTATCACAACCTCCTGAGCTGCAGAGCACTCCTAGGAGGACCACGGGTTCAAGTCTCTCATCAGCAGCCGCGGTGATTCCAGCACCCTACTTCTCCAGAACGCATGCTCTCCTCTCCCTAACAGCTCTGTCTGTCTACCCACCTCCATCACCACCACTTCCACATGACTTCATCTCCATCCCCAAAGAAAACACATGTTTTCAGATGAGAAACACCTCAGCCTGCCCCTGCAGACACCCGATTTAGGTGTGTGTGGTTTTCTCTCTTTCCTGTCAGTGTGAGGAGGTCCAGACTCCTCCTTTTTCTCGGAGAACCTCAGGTGGAGACACACATTTTCGGGGATCCGCTGTATCTAGTAAGCATTCCTCCTCCCTCTAGCTCCAACTTCTTGCTTTCCAGACTCCCTCCTACATTAAAATCTAAGGCACACGTCTCCCTTCCTCAAGCAAGCCAGATCTCTTTTTCTCCCCACTTCAGTCAAGTCCAGACGAAGAAACCTGCCCCACTGCTCGAATTCCCTAGCTTCCCTTCACCCCTCAACTCCCAGCTTCTCGTCCCAGGCCTCTCCTCAACTACTACAACGCACAAAATAAAATCCTCAACACTAGTTACAATTCACAGAATATTATGTACCAATATCCCTGCTAGGGGGGCGTTCATGACGAAGAAAGAAACGGACTTCATTCCTTTGACTTCCAAATCGTTGAAGAACATCAAACATTCGTTCATTATCAGCAACTGGACGTTCTAAAAGAAAAAAAAAATGACATCATCTATAGGTAAAAGAAAAGCAAATATACCTTTAACATAAACTATGTTACAAATACAGAAAATACTTGGTATTTCACATAACTCTTTTCTTCCATTAACAGAACTCAGAAAAACAGTATGTCACAGCTTTTCCACACAATCACTATCAAGTCAGAATAAAGTAATAGAAATAATGGGTATATATCAGTTGTCAGGGTCTTAAGAGTCTAATTCAGTGACTCCTTCCTATCTATCAGCACGCCATTTAATTTCTGAGGGTTTCAACAGTTTGTGTGATCCACATAGTCAGAGACCTACCTCACTAATACTAATGTTCTATGTACTCTTAAATATATGAAGAAAAATTAAAAGCAACTTTCTAAATGGCCTCATGGCCAAGTTTTAATTTAAAGTCTTTACTACAGTTTATTTCCTGTATGAGTTTAGGGGATGATTTACAGTTGTGTAATATACATGCACATGTGACATGTGTGTGGATATGCATGCCCATGTGTACACATGTGGAGGCTAACATCAAGATGTCTTTGTGGTGGTAATCTAATTGTACAGAATTATTATTTTGATTGTATGTTAATAAATAAAGTTGTCTGGGGGTCAGAGCTATTAGAGCCATAGCAAGAGTGTGGCGGTGGTGGCACACGCCTTTAATCCCATAAGATCTCTGTGTGTTCAGGGATACAGTCAGCATTGGAGACATATGCCTTTAAGACCTAGGGGGCTGTACATTCAGACAGTGACGAGGCAGTCATGTGTTTGGGTTTACAACCAATGAGAAGGCAGAACAACATACTATAAAAAAACTAACCGACAGGAAGTAGGTCTCTTTTCGCGAAGCTGGGACAGCAGGAGGAAGGGTGAGATTTTAGCTCTGAGCTCTGACCTCTCGGCTTTCTCTTTTACATTGTTTCTGTGTTTCTTATTTAATAAGACGGTTGGTTACATCTACATCTGGCGCCCAACGTGACAAGAATCCATTAAAAACTGCTTGGCTTGGCGGCAGGTCCGCTTTCCCGCAAGGGCGGCAGGCGGCCCGCGGCGGCGGCGGCGGCGGCGGCGGCGGCGATCGGCTTCTTAGTCCGAGCAGCGGCTTTAGTTCTGCTTGACCTCAGGCTGGACTATCGGTGAGCTGCTTGCTTAAATCCTGCTTGCTTAAAGCCGGTGCTACAAACAACTCAGAGTTGCCCTGCCGAACAGGGCCCTGCCTGTAAAGCCAACGCACGTGGTCGGAGCGTAAGGAAGCCAGACCCAAGCCTTGATTCGGCACAAGAGGGAACACGTGGCTGCATTTAAACTTTAGCCAGCTACGCTTTCTTGCTCTCTCTCTCTCTCTCTCTCTCTCTCTCTCTCTCTCTCTCTCTCTCTCTCTCTCTCTTTGGATTTACACCTGGGACACTAGGTGGCTGCTTTGAAAATCCCCTCGGATTTCTACTGTTCTACGCAGATTTGGTAAGTCATAACATATCAGATATTTTAAAGGAAACTATCTAAAAGAGAATTTTTCCACATTAAAAAACAAATGGGTTTTATGTGTACATTGGAAGAAAATTGGTTTTTGTTCGAAATTTTAGGCAGTCTGGCAATGGAACAACTATATAATATTAGTATTGGTGGAATTATGCACCTTATCACTATAATAATCCACATTTTAATATTTAAAAAGATAGTCAATTTAAGTGCCAGGATAACAGCTTTAGAAGAATTTGTTAAACCTGTAAAAATTCAGACAGAAGAAATTAACAGTGAAGTTGTTTCAAGTCGGGATCATAAGGTTGCAGAAAGAAAGCCTGTTTTCACACAGTCACCCTTAATTTATCCTGTAACCGTACAGCAGATGCCTGATCAAATGGCTACACAAAATAATTGGGCTCCAATTGAAATGTTGGATTTAAAAAGGTTTAAGGAGGCAATAGTATCTTATGGCATGCATTCCCCATATGTAAAGCAAATGTTAAACTCTTGGTCAACATATAATAGGATAGTACCACAGGACTGGCGGGACCTTGCACAAGGTGTTCTGGAACCCAGCCAGAGACTTCAATTTCTGACTTGGTTTAAGGAGGAGGCTAAAAACATAGAAAAACAATGGAGGGATAAAGGAATACAAGTTTGCCAGGATCAGCTTATGGGCGAAGGCCAATATGCTTCAGCACAAACACAATGTTTATATGATGTCCAAACCCTAATTTTATGTCGAACGGCAGCCTTGAATGCATGGGACAAAGTTGAGGAACCAGGAAAAAAATCTGAGTCATTTACAAAGGTGAAGCAAGGCTCAAAAGAGTCTTTTACAGATTTTTTACAAAGACTGGCTTCAGCAGTAAAGAGAATGGTCTCGGATTCAGAAGCTAGTAAGGCAATAATTGAATCTTTGGCCTTTGAGAATGCGAATGCAGCATGCAAAAGAATAATCAGGCCATTAAGGGCAAGATCTGCACCTATGGAAGATTGGATTAGAGAAACAATTAATGTTGAAGCTGATGAGCATGATGATACATGGGTAGGAGAAGTAATTTCAAAAGGTTTGAGGAGTGTTAGATGTTTTGGATGTGGAAAGCAAGGACATTTGAAAAGGGACTGTAGACAGGTCATTCCCAGAAACAATGTTTCTTCAAGGAACAATGGCAACAGAAGGCCCCTTCCTTCTGGAGTATGCAGAAGGTGTGGTAAGGGAAAACACTGGACCAACGAATGTAGATCAACAAAGGACAGACAGGGTAATCCTTTGCCTCAGTCTTCGGGAAACTCCCAGAGGGGCCTCGCGCAGGCCCCCAGTGCAAATCCAGTTCAAACCTTTCCTGCAGCCATAGAGGAAATGCCTGCTCTGGAGAGCGATTAAATAACCAAATGCCTATTGGAATAAATCATGCTGGTCAGGATGATGAAACAGAGAGAATAGAAAATTCAGGAGAAAACATAAAGAAAATTTTTTGGCAAACTTCTATTAATGAACAAAGACCAAAATTAACAATAAAAATAAATGGTGTTTTGTTGTCTGGTCTGGTAGACACAGGTGCGGACGTTACCATAATTGCACCAGAATTTTGGCATCCAACTTGGCCTCTTCAGGAGGTAAACGTTCAACTGTTAGGAATTGGGACATTATCTCAGGTGAAACAGAGTGCAAGATGGCTCGAATGTATAGGTCCAGAAGGACAGAGAGGAAAATTAAAACCATATGTGGCTAACATAACTATGAACCTGTGGGGTCGAGACTTGTTGCAACAATGGAATACTCAGATTAACATCCCTCCAATCTCAGAAACAAATCATAAACTAGCACATGTTACTGAGAGAAATATTAGAAGATATTGTTCTAATGAGTGGTCACCAGCCATCCATATTATACAAGAACAGGGCACAATAACTGATGATCTTCCAAAGACACCAACAGCTCTACCTTTAAAATGGTTAACAGACAAGCCTGTATGGGTCCAGCAATGGCCTTTAACAACAGAGAAACTCCAGGCTTTAGAAGAGCTGGTAGAAGAACAGTTAAATGCTCAGCATATTGAAGAATCAACCAGCCCTTGGAATTCTCCTGTATTTGTTATTAAAAAGAAATCTGGTAAATGGAGAATGGTAACAGACCTTAGAGCAATTAACAAAGTAATTCAGCCAATGGGCTCTCTACAATCTGGGATGCCTTTGCCTACTCTGTTACCAAAAGGATGGCCTCTCATAGTTATTGATTTAAAAGACTGTTTCTTTTCAATACCCTTACAAGAAAAAGACAAAGAAAGATTTGCTTTTACAGTGCCTACTTATAATAATTCTCAACCGGTTAAAAGATTTCAATGGAGGGTCCTCCCACAGGGAATGTTGAATAGCCCAACTCTGTGCCAATATTTTGTGCAACAGCCATTGGAAGTGATACGTAAAAAATTTTCTAAATCTATAATTTATCATTATATGGACGATATTTTACTAGCTGACTCAAATGCAGATACTTTAGAAATAATGTTTGAAGAAGTAAAGAAAATTTTGCCTTGCTGGGGATTACAAATTGCTCCTGAAAAGATACAAAGAGGAGATTCTATTAATTATTTAGGATATAAAATAGAGCTACAAAAAATTAGACCCCAAAAGGTGCAAATTCGGAGAGATAGACTACAGACTCTTAATGACTTTCAAAGATTATTTGGAGACATTTCTCATCTACGGAATATTGTTGGGGTAAAAAATGATGAACTGACTAATTTGTTCAAAACCTTAGAAGGTGACAAGGACTTAAATAGTCCAAGAGAATTATCACCTGAAGCTGAGAAAGAATTAGCCTTGGTAGAAAAGAAAGTGCATGAAGGACACGTGAATCGTATTGATCCAAAGCTGGATTGCATTTTGGTTATCTTACCTTCTAGGCGTTCTCCTACTGGAATATTAATGCAGAGGGAAGATATTATATTGGAATGGATATTTTTACCAAATAAACCAAATAAAAAATTAAAAACTTATGTGGAAAAAATCTCTGACTTGATTTACAAAGGAAAATTGAGACTTCGTCAATTAGCAGGCATAGACCCAGCAGAAATTGTCGTACCATTAACTAAGGAGGACATTGAAAAATTATGGACAGAAAGTGAACCTTGGCAAAGAGCTTGCAGTAATTTTTTGGGAGAAATTAACAGCAAATATCCCAAAAGCAATAGAATTGATCTTATAAAGAGAGCTGAATGGATCTTGCCTCAAATTGTACGGCAAAAACCCATATCTGGAGTTCGTACATTTTATACAGATGCCAACAAAGAAGGAAAGGCAGGTTACAAATCAGAAAATTTAAGTAAAGTGGTTCAAAGTCCGTATAATTCAGTTCAAAAATCAGAATTGTATGCTATTCTATTGGTATTAATGGATTTTTCAGAACCTCTCAACATAGTAACTGACTCTCAGTATGCTGAAAGAGTGGTGTTACATATTGAGACTGCAGAATTTATCCCGATGCTTCAGAATTAACTTCACTATTTATTCAATTACAAGATACAATCAGGAAAAGGAATCATCCTTTATATATAACTCACATTCGATCCCATACTGGTCTGCCAGGCCCTCTAACACAAGGCAATGATGAGATTGATAAATTATTGATAGGAAATGTGCTGGAGGCCTCAGAATTTCATAAAAAACATCATGTTAATAGTAAAGGTTTAAAAAAGGATTTTTCCATAACCTGGCAACAAGCCAAAGAAATAGTAAAGAAATGTCCTACTTGTTCCTTCTACAATCAAACGCCATTACCAGCAGGATGTAACCCAAAGGGTACTCAGAGAAATGAAATCTGGCAGATGGACGTGTTTCACTTTGCAGAATTTGGAAAACTGAAATATGTACACCACACCATTGATACTTTTTCAGGATTTCAATGGGCAACTGCTTTGAGTTCTGAAAAGGCTGATTCTGCAATCACTCATTTGCTAGAAGTTATGGCCATCATGGGTATACCTGCACAAATCAAAACTGACAATGCTCCATCATATGTCTCTGTTAAAATGAAACAGTTTTTTGCTTATTACAATATAAAGCATATTACAGGCATACCACATAATCCTACAGGTCAAGCAGTTATAGAAAGATCAAACAGAACTCTAAAGGATATGCTAAATAAACAGAAATGGGTAACAAAAACCCCCAGAAATAGACTGCATAATGCTCTTCTAACTTTGAATTTTCTGAATGCCAATGAGAAAGGAACAACAGCTGCAGAGAGACATTGGATAATAGAAAAAACTACAGAGTTAAATCAGCCTATATACTTTAAGGATGTGCTGACCTCAGAATGGAAACCAGGGTATGTATTACATTGGGGACGTGGTTTTGCTTTTGTTTCTACAGGAGAAGATAAGCTGTGGGTACCATCAAAATTGATAAAGGTTCGATTTGAACAAGAGAGACCTCTTAATTAGAGGAGGTGATAGTTCATCAACCAGCATGAACATTCAATTTAAACTAACTTGTATCAATAAAACATGCCTTTTCATTTAATCAGATAATAACTTGCCAAAAAGGAACATCCCCAAAATTAGTCTTGGGGAAAGGTTTTTGTTTTTGTCTTTTAGGAGAATGAAGGTTAAGGAATCTGAAGAACACTGGACAAATGAGACAACTGAAGAAAAGTGACAAATCATCTATCCCAAGAAACAGAGTGAAACGGTGTATGGGTATATATTATCTAAAAAATTTTTTTATGTCTTCCTAAATGTTTGTTTCTGCTTTTCTCTAAAGATTTAACACTATTGGTTTTCTAATAGTCCCAGTTCAATTAAAATTTAAAGCTGACTTTGGAGTTGGAGAATGGCTCTCTCCTTCTTTAAACTCAAGCATGTTGTTAAAAGGAAAATGCAAACTCCCTGTATCATGCCAGAATAAGAGCCATCTTCTGCTATGGTACAGGACAAAAGCAAAATTAATTAAGGGACTATTCTATTACTAATCTCAACTCTTTGATTCTATTCTGATTCTTTAAACTTTTCTCAAAGTATAAATTTTATATCAAAATTTACAAGATTAATATATATATACATTTTAAACTTTGTTAAGATATGAATGGTCACATAGAGTACTAACTAATTCTAGAAAAAAGGCTAGCTGCATATATATGTTTTTGTGTTCGAGTCTCTTATCAGTTTTCTGCAGGAAATCATGGCCAGGCCTAACATCAACTGAAGTCTCCAGAAAGAAGATGGGGCCCCACAACAACAACAATTCCACGTGGACAATAATAATATCATTAAGCTGACAAACATCATCCATAGATCAGCTTTGAACTACAAGGTGCTCAGAGCAAATTTGAGATGACTAGCTGAGATGATCCAGTCTCAAAGACTACTTGAATAAGGACTTGAGATAAACCCTGAACTTTGGCATTATACACAGACTGGATAATGAAGGATATAGTTACCTCTCCTAGAATTTGACAATTAACCTAAAATTTTTCTTTCAGGATAAAGAAAACTTCGCCCATACCCAGCAGGAATCAATTTTAAGAATACGACGCCCACATTCCCAAAGAGGTGGTGTGGGGCGGGTGGTTTTTTGGTCTTTTTAATGGGTTTTGGGTCTGGGATAATTTTCAGTATTTAGGGGGGTTGGTTACAAGTTATTGTCAAGGGTTAGG
The DNA here is from genome assembly GCF_004664715.2 of Peromyscus leucopus. Classification (NCBI taxonomy): domain Eukaryota; kingdom Metazoa; phylum Chordata; class Mammalia; order Rodentia; family Cricetidae; genus Peromyscus; species Peromyscus leucopus. Next base: position 16,251,773 of record NC_051076.1, read on the forward strand.
AAAAAGGCTAAGCAAAGGAGTTTAGATTTAAGGTTCTTGTTTAAAAAAAAGAAAAGAAGAGAAAAGAAAGAAAAGAAAAGACAATTACTAGTTTTAAATACTTTACATTGGATTGGATTGTTTTATATTGTATACAAATTTGAAACTGATATTGTTAGAAAATGCTATATGTATATTTCTAATTGTATTTATTCCATCCATTTAACAATGTAATGCAAATTTCTGATCCTTGAATGTTATTATTACCAACTATTAGGATATAAAGAAATGAAAGCTAGTAGTTAGACATTATCATAGAACTTGTAGTCAGATTAGATATGTTTTAAAAATTAAGCAGAGATGTTTTAGACAGGTCATCTTCAAACCCTTCAGAGATCTACAGAATATGGCATTTAAAATGTTTTAATAACTTAGAAAATTTTTCTTTTTTGAGACATGTCAGCTCCTGGCAGTACTAATCTACTTCAGAGAAAATATGGGCATTGAAGAAACTGCATATGGAGTCAACTTTCCTTGTGGCAAAAGTTAGCCACTGGACAACAAAGTATCCTCGAATCAACAGGACAAAATGGACAGACAGAACACGAAACAAGGGACTACTGATTCTTGCCAAAACAAGTGTGGTTATGGCTTTATCAAAAGGCATCTTCTGAGGCCAGGACAATACGGCCCCATCCCTGAAATGGCCTTCGCATCCGGAAAAGGTACGGTGCCCTTTTCTTCAAAGCAGCTTAACAGGCAGAGGGCCGATGGATTCTGTTGTACAATGGAACAGCAGCTGAAAGCTCATGCCTCTCGAAAGTAGACTGGCATTTAATAGAGGGATGTGGAGAAGAAGGGGATGCTGAGATGAAGCCATATATACACAGCCAAGAAGAATGGACAGCTGAATTTAAAAACTGTCAACAATTTCCAGAATTTAAAATCCTGAATCATGACAGGACACTAGTGGAATTCAGGTGTTTCTGGTACGTGGACTGCTCTCACCCAATGTGAGGTTGAACTGTTGACCTTGTGTACATCCTACTTCACAAATGAGTCTGTCAGATACACTAAGCCTATAGGCTGAAGATGATGCCCCAACACTGCGGAGAAACCTCAGGTGACTGCCCAGGCAGCTGGCTGTTTCTGTCAACTCACAAAATTTTTTGGAAGTTGCTTGCATGCACTTCCTGTTTTTATTTTTGTTAGCTAATATTATTCCCTTCTTGGGTCTCTGAGGGAGTTGAAGATTAGTTAGTTATGGTTGAAGATTAGTTAGTTATAGTTGAAAATTAATTAGGATAGAAAGTGCATTAGATACATCTTGGATTTACCAAAGTAGGATAGATAATGGAATTATTTTCTCTGATTTGTCAAATACCTGTTTAGGTATTTATTACTTGTATATATTGTATATAGTTATTGTACTTTTGTATATAGTTTTTCTTTTGTTAGTTATAACCTTTTGCTTTCTTTTTCTTTTTATTAAAATAGAAAAGGGGAAATGTGGTGGTAATCTAATTGTACAGAATTATTATTTTGATTGTATGTTAATAAATAAAGTTGTCTGGGGGTCAGAGCTATTAGAGCCATAGCAAGAGTGTGGCGGTGGTGGCACACGCCTTTAATCCCATAAGATCTCTGTGTGTTCAGGGATACAGTCAGCATTGGAGACATATACCTTTAAGACCTAGGGGGCTGTACATTCAGACAGTGACGAGGCAGTCATGTGTTTGGGTTTACAACCAATGAGAAGGCAGAACAACATACTATAAAAAAATGAACTGACAGGAAGTAGGTCTCTTTTCGCGAAGCTGGGACAGCAGGAGGAAGGGTGAGATTTTAGCTCTGAGCTCTGACCTCTCGGCTTTCTCTTTTACATTGTTTCTGTGTTTCTTATTTAATAAGACGGTTGGTTACATCTACATGTCTTCCTCCATCACTTTCCACTTTCCTTATTTTTTGAAACAGGGTCTCTTCACTGAATTGAATTTTTGCCATTTTAGCTAAACTGGCCAGCCAGTGAGTCCCTGGGATCCCGTCTGCACTCCATCACTGGGGTTGTAGGGCCTGCAGCAAGATCCAGTTACATGAGTGTTGGGGGTACAAACGTAGGCCCATGCCGTGTGCAGCATTCTACCCAGAGCCAGCTTCCCAGACCCAATATAGATAAATGATCAGTCTGTAAATAATGTCAAGAGTGAAACTTATTCATTTGTAAAAAGAATATTTCAATGAGAAGATATTTAGCTCTTTTGCAGCAAGACTGTCAGCTCTCATAACTTTTCTAGGAAGAAAAAAAGATGCAGCTAAATACTCCGTAACTAGGAACTTCAGTAGAAACAATGTATCTTGAGCTATTTAAAAACAAAACAAAACAAATAAACTTCCCACTTTGGAAAGGAAGCTGGATTTAAAAACCCAATGTACTAGTTGAGAAGGCAAGTGCATAAACTCAGTTCTCAATGACATCAGTAGAATTTGTAATAAGAATGTTAAAATGTCCTAGGAAAACTATACACTTATCAGTAATCGAAGACACCATCTCTCAATGCCTCAGATAAACGACATGGACAGAGACAGGACAGCCAAGCATTCGGCAGCCAATTGTGACTTAACCCGGAACTTAATCTGCCTGGTTGGAACAAACAACACGCAGTCCTGGTTCTCCGTCCAGCGGCAGTGATGCATGTAACTGCTTTCTGCAAACCACGCAATTCTACAGTCCCTCAAAGAGGGGGGTGAGGGAATTCTATTATGTCACCAAAAGTTGGAGCAAAAATATGGCCTCCTAAGGCACAGCCTATCCTGCTATGTGTAGGTGAAAACGAGCATTCCCACAGTGTCGATCCGAGAGCCCAAAAGCAACAGAAGACAGCAGAACTCAAACGGAGAGCCAGGTCCATACCAGAGCCACACCACACTTCAGCCAAATGGCAGTCGCTCTCGCCAGGCTCTTTGCACAGATCCACCACATCTCTGCAGACTGTCTCCGGGGTAACGGGAACTTCTGTGAAGTGCTGCTCACTGTTACTGAGGTACACCGTCAGGAACATCTGAAAGAGAGGAAACCATCACCTGTCGTGTCTGCCGCATAGCATTCCCCTCAGATCCCGGCCCTGAAAGAAAGTGCAGGGGGCTGGCTGGGCCCACAGCACTGGGTCCCTGTCCGTCCACGGACACTGCCGACTGAACGGGAACCACCACAGGACAGCCACCAGGCAGCCTCCCGATGGAAGGGCAAAGCAAACTTCTGTCTGCCAGTTTCATCTGTACTGTTGAAGCAAAAACTTAGCTAGACCAAGACATCAAAGAGATCTTTTCACGAATCCTTTCAGGGTTAATTAAAGAATGTCATCCATGCCAGATGAGGTAGAACACACCTGTAGTCAAGCTCCTCAGGAAGCGGAGGCAGGAGGATTGTGTAGTTTGGGGATTCTGGACTGCAGTGCTCTACACTAACCAGTGGCCCCACTAAGTTCGGCCTCAATGGGATGAGCTCGCTCTCAGGCGTGAATGTTACAAACACATACACACACCAGTGCACTTCTTTTTGGAAGGATTTATAAAAATAAAGTTGAGTACATATTCTGATGCTGAGGGATAAGAAACAGGAACCAGATCACAGAAGGAAAACTCACAGAAGGAAAACTTATTTTCAGATCATGTACATACATTAACTACTCCCAAAAATTTTAAACTGAAATGTTTCAATCAAATCCAATACCTACTCTTAAGTATGAGATTTCATTAACAAATAGCTAGTATACCAAAACCTACCTGATCTTGTATATAAATTCAGTCCAACAGATAATTACAACTCATTGTAAATATTTCCCCTAGTAAAAAAACAAACATCTTAAAAAGCACTGCTACCAACATATGCCCATTAAATTATTTTTAAAATTGTGTTAATTTCTATGCTGAAGAAACTAACACGCTGCAGACAACGTTTGATGGCAATGCAAGTCGTCTAATCCCATGAACACCTGCGCCCTGTGAACTGTCCCATATGAGTATGAAGAGTAACACTTGTAAGGAGCTAGCCCACCTTCATTCCGGATGAAGAAGGGATGCAGAGAGCATGGCCCTTGACAAACAATGGATCAGGGACTGTCTTCCAGAGTAACCAAATGAGACTATGCTGACCACGGAGGAAGTACGGGGTTAGCTGGGCAGTGGGGGCGCACAACTTTAATCCCAGCACTCAGGAGTCAGAGGCAGGCAGTCTCTGAGTTCAAGGCCACCCTGGTCTACAGATCAAACTACAGGATAGCCAGGGCTACTCCAAGAAACCTTGTCTTGAACAAACAAACAAATAAACCAAGTATGGGGTTTATGACTACAATAGAAAAAAAAAAAAGCAAAGTGAGTAGAATCCACACCTGGTCACAGTGACACCTTACCATTACAGAGCTAGAGGGTTTGCCAAAAGTCACCTGACCACCCTTGCAGGCCATCATCCCAGCGAGAAAGCTGCACTAGGCCCTTCGTAAAAGGGCAGCACTGAGGAGGCACAGTGACAGAAACTGACTCAGACATCACAGAGGACCAGAAGATGTGGAGGGACCTGGGCTCTGCTCCTCAGTGTGCTAAAGCCCATTTCCTTGGGGACTTGTCTCCACTTTTTGCAAATGCATCTCCTAACTTACATAGACACCTATCGCATACACAGTAATCCAGAAACAGTAGAAGTGGATTCTGTTAAAATCGTGAACAGATCCTAGAAAGGGGGAATGCTGTCAAGACGCCTAGTATGAACCGAATGTGTTCAAGCTAATCGTCTCAGGCGCTGTGCGTTCTGATAACTGTACCACATGAAGATGTGGGGTCAGAAAGCCTCAACTTAACCCACAAGGCAGCACAGAAGCTCCTTACACACAGCTCCTTAACAACACTGGGAAAAAGATTAACCAAGCCCAGAGAATGCTACTCTGTTGCTGCTGGGCCAGAAATACCAGCACACTTACCCACAGCGGCACAGTATTACGTAGAACTTCTCCATACTCCACCCACACGAAAACTTTCTCTGAAGTTTAAAGCTTCACTGTAAGTGTGAGACTTGACGCTGTTTATTAAATTATAGCAACGCCAGATGGAAGAAGATGCGCTAAACACAGCCCGCCAGCAAATAAACACTGTTACATAAGAGCACCTCTGTGCACTCTGTCCTGCCTGCTATTTTCACAGGCATTATCCATCAGCCTTACACCAACTCTCAGACAAACAGAACAGGTATTCTTTTCTCTTTCTCAATGAAGAGAAAGACTCAGGGCAGTGATCTCCTTGGCTACTGAAACAAGGTCAGAGCACAACTCTTTCTGACCCATCCTCTACTCTTCAAGCTGTCCATGCTTTTGGCAGGAAGATGTTAGGAAGTCCTCCACTTAGCCAGCCACCCCAATTTAATAGCAATCTAGCCTTTCACTTTCTGAAAACCAATGGCTCTGTTATGTTTTGTTTTGTTTTGTTTTGTTTTGTTTTTCGAGACAGGGTTTCTCTGTGTAGCTTTGCGCCTTTCCTGGAACTCACTTGGTAGCCCAGGCTGGCCTCGAACTCACAAAGATCCGCCTACCTCTGCCTCCCGAGTGCTGGAATCAAAGGCATGTGCCACCATCGCCCAGCTATGGCTCTGTTATTTAAAAGCATCATAACTACTATAAGAATATGAGAGAAGTGCTCCTCCCGGGGTACCTGCCCCATGGAGCTAACACTGGTGTGAATGGCAAGTGCCTGAACCAACACCTTTCTTCCCCATAAAGACTAGCTGTGGCGATCTGGTACCTGTGCTAAATCCTCATTCTGAACCAGCAATGGCATTTTGTTGGCTTCCTGGACAGATCTAATTAGAACTCCACATTCATTCTACAGAGTGCTTAGGAAACACTCATCTTTTTTTTAAGATGTATTTATTTATTATGTATATAATAAATATTATACAGTGTTCTGCCTGCATGCCAGAAGAGGGCACCAGATCTCATTATAGATGGTTGTGAGCCATGATGTGGTTGCTGGGAATTGAACTCAGCACCTCTGGAAGAGGAACCAGTGCTCTTAACTGCTGAGCCATCTCTCCAGTCCAACACTCTTTTCTTTAAAATGAGTTTTATGTTCCCTAAAAACTGCCATTTAATCAGGTGCCACCACAAAAGCCAATACTGACTACAGACAAGACCATGTGTCCTGCCCACACCAACAACACCACCACCATTAATTTCACACCTCCTCACTTCCGCCCAGAGGCTCCGCTCTACCGCAGTCCTCCAGGCTGTTCCACAACAGGCCAGGCCTGGGTCCACCAGAAGTCTGCACTCACTGTTCGTTCCTGCTGAGCATGCTCTTAAGCAGCCTGACTTGCCTCCCCTTCTGTCCACACAGCTGTCACCCCCTCAGTAACATCTTCCCGGCAACCCCACCTAAAATTCCAACATCAACACACACACACACACACACACACACACACACACACACACACACACACACACAGCCACTGCCTCTGCCTAGGTTCTGACCTGCCAGTCCTCGGCTTTCCACTCATTACAAATGTGAGTGTCACGACGTCGAAAGGTCGTCTGTCAGTGTGCCTTCAGCACACAACACACATCAAATGCTGCAGACGGTAACACCCTGAAGCACAGAGACCAAGTTAAAGTCTGCAAGTCGTACAGCTATGAAATTGAAAACCAAGACCCAAACATAGGCTGATTTCCTCCAGAGACTTTGCTCTCAACAGCCACATGGGACACACTTATCACTGACAGCAGTTCTGCCTTTCAGAGAAATGTTTTTGCCCACAACACATCATCTTACCCTCAGCTCATTTCAGTTAAGTTCTACTGGGTATCACTAAATGGTCTTGCATATAGTATACAGCAAACTAGAGGCAGATACCTTCAGTTACACCCGGCCACCACCATTCTGCTTCTGATTCAACGTCCTTTCTATTCATTCAACATTTATGGATGATCTATGGTCTGGATTCTAATGTAGAAATAATCTGGTGAAATAGTTAATACTGAGCAATTGCAGAGGGAGGGAGAGAAGGGGGATTACAGAAGAACAGAAAATCTGTGTGGAAAAGACACAGCGGGGAGCTCCCTCTCTCTATTTCCCCTATCTTCCCCAAGGAGAGCCAGATGGCTAGGGAGCTCTGGTGCACATGCACAAGTCACCTTCCTAAGACACAAGGGAGAGAGAAGAGGGAACTGTAGGGGAACAAAACGCCAGCTGAAGAGCCGAGCTCTTCTCCACACTGCTGGGAGGGCTCTTAAGCAGGCAGCCACCATCTAAGGAATGAGGCACAAGCCCAGCTAAGGTTGGGCAAGGAAGCCACACAGAGAACAAAGGCCTCATGAGGAAACAGCTGGTCACATCTGTGGAAAATGAAATCTCTGTAGAGAGAGGAAGAAGAAAAGATCACAGGAGCAAGCGGAAACCAGCATGCAAGTCTTTATGGGCAGAGGTTCTAAAATGCTGGCAAGGACAGAGGGTAGGTCAACACAGATTGCTAGCCCGGCCCCGACAGGTTCTGATTCAGCAGATATGGGAAGGGAACCAAGACTCCTTCATGTCTAACAAGTCCTGGATGGTGTAACTGGTCTAGAAACCTACCAAGAACCATTATGAAAGGCCAAAACAAGGGACTTGGATTGTAACTCGTGAGGCCTCTGGAGGCAAATAATTAAAATAATAACAATAATAATAATAATAATAATAATAATAATAATAATAATAGTTACAATAGATCCGTTGCCAAGGGCCTCAGGAAGAAGATAGAGAATTGCCTCTTTCTCCTCTTAGAAGACATGAGAACAAAATGAAGTTACTACACTTTTGAAACATTCTTTTAAAATTATGTCAAACGTTTCCTTAGTCTAAGTATTCACCCAAGTTATAAAGGTTAAATATTACTTCAAATCTCTCAACTCAAAACCTAGCCACAATGATGGAGTTTAATGTGACAACCTATGATTCCATTTCAGACACTAAAGAGAATGAAATGCAGACTTGTTTCCATGACTGTCCCTCCTCCTTCCTCCTCTACTTGAGAAGAGAAGGGAGAGGAACGACTGCGGGCTGGACTAGCTGTGTGGGGTGAGTACAGGCTGAAGGCTGAAGGCAGTCCATACTGCACACCGCTACCTGCTGTCAGCTTTGCTCTACAAATGTGCTCTCCTAGATGACCCACGTATTCTCAAACTACAATTAATTCCCAGAAATAAGGCAGAAATAAGTGAAGCAGTTACTGTTTAGTTCAGATCAAATGACTTTTAAATCACCATGATTAAAAAAAAAAAAAAATGAAACAAATTTCAAAGTTAGATGTGGTAGCATTCACACTTGGGAAGCTGAGGCAGGAGAATTTAACTTCCAATTATATTATTGTTGAAAATTTAAAAATAATTTTCAGCTTGAAATCATGCCTAATGCGATTATTGCTTGTTTCTGCCTCTTCCAATGACCAACCTTAGAGGGGAACATGCAGCAAAGGATGAAATGCAACCCCAGGACACTGCACACTAGTTTGTGCCAAAGCCACATCTACACAGAACTTCCAGGAACACAAGGGTGCGTCTAACACTCAGTTTAAAAGACAGGCCACAGACTTAGTCTACAGCTTCATTGTGATGGAACATGCATTCACTGTAATTAATGTCACTGGCATAAGGACACTTCGTTTTCAAAAAGTTATTTCAGACGGAAGTAGGAGCAACCTCTCAAGAGGACACACAGAGCACTGACTAGGGCACTGTAAGGAACTGACTTTGAGTCCGAGGTTTAAGTTTATTCCCTTGACTGAGAGGTTATTTATTTATTGGAGTGGTACACGTGTGTCACTGTATGTGTGGAGGTCAAAAGACAACCTGCAGATATTGGTTTTCTCTTCCTACCATACGGCTCCTTGGGATCAAACGTAGGCTGTCAGGGTGGCAACAAGGACCTTTACTCACTGGGCCACCTTAGCAGCAACTGTTCATTTGGTTTTAAAAGCCATGTGATGTCACAGGGGAAGAAAACCAGAACCTTGGTCTAAGATGTTTGTTGTAACAGGAAGTAAAGCCTGACCAGTATACCTTCAGAGTTGCCATTTGTGAAAACTCACACTTTAGACTTACCTATAGGAAGTCAGGGGTACAAGGAGAAAGGCCTGCCTTTCAAAGAAAAATGAGCAATCTATAAAAAGAACAAAAATCTTTTTCCAATTTCCCAACACATAAGAAATTTCCCAAAAACTGGTAGGTAATTAAGCTAGTGCTGAGATTTAGAGGAAAGCTGAAGGGTTTCTAATTCCTCTGTGAAGAAAAATGTAAAAGATCCCTCCAGTTTGCTATTTTGCTATGCTCACCCAAAGAAAGCCCCAGACTGCTTTCTGGAGAAGAATGCCGAGAAACTCCTTTTAAGCCAGCCCTGCAAAAATACCTTTCCAAACACTGACTCAAAAAGGGTGAGGGTGAGGGTGTGTGTGTGTGTGTGTGTGTGTGTGTGTGTGTGTGTGTGTCACACACAAACAATAGTATTAGATTTTTAATTAAAAAATAACATTAAGGACTATGGTGTTGCACAAGAGCAGAGCAAAGGTCTGCCATGTACCAGAGCCTGGGTCACACACACACACACACACACACACACACACACACGCACACCGCACACACACACACGCACACGCGCGCACACACGCACACGCGCGCACACACACACGCGCACACACACACACACACACACACACACACACACACACACACACACACACACACACACACGCACACAGCACCATCCACCAAAGTTTCCTCCATCTCTCAAACTCTCACGGGGACTTCCGGCCTGAACACAGCTGGCTATACAACACTTGAGGGTTTCTAATGGGGATCAGATCATTCCAGTCAGTCTCCTGCTCCTGTGGTTACTCGGCTGGCAGGAAGTATATCAGAGCACGTAGCTGGCTTTCTCAGGCAGGCATGCTCTGTCCCAGCCCCTGCACGAAGCCACTGTGGGATTACTCCGATCTCTGAGCGGGCAGCATATGGGGTTCTCAGTGGCTATGGAATCTCTTTCAGGAGCCCCAGGCATACTTCATCTCTGAGGGCCTTCCCAGCCTTCCTGCAGCTCACAACAGTCCAGCATGCTTGCTGGGCTCTTTCTTCCCCTCTGGAGTCTACCCTGGGCTGTCAGGCTATGTTGAAAGTCCTCATCAATTGCCACGAGTCCTACCTACCAATCTTCTAGTAAGACTCGATCATATTAAAACTCTTCTGTGCTCACTAAATATGCTGCTTTTTATGCTGGCATACTTTTAACCTAAATCTATCAGCGTCTATCAGCTAATCTGAGTTATTTAAAGCAAAGTCACAAAATCATAGCCAATGTATATTTTTTTACATCATCAACTATTTCTTGGACCACTTACGAGAAGTTAGAACCTGGCTATTAACTCATGAAGCATCAATTTGAACAATGCTCTGTGAGAAAGTTAATCATACATAAAACATGCTGTCATTCATTCAATACCATGTAGAGTGGATGATCTAAAATAATCAACATGGGGAGTTACACAATAAATTGTGATTGTTTTAATTAAAGCAAAAAAGCATTATACATGAAAAATAGTGTTTTATAAGCAAGGAGCCTCTGGCCTTTGCTTCCTGGTAACAGTTGCTTCTATACTCAACTTTCGGCATGGTGTCTTATCAAAGTCAGTCACTCCAAATAAGCTTCTGGTTCTGTCTTCCTCTTAACCCCAACCCCTCGCTAACTTCGTGGACTGAGAGCTTATCGTGCACACACAGTTCCAAGTAAGAGGAATACAGGAATGAAAAACTGCCTTCTTCGGGGCAGAATGAAAAGACTAATGCTACACCGATGAACGGTGGAAGGTGAAGGATAGCGTTAGACAAGAGATGGTTCAGGGATTAAGAGCACTGGCTGATCTTCTCTTCCACCACACCCTGATTTCAGTCCCATCCCCTACATGGCAGCTCAGAACTGTCTGTAACTCCGGTCCCCACTTCTTCGGCCTTCTATGGGCACTGCATGTACACAGTGCATAGACATACATCTAGCAAAACACCCATACACATAAATACAATAAATAAAATGTTTATTTTTAAAGGGATAAAGAGTGTAGGCTTTATTGCTGGGGAAATCAGGTTTGCATATTTTGATAATTTCAGATAATTCCAATTCAATTACAGAAAATGAAGGTTTGATCCTTACCCAAAAGGCTTAGAACTACAAGTGTTTCAGAATTTGCTTTGTTTCTGTATTTTGGAATATTTGCAAATACCCATGAAAGTCTTTAGACTAGAGACTCAGGTATAAACATGAAATTCATGTGTTTTATATATACCTATACATACAGCATGAAGGTTGCCTTTTTAATTGCAATGTTTCACATGCGGTCAGGGTTGAAATTTACTACTCATGACATTCTGTCCACACTCAAAGATTTCAGATCTTGGAGGTTTTTGGATCAGGGTGCTATGTACTTAAAGCTCAACTGAGTGTGGTAGTTAACACCTATAATCTCAGCAACCAAGGCACGGAGGCAGAAGAATCATGCCAAGTCTGGCTTACACAGTAATACCCTGCATGAAGAAGGAACAAAAATACCTTAAAAAAAAAAACTTACATCAAATGATCAGCTCCACCGTAGTAGCGTCAAGTCACCGAGTAAGAAATCTAAATCCACACTGTCTTCACTTCTCTCCTAGAACAGCTCATCTGCAGGCAGCCCCTGCCCATCCGCTCATGGTGAAGCCAGCCCTACAATTTTACACTAACTCAGACCGTAAAACCTCCTCTAGCTGCTCCTACACAAACACCCCAGCGCAGCAGAGGGAATGCTCTTTGCCAGTCAACCACTCAGCCTTCCCCGACTACATCCCACTCCCCGTACACACAGTGAGTGCAATCTGTGTCTGCCTGAGTGAACTAACGACACCGAGTCAGAGAGTCAACACTCCATGGAGGAGAGGGGCACTTACAGGAGAAGGGAACATGATGGTCAGTGTGTGTGCCTCAAGAAACAGCTATCCATAAACACACAGCATTACTTCAAAGGGAGCATTTCCAAAGCTAGATAATGTTTCAAATGAAGGATAGAATACCACCTATTTGGAGACAAATTTAAAAACTTTCTTTTCAACTCTATCCAAAACTGAATTCCATCCAAGTTTAAATACATCATCCAAAGCAGTATCTCTTGAAGTCTCTCTGCTTTCCAGTAGCTGTCATAATCACAAATAAATTAAAAGGAGCAAAATATATTCCTAATGAATTCTTCCTGCCTACAACTATTCTGTAAGATCAATGTTGCTATGCTCTCTCCTACAGGGGCATTGCTACTGTGTTACTGCGTGCCTTGTTTTACATGAAGCTACTATTACATGCTCCATTTTACCCTTCACACGGAAAGATGGCCGAGTGCAATGGAGCAGAGCTGGCTATGAACAGGAAGATGCAAACGGATTCACGTGCTGTGAGCAAGAGAAAAACTGAACACCCCTGCAGCCCTGTGGCGTCCTAATGAGATTCCTTAGGAACGTGAAATAGCAGTAAGGGTGACCGGATGCTCCCTTCTGAATGCTGACTTGGGGATTTTGAATCTTTTGGTCAGTTTCTGTAGGCAGCTAAAATTTGAAATGGGATGGACCCTTGACACAAAGGGGCTTCATGTCATTGGGCTAGATAACAAGACCCTTGAAATCTGCCTAAGGTGTTTATTATGCTGTAGTAGAGGCCTGTCCTGAAGGATCCTGGAGAGAGAAAAACAGTGTTTCTCACAAGGAACACACAGTTTTGTATAGACCGGAGCAAAAATAATGGCCAAGGTGAGCACTGCATAAGTCCAAGGAAAAGGAGACTGAAGATAAAGGGTCTAACCGCACCCTGACCAAATAGTTGAAAGAAAATGAAAGGAAGGAAGGAGCATAAATTTCAGGCTCTAGAGAGCAACAACCAAAATACCAGAGTACCGAGCTACCTTTAATAATACCGTTGGGGGCCAGCAAGACAGCTCAGAGCTAAAGGTGCATGCTGTGCACGCCCGACAGCCAAGCTGGAGCTCCAGAACCCCCTGGAGGAGAGAACCTCCTCTTGACAGTTGTCCCCTGACATCAACAAGTGCACCATGGCACGCCCGATCCCACACACACACCAAAGAGAAAACGAAAACAACCCTGCTGTTCAAACCAGTGTCTCTACTTCATAAAATGAATGCACTTATCAAACATTACCTGCATCTTACAGACTAGCTTAGCTGTCATCATCTACAGCTTGTGTGATGGAGAAAACATGAGGAGACAGTTGTTCAAGTCAACTTGACTTAGCTTCCTTAGGTCTGTCTACTCTGTACCTATGTTAGGAACATGAAAACAGCACTGATTTCAAAGCAAAAGGAAGTCAAGGCGCAGTGAGGCAGGATCCAGAGCTGTGGAGCAACATGGCTGTGGTCAAAGGCTTCCGAAGGCACTGACAAGGCTGTAGGCCATGTTAACCTGAGCATTCCGTCAATTACAAGTCAGCTGGGCCCAGTGGCACATGCTATAACCCAGCTGGGTATTTAGGAAGCTGAGAAAGGAGGACTGTCAATGTAAGGCCTACCAAGGCCACAAAAAGAGTTCAAATTAGACTGGGCAACTTACGGAGATCCTATCTCAAAAGTAAGAAGCAAGCTGTGGGGCTGGCAAGATGGCTCAGTGGTTAAGAGCACTGACTGCTCTTCAGAGGACCTGGGCTCAATTCCTAGCACCTACATGGAGGTTCACAACTGTCTGCGACTCCAGTTCCAGGGACCCAACACTATCTTCTGACCTCCACAGGCACTAGGCATGCATATGATAAACAGACATACATCCAGACAAAATCCACTTTTAAAATAAATAATCATGGGGTTTTTATGTTTTAAAGTGAAGAAGTGAATGACAGGTAAATAGCTCCATTCCTACCTTGTTCTGATTCTCAACCCTAGGAAGTCTACTATTTCTCCTCTTACCCCACACACCCCTCAATGTCACCTAAGACAAGCTAGAAGAGCAAGTGGTAAAGTGTATACACTGAATCTACAACTAGTTCCTACCATCGGCTGGGCCCTTCATGTGGCAAGCTGAGCCTTTTGTTCATTTTTCCCAGTGTTCTTGCAGCCTTGGCATCCCTAGAAGCCCTTCTCCACACAGCCAAGAGAACAGGCTTTCTAGTCGTCAGACCATGCCAACTCTCACTATCTTGCACTCCTCGGGTGGCTACCACACCCCTTCCACAGAAAATCCACATGCCGCCAGTTCTCGACCTCACTTCTGCCACTCTCCCCCTGCCCTCAAAGCCCTGGCCTAGCTGGTTTCCAACACTTGATGATGGACATCTGCCCCCACACACTGGAAATGCTCCATGTGGAAATCTTATTGTTGGCTCATTCCTTCCTGCCATGCAGGTCTAGTAGAAATGTCACTTCCCTGGCTACCCGATATAAAGCAGCCACCCAGTCACATTAACCTAACTTAAATCCCATCTAATGCCATTTCTTCCTTTTACATGTGTCTCAACCTCCCCAGGCTCCCTGGAAGGTAGTCTCCCTGGAAGATGTCCTATTCACACTCAGAAAGGAGCCTGAAATACGGAGGACATTCACTTAACATATACTGAACATGTGCTGCCCCCAAACAGCCAAAAATGAAGAGACATGATCCAATTATGATTCCATCCAAATCAGCCCTCACTGAACTCACCACACAGACAGACAGTCCTGAGAACACAGTAGGTGCTCCGACCTACCTCCATCTCCACACTTCTTCAGGTCCTTCTGACCATCCCACCAGCTGGAGATGGCTGTAGAAGCCACCCAGCCATTTCAGTTTCCCGCCTTCAACCTTTCCCAGGGCCTCCATCCCAGCCTCTGACCCTTTTGTTTTGTTTTCCTTCCCACTCTGTTGAAAACGACCACTGCAGGAGACTGATTAAACATCGCTCATAAAAAGAGAATTAGTAAGCCCTTCTCTCTTCCTAGGAATGAGAAAAGTCTAAGCTTTCTATAGTAGTAGAGGGGAATTTTTTGTTAAAGGTCACTGAGATATTTCCTCTACTTAGGGGCAGGTAACCACCTACCTTTCAATGGGAACTTGGTAAGAGACCTACCAATTTTCTCATTTAGCGTGCATTTAAATAGAAAAATCTCCGTTTTCTTTTTCTACTTCAAAAATTAGTTACATTCTAGAGAAAATTTTTAAAATTTATTTTTATTTATGTGTATATGTGTATGTGAGAAAAAGTACATACATGTGGAGACCAGAAATGAGGATCGGAGGATCCCCAGGGGCAGGAGCTGTCGTGAGCCACCCAGTCCTCTGGAAGAGTAGCAAGTGCCCTTAACCACTGAGCCCTCTCTCTAGCCTCTGAAGAGCAATTTTTGAAGTTATCATTAGCCGTTAGCCAAAATAACATGGCGACTGTTTGCTCTGTAAGTACTAGCCCAAACACTTGCAAGCTTGAACAGAGCATCTATTTGCAAACAGCTCGCTCAAACCTCACTTCAATGGAATGGCCAGAAGCAAATTACTGAAACAACTTTGAGCTTCAAATTCTGTCGAACGAGCATGGAAAGATCAACTTCACTGTGTAACAAGGAGACTAGCTAGGAAGACCTCTCTAGTCACTGGGCTGTGTTAGACAAAGGGGCTCTAGATAGGAGCTGGTCACCCCACCTCCCACCTCACCCACCTCCAACTCCAGGTTTTCAAGCAGACTGTCCCACAGTGGAGGATCAGTAAAGTGCCCTAACCACCTTTTTTATTATCACTAGTAGCTTAAATTGGTACTTTATAATTGTTCATTGTGGTTTTCTTATAATAGTACTTTTCTATGGAGATTTTAGTTGATGTGTTGGAAACTGACCTAAATTTCTAAGGGGCTGGAGAGATGGCTCAGGAGTTAAGAACATATACTGCTCAATTCCCAGCGCCCAGGTTATGAACCACCTGTGCCTCCAGCTCCAGGGGATCTACAGGCACCTGCACTCATATGTGCATACCCTCACACAGAAACATACAACCACATGTTTTTTAAATTAAATCTTTTCAAAATTTTTCTAGGAAAGCAATTAATATGTGTTTCAGAAGTTCAGTAGTTATGACCAGTCAACTGGGCATTTTCATTGGCAATTTGGTGCTAGTATATTGTAAGTAAATTAGCTTTTGCATTATTCTACATAGAAAAAAACCAAAACCACGCAAAAGCATACTTGCTAAGTTTCTTACCCACAATCTAAAACTTGACCTCAGCACCTCTCTGGCAGAACAGTCCTTGGTGTTGAGTGCCACTGCTTCCTGCCTCCTTCTCTACTGAGTGCCTGTGACCAACCCCTCTACGTCCAGTACAGATGAAGGATCTGAAAAGTCTTACCACTCCAACGAAGAAGACATTTCAAATGTGGTCATTTTATCCACATTTTCTCAATTCTAACTGATAAGAGAAAAATGTTCTGTTTAGTACCTAGCACACTATCAAAGCCCAGTATTTAACTAGTGTTCGGCCTGATTAGGTGGCATGAACTGAAAAGAACACTCTGGATTCCTAAGCTCTTACAGCCCATACTTCTAGCTCTCTGAGACATTTGTTAGTGGAGAAACCTAGGGAGAGGTTCCTAACACATGACGACATATTGGACCAGCATGCACTGCTACAAAGTTCTCCTGTCTGAGCTGAAGAAAACCTAGTCAAGCTGCAGATTTCACAAGGGCTCCATGTGCCTTTTAAAAGATGGCCACCTGTGGTAGATCACCAAGAGATAAAGGCAAAGTATTCCTTAAGAGCTCTAACACTCAAGTCCTCACTGTCCTAGGGTCGCTGGGAAGGGGGGACCACCAGCTCTTCTAGAAAACTAACCATGATCCTCCAGGTCCCTTCCAGATAAACTAATTCTCTTTAATTCTTAAAATATGGGGCAGTGCATACTTGCTGACATTTCTTCATACTGTCTTAAATCTGACTTCTCTGAAAGGCAAAAAAGAAAAAAAAATTCAAATGTGAAATCACACGTACTATAACTGAAGTCACAAGGCCACAAAACTGAAACACGTGAAATTTCTTTCGTACATTTTTAAAACAGATGATTCAACAGCCTTTGAGAATTACAACTCTAGACACAGGAAGTCATCTTTAAGAACGGAGCCTCAACTTCATTCTGGAATAAAACCCAACACGCAATTCTTCCAGTCCTAGTCAGCTGGAAGGATTCTTTCAGAGCACAGAATTTACCCAGGCTCGACGGCCACATCTGTAACATTTTTAATGTTTGTTTTTATGTCATGTGCACTGGTGTTTTGTCTGCATGTGTGTCCGTGTGAGGGCATCGGATCTCAGGAACTGGAGGTTACAGACAATCGTGGGCTATCATGTGGGTGCTGGGAATTAAACTCAGGTCCTCTGGAAGAGCAGCAGCCAATGCCCTTAGCCACTGAGCCATCTCTCCAGCCCCCACATCTGCAGCTTAAAAAATTTTTTTTAAGTTTAAAATGTTTTTTCAGTTTGGAAAATATTGCAAATAAAATAGGACTTTTGAAAATACAGTACTTGGGTTGGGGATTTAGCTCAGTGGTAGAATGCTGCCTAGCAAGCACAAGGCCCTGGGTTCGGTCCTCAGCTCCGGAAAATAAACAAACAAATAAATAAAAAGCAAATACAGTACTTAAGCTACTTTAAGTTCGGCTTTTGGGGTGTAGACTCCACAAATCGCACAGAGCAGAACTACAGACTAGAGAAAGCGCTGACCAGGTGTCAAACCACTAAAGGAGTCACCGTGATAACCAATTAGCACTCCTGATGCCAGAGCTCAGAGAATCAGGTTTTGTTCTCCAGCACTACAAAACAACTAACTCCAAGTAATTATGCCCCTGCAGCACTGACAGGAAAAATTGCCACAAATTTAAAACTAAGCTGTGGTCAGATCAACTGAGCTTTTTAAAATAAGCTAGTGTGTCTGGAAAGATTATCTGTAGTATGATGGCATTTGGTTTGATTGCACATGCAAAACAGTCACCACCAGGCACAGACAGCTATTTAAACATAATTAAAATGAAATCATTTTCCAAGTTCAGTTCTTCACTCACAATAGCCACACTGTGTACAAGGTACCACCAGATAACACAGGACAGCACCCCCACTGTCTACACAAGTATGTCCAAATGCTCCACACAGGCAAACCCCAGTCCTCCGGCCTTCTATGGGACACTGGCGATTACAGGGTGTAGTTTTTCACAGGCAGACTTTTGCTTTTTAATTTACCACTTCAATAGCAGATATGAACTGAAATGTTTATGAAACCGTTTTCTGAAAAGAGCAGTAAATGCTTTCAGAGCTCAATAAGCTCTTCCATAAAAACGTATTTTTGTTGGAATATAATACTTCACAAAATGGAAGTAATAAATGAAAGAAATTTAGTATAATTTTCAAGTGGGTGAGAATTTCTGTTTTGGATAATTGCCTCTGTGTGAAAATCAGTCACAATGAATGGAAAACTGAAGAGCCACCCTGTCCAGGCACAAACGGCCCTTCTCACATGATGGTGAGGTGTCCACTAGGAAATCAGTCTCCCCTCACTGAGTGGTGCAGACAGCTCAGGACAAGAGATGCTAAGCATGGCAGGTATCTGAAAGCGAGAGCGATCAGCATCCCACTTGCACAGCTACCCTCTCATTAGCCCGCTGTGATTCTCGACTTATTTTTAGCTAGCCTGCTAAAATGCAGCTTCACTTCTGGCTCTGGAACCAATTATCACTTCACGTCCCACATAAAGGAAAACTACTTGAGTCTGTACTATTGGGTGAGAAAATACACAAATACCATTTTGTGTGTATTTGATATAATGCAACAGAACTCCAGAATGCCTTCCAAAGCCAACCAAGGAGCACACTTAGTGCACAAAACTGCACTTGGAAATGGTTAGAAAGGAAAAAGTTTAAATTATGTATATTTTACCACATTAAAAAAAAAAAAGTACATCAAGGCAACTGGTCTAGCTCTGAGTGCCCATCTTTCCATTAGCATGATGCTTTTCCTGATAAACTTTTGGTTTTCCAAAGTAGTAACAAAATACAACAAAACCTGACTTGTATCAGAATAAAATTCCAGGCCTATTAAAAGGTAAAGATGAAAACCACATTTAAGAAAATGGTTTTAGGACAGGAATGGTGGCCCATGTCTGTTATCCCAGCATTCCAGATGCTGGTGCAGGAGAAATGCTGTGAGCTAAAGAGCAGCCTGGGTGTAGGTACTGCACCAGCCAGGCAGGTCTATCTCAAAGAACCAAAATATACTTTTAGGGGCTTTATAGCTCAGTGACAGAGTGCTTGTCTAGCATGTATACAAGGCCCTGGGTTTCATCCTCCCAACCACATACACAAAGTTTTCTTTTCAGATACCCTGATAATACAAGTATAAAGGCACATACAACCTGAGGCTTGTGTGCTGGAGATGCTTAGCAGTTAAGAGACCTTGTTATTCTTACAGAAGTCCTGGGCTCCATTCCCATCATCTACAGAGCAGCTCACGACCATTCATAGCTCCAGTTCCAAGGGACCTGATGACCTCTTCTGACCTCTGTGCATCAAGCACACGCATGATACACAGACATACATGCAAGGAAAACACTTGTATACATACAATAAATCTTTTGTAAAAAGAACACAAGGCTGCTAAATGAAAATCTATCATATTTTCATGTATCACAGAATAAGAATCTTATGTGTAATCATGGTTGCCAATTCAGGAGTTTGCCAGCACCTACCCCAAGCCAGGCACTGTATTAATCCCTCCCTTCACAAACAGTAACTCTAATCTTCCAAACTACCCCAAGAACTGGTATTCTATCATCCCTATGTTACAGATTCTGAAGCAGAGAAACAGTTTTGTTTTTAACATCTGCGATTACTAATGCTATGCAAAATTCCAGAGGGCATCATGCACATTACACCTGTTCTATTGAGATTATATTCTGACATCAGAAAAGCAGTCAGAACCACACTACTTAAGTGATTTTAGTCCCAAGATTCGTAACTTCTTATAAGAATTCTGATGATCTGCTATGTAGTTGGGAGAAAAACATCCCCACATAAAGCAAAAAGAAAAACAAAACAAAACAAAGGATACCTTGATATTAAACTGATCTTTCAGGAAGAAGTCATATTGCAACAAAAACACCTATTCTTTTCCTTTTACTGTTCAGAAAAACAAAAACAAACAAACAAAAAACTGGTAAACAACCTACAAAAGTTTTTTTCACAGCAAAAAATTAAAAAACACAAGGAATAAAAAAGTTCACAAAGAGCCAGCATGGTGACTCAGGCCTTTGATCCCAGCACTCTGGAGGCAGAGGCATCTGTGAGTTCCAGTCCAACCTGGTCTACAAAGTGAGTTCCATGACAGCCAGAGCTGTCACATAGAGAAATCCTGTCTGGGGGGAACGGTGTGTGTGTGTGTGTGTGTGTGTGTGTGTGTGTGTGTGTGTGTGTAACAAAACCTATCATTATCAAGATATGTATTTTACTATGAGGTATTCACATCACAAACCTAACTCCATAAATGAGTACTAAACCAGAAGATCCAAAACGCTAACAATTCCAAATTCCTTGACTCTTACCAATAAAAACCATGCCAAGCCATCTAAACCCCCAAAATAAAATTATTATGGACATGTACAAGATAGAAAAATGTACATCTTCCACGACACAAGGGGACAAGGAGACAATATAGTATATTCTGCATGTGTAATTACAAAAACAAAACAAAATAGAAACCACACACACATACACAGATTTCATCACTCTATTCCACGGATTTTACAAAAGCAAAAAAAAAAAAAAAGAGGTTGTTTTAGTTTTTGTTTTGTTTGTTTTCTTAAACAAGTAAAGCTATATGAACATGGGTTGGGGGTGGTTAGGGATGGGTATTAAAATACATAAACTTTGCAAAGAATATATAAAAATTATTATTATTTAAAAAAAGAAGTCAAGTTGGTTGCAAGAATGATTCTGCCTGAGAAAGGAGCAAATACAGCACCCACGAGGAAATCCACTACAGGAGCCACCAGAACCGGCCAACTCTTGCTCTCGCTAAAGAAAAGTGGCTTTTCGGAAACATCTCCATCTAACCTGCAGATCACCTGTGGTCTGTCTGGTGATCAAGTCAGATGCCTAAAGAACTCACTCCTCTTCTTCCGAGGTCTTGCAGAGCAAGCTGTGGGAGCGAGGCACCCAAGTTTTCCTGCGAACTAAAACTTTTAAGGCTACGTTTACCAAAACCTGTTTCCACAAAGAGATAGTGTGACTTGTCTGCTCTCGCCAACAATCAGATCGAAATTCAAAAGGGGAGGGGGGGAGAGAACTAGCAGAAATAAAGAAAAAGAAAGGCAAGCCTTTCCAAGCGTTATGCTTCACTCAAAGTAAAACGCTTAAACAATTAAAGAACAAGCTTCCCGGTTCTCTGGCTCTTGACCTTCAGAACAACCCCCAAAAGGTCTCAATCCGAGAGGCAAAGTTTGGAGCGGCGGCCCAGAGCTGACGCCCTGACCCGCGAGGCAGCACCGGGACCCTCGCGGGGACCGGGCGGAACGGAGCGTCGGAGTCCCGAACCCCGGAGCTCAACTGGCTCCACTGACCCGGCCCCCGCGCCCCGCACACTTCCGGGCCCCACGCCCCGGCCCCAGCACGCCCACACGCTTACCGGCATCATTTTGGACCCGAACCGCATGGAAGCGGGAGTCTGGCCGCGGCCTGGCCGAGCAGAAGTGGCCCCGGGGGTCGCGGGCCGGGGAAGCCGAGCGAGGACGAGGCCGCGCACCCGGCGGCCGACCTGTTGCAAGGCAGCGGCGCGCGAATCCCTTCAGCCGACCCGGACGCCACCGAGCCCCGGGCCCACTCCCCGCGCCGGTCCCGGGGACGCGACGCGGCTTTGTCTCGGCGCTCGCGACTCCCTCCCCCTCCTCCTCCTCTCCGAAACCAACTAATCCCGGCCGGGCCCCCTCCGAGGCGCTCTGGCCCCGCCCCCTCCCGCCAGGCCCCGCCCGCGGCGCGCCCGGAGGCTTGAGGGAGGGGCGACGAGGGCGCATGTGCAGACTCCGGGGGCGGGGCCCGGAGGGGGCGGAACCTTTTCGCCTGGGGAGGAAAGTGTCAGCGCTGGGGCGCGGCGGAGCTGCTCCTGTGCGCGCCTCCAGGCGGAGCGGGGGAGCGGGCAGGCGGGCAGGCGGGCGGCGCCGCAGGAGAACAATAATCGTAAAACCCGGGGATGGAGCCCAGGGCTGTGTCCCTCGCCTCTACGGCAGTTCCGAGTTGCTCAAGACATCCCTTTGCCTAAGGAACCGTGATCCTGCCTCCAGGCGCTGGCCGCCGAGCAGCCCTGCGGCGCCACGGGACACACCAGACTCCGGGAGCCCTAGGGGATCCGACCGCCCCACAAAAGGGAGCCTCGCGAGTCCCGCCTTGGCCCCAAGCACGTTCTTCTCGGCAGGAGCTCTCGAATGTGTCCTTCCTTCCCGTCCTCAGGCCATGTCCAGGGCCTCCTCTAAAATGTTACCTGCTATGATGTAAGGAGAAAAAAAAATACTTGGATGTTCCTGACGTGGGAGGTGTTGTGTATGCTTTGAAGAGTCAAGGGTTTGGAAACGTGTCAAACAGCTTTCTGAGGCGCTCTTCAGCTTGTCACACGTCACACACTTGACACAAGGATCGTCTTTTCGTGCTGTGGAAGCTCACGCTGGGAAAGTTGCTGTGTTTCGCTTTGAGAGAGGGCAACAGAGCTAGCTGGGGAGCCCTCTTCCGCCATCCAGAGAGACACAGGCTGCAGGACCCCTTGCTCCCAGAAGCTCTTTTCAGGTTAAGTAGCCCATGCTAGCTCACTCGGAATTCTATATCATTACACAAGATTCCCGAAAACGAAATGGAATGAAGCACCTGAATTTATGTAGCTTCAAGAATGGAACCAGCTGATACAAGTGGCATACACTTGTAATCTCAGCGCTTGTGAGGCTGCAGCAGGAGGATTGCAGTGAGTTGGAGGCCACTGAAAGAGTAAGCCCTTACCAAAAAACAAAACAAACAAACACACACACCCTCGTTTGTTTGCTTTTTGTTTTTCAAGACAGAGTTTCTCTGTGTAACAACTCTGGCTGTCCTGGAACTCACTCTGTAGACCATGCTGGCCTCGAACTTACAGAGATCCGCCTGGCTAGGCCTCCCGAGTTCTGGGATTCAAGGCATGTGCCACCACCGCCCGGCTAAAATATCTTTTTAAACTAAATTAAAAATTGACCTGTGGCGCAGACTTATATCCCCAGCTGCTCAGAAGGCTGAGGCAGGAAGATTCCAAATAAAAGGCCTGCCTGGGCAGCTTGACAGAATAGGTCTCAAAACATAAGCTGAAAAAAAAAAGAGTCTGGAAACAGCTCAGTGATAGAATGCTTGTTTAACATGAATAAGCTCCTAGTTTTAATAATAAGGACAACAGAAGGAATGAACAATTCTTGTTTGGAGTAGTGCTTGTCATCCCAGCACTGGGAAGGCTGAGACAGGAAGAATCAGCAGTCTGAGCCAGCCTGGGCTACATGCCCTGTCTCCAAATACATAAATAAACAACAAATATAAGTGTAATTATTTCTTAATTTAACATATCCTTAACCAAAATCGCCATCAAACTCCCTATTGGCACCATCCCAGCTACTATATCTAAATATGAAATTATAACTGGTGCAACTAGAATTTAATGTTCTAGCAAAACCTAGTTTGAGTATTTAAGATTATCCTGAGTTAAGTAAAGGAAATCCAGACCTCCATTTATTCAGTAATATTAATCAAAATGCTAACCTATGTACTAGGTATTCTAAGTACTGTGTGGATCAATTCATGAACAAAATAAAAGTTGAATAGACATAAAACCAGCACTTAAGTATTTTGATAATAAATATTTTATTTAAAAACCAATTATATTTATATATTATCAGGCGGGGAAATAGACTGTAAAAGGATGAAGCTTAGAGGTGTATTTTTAATAGAATATTCAAAACAGGCCTCACTGAAAAACGCAAACGTAAAGGAGATGGAGGAGTAAACCACATGAATATGTAAAGAAAATTTCCAAGCAGATCAAACAATACTTAGCCCCAGAGAGAGGAGCCTGCTTAGTGTAGTCAGGTCCACCGAAAGAGGAGAGTAGTAGGATATAAGACAGGGTGATGTGAAGGATTTTGTAGGGGCTGGAGAGGTAACTCAGTGGCTAAGAGCACTTGCTGCTTTTCCAGAGGACCTGAGTTTGATTCCCAGCACCCACCTACAAAGCAGCTAAAAACTGTCTTTAACTCTATTTCTGGGGTGGGGATCTGTTGCTCTCTTCTGGCCACCATGGGCATTGCATGCACATGGCACACAGACATCCATGCAGGCAACATCCATACACATAAAATAAAAATAGTCAAGTAAACCAAGGCCTTGTGGACTAATAGTATAAGGATATTAGTGTTTACTAAGTAAAATAGGTGTGGTAGTTTGAATAAAAAGAGCCCCATAGGCTCATAGGGACTGGCACTATTGGGAAATATGGTTTTGTGGTCTTTTTGGAGTAGGTGTGGCATTGTGTCACTGGAGGTGGGCTTTGAGGTCTCAGAATGCTCAAGCCAGGCCTAGTGTGTCTGATTCTCTTTCTGATGCCTGCCGATCTGGGTGTGGAACTCTCACCTCCATCTCCAGTACCATGTCTGCCTGCATGACACCATGTTTCTCACAATGATGATAATGGACTTCTGAAACCGTAAGCCAGTCTCAATTAAATGTTTTCTTTTGTAAGAGTTGCTGTGGTCATGGTGTCTCTTCACAGCAATAGAAACCCTAACTAGGATAATAGGGAAACAATAGAGAAAAAGAGATGTACACCATCATATTTTTAATAGGATCACTCCAGCTACTAGAAAAAAAGACTGAAAGTGAGAGAATCTGTAGGAGGCACTTGTAATGCCATAGACAGGAGATGAAAGTAACTTGGGTATGGATGATCACAGTGGATGTGGTGACAAGAGGTCAGATGTAGGGTTATTCTTTAACAGGTAAACCCACAGGATTTCCACACAGAGTAAATATGGAATGTGAGAGAAGTCAAGAATAACTTTAAGATCTTTGTCCTGAAGGGTGAAAGTTGCCACAAACTGAGATAAATAACATTCTGAACAGAATAGGTTTCATGAAAAAGGAAGTCAATCAGGAGCATATTAACTTCCAGAATCTTAACAAAATAAAGAAAATCTAACACTGAGTTTTTGCACAGTGGTGGAGGGTAAGTTATTTTAAGCTACTATCAGTTCATACAGTGTTGCTGGATCCTAATGGCTCCCTCAGGGGAGAGAGTGAGAAGGCACGGTGTCAACAACACAGACATTGGGAGTCAGTTGACTGCAAATAGCAAACTCATTTATTCAATAATGGGAGAAGCCTTACATACCCTCCTCCTAGCACCCAAGCTGTGTCCCAATCTGGTGGCATTATGTGGTTGTCCCTTATTGTCTGGGCACGACCAGGAACTCTGACAGCAACCAGGAACTCTGACTGTGCCTGATGCTAGGCCCTCAGTCAGACTCCACATGATCAGGAACTCTGACAGCACCTATTGCTAGGCCCTTGGGCGGACTCCAGGTTGGCTCATAAGGAAGTACATTATGTGCATGCCTTGGTAATTTATTTGAGCCAATTTCCTCAACCCTATGGGCCTGTCCTACTACGATACAGGGACTATTTTACACTAAAAATCTCATATTCTACTTGTTTTCATTTCTTACCTATAACAAACAGCAGCCTGAGAGATAATCTACATACAGTCATCCAGAAAAAGAATTTTTATTGATCACTAATGCTCCAGTTGCCAATGTGTCAAGGAATGGGGAACTTATCTCATTATTACCAGAAAACTGACTACATGTGGTACATTGTGTTTATTATGAACACTGGCAACACTGGATTAGTTTAAAAAAAAAAACATTGCAGTAAAAATGGAAGCAAGGACAGAAGAATGTGAATAATATACTCCACTTGTTTGTCTTCACTGTTGTTGACACAAATGTCCTGCCCAAGGGAAGGGAGAGGAAAAGGGACAGTTGTTGGCAATTTGTCCTGAAACTCACTTCCAGCCAACTGAGAATTTCCAGCTGCCAAATATCAGGTATGTTTACAGTTGAGGGATTTTTTTTTTTTAATCATAGTAGCAGGAAACTGAAGAAACCTTGTCTGTGCTTCCTTCCACTCCCTTCAGTCCTGTGTAGGTCGCACATAGCTGTCAGATGGGTTGGCAGCTGCCTCCCAAGTTTCCACTTTTTCTATATTCCCACCTTCACCAATTTACTCCTCCACGAGCCTCCACTTGGTCCTCCCCACCCCATAATTCTGTATTTGACTCCAAGGGAGATAAATGAAATTATCACAAGCTGGTTAGGGAGGAGCTGCCTTCTCTCTTTACCTCACCCCACCCCTAGGCACAGTGCAATTACCTATCTGTTTGGCATGTGTCTTCCCCATGCTGCTCTTGCCCATTTCCCACAGATGTTCCAAACCTTGACTCCCTCTCTCTCGGGAGATGCAGTTCCCATGTTACTTAGGCAATAAGGTAAAGACTGCAGATTCTGCACCTTTGCAGTTTCGTTCTCCCTCTTCCCTTCAGCTGCCTTCCTTACCCTCTTCCTACTTCTCTTTTTGATTTGACTATTACAATCATCCCTCCAGATCTACGGATGACTGGTTTCATTACTTCCCCTAGATACCAAAATCTTTAAATGCTCAACCCCTTGCATAACAAGTATGGAGGCATATGCCTGTAATCCCAGCACTGGGAATCTGAGGCAGAAGGATCAAGAGATTAAGGCCAGCCTGGGCAAGACCCAGTCAATCAGTCCATCAATTCATCAAATTGCATATAACCTGTACATATCTTCCAGAATACTTTGAACCACCTATGTATTATTCATACTGTTTGATACAATGTAAATTCCTTACAGATACTGTCCTATAACGAGCTAAGGACAAGAAAAAAGTCTACACAAATTCAGGCCCGACACAATTTTTTCCTGAAAATACTCAACCTGAGATTGGTTGACTTTGCACATGCAGGGCCTGTAGATATGGAGAATGAACTGCACTCTTGTGTGCCTCTGTTTTGCCAGGCACTGTTCTAGATTTAGTAGAGAGCCAGCCTTCTTGAAGTGTATATTCCAAGTAGAGAAACTAGACAATGAGCAAATGAGTGATGTAATCATAAATGCTGGAGTGAGGAGACAGCAATCAGGTAAACCTAACTGCAGAGTTTCTGGTTTAGATAGGGAGACCAGAGGAGGCCTCTGAGGAATAAAGAGATGAAGAGGTTGGACTCTGGGTAAAGGGCCTGTCTTGTGTTTGACATCTTAAAAAAGTAGAAAGGGCTTGGAGCTGTGTGAAGATGAAGGAGACAGGCAAGAGCCAGAAGATGTAATGAAGCAAGGGCCTGGGGCATCTAGGACAATTTAGTGATCCAATTGTCCTCCCCAATCACTCCATCTTTACAACTTTACTTCTTAATACATTTTAACTTATGCATAGCAATTGTACATACTTATGGGTGCAATACATATTTCATCATATATATACAGTGTCTAATGATCAAATGAGAGTAACTGGCACATCTTTCCCTCAGACATTTACCATTTCCTTGTGCTACAAACATTCAAAATCTCTCTATAACAAAATACACGATTAATTGTTGTCAACCATAGCTACTTTACGGGTTCCTTGGCCTATAAACTTACCTTGTATTTTTCCTGCATTCTCCTCACTTAGCAGTATTCAAAGACCAGGAGATGGAGCTGAAGTTTGTATTCCCTGTTTTAAGTGTGCCACTTAGCCTACATGACCAGGCTTTCTATGCATCTCTGAAGTTCCTAAATGTGACTCTTGAACGTGCTATTTGATGTTTCTCAAGAGGAACTAACCTCTGCATTCCATGCTGCCATGTCGCAGCACATGACACATGACAGACAAAAGCTCACATCTAACTGGATTCAATGGCAAGAAATACTTACACACTTCTGCAGATTCAGCCCTAACATTGTGCCTATGGCACAATAGGTACTCATAAATGCAAAAGTGGTAGTACTTAACAAATCTCTCTCCCTCCCTTCCTGTCCCTCAATGTCTGCCTCCTATGTATATTGACTCTTTTGACTTTTGCCTTGGGCAGGTCTTCTTGCATCTTCTCCTCCAATCATTCTCTAATCCAGTGGTTCTCAACCTTCCTAATGCTGCGACCCTTTAATACAGTTCCTCATGGTGTGGTGACCCCAACCATAGAATCATTTTCATTGCTACTTCATAACTATAAGTTTGCTACTGTTATGAATCGTAATGTAAATATTTTTGGAGACAGAGGTTTGCCAAAGGGGTCATGACCCACGTGTTGAGAAACACTGCTCTAATGTGTCATGAGTAGCAAACTACAGGCCATATCTGCTCTTCCCCTGTTTTTATATTGCTTATGGAGCAAAAAATGATTTTTTTTTGTTTTCTGATTTGTTTGTTTGCAGTACTGGAGACTAAACCTAGGAAAATAACCCTGAACTATATCTCCAGGGTTCTTCTTCCTTTTTACATTTTATTTTGACATAGATCTTGTTAAATTGCCCAGAGTGGTCTTGAACTTACCATCCTCCTGTGTCTACTTCCCAAGTTGTTGGGATTTTAAGCCTGTGCCACCATCCCAGTCCACACCCCCTCAAGCAATGTTTTTTGTGTTTTTAAATCATGAGGGAGGGAATCCAAAGATCTGTGCCATATTAAAAGGGCATAAAGATTTCAGTCTGTAAGTAACATTTTATTGGAACACAGCCACACATTTATTAATATACAGTCTGGGACTGCTTTCATGGCAGAACAACAGAGTCCAGCACCTGTGACAAAACCTGTATGGCCTACAAGGCTTTAAATATTTATTGTCTAGTATTGAGAAGTGGCCTATAGTCCCAGCTCTTTTGGTCACTGGGGCAGAAGGATGGCTTCAGCCCAAGGCTTTGGGCCACAAAAATATACAATTTATGTATGTTTGTGTGTGTGTGTGTGTGTGTGTGTGTGTGTGTGTGTGTACCCAGCTGCAGGAATGATCTTTTCAACTCCCATGTAATCATGTTGCTCTCAGACTTAAAACCTTTCCATCCTGTGGCTAGGGGCAGGGCTGAAGGATGAAGGTACCAAGTGAGTAGACGTGAAGGCCTTCTGCCACATTCTGTGGTTGTGAGACTAAACGATACTCCTTAACATGACCTCTGAGCCCTTGTGTGATCCCCTCTTCCCCCGCTCCATGGCTGTCAGGATAAGAGAGAAGTACAGTATGCGAGCCTCCTCACTGTCGTGACAAAGTACTCAAATTGGTAACCTAGAGGGGCAGGTGTGATGCTCTAAAGACATGTCCGTAATATTGATTCTCTTGGCATTGGCAACTTGTGGAATATGGAGCTCTTAAGTTTATCCTCTGTCACCAGTTCTCTCTGCATGCCCTCACGCTCCTCATCCAATCTGCTTCTCATCCCAACCCTCCACCGAACCAGCTCTCGCTGGAGTGACCAGAAATCTCTAATTCACGGAGGGAACAAGCATGTCCTGTCGCCATTGCCCTTGACCCTCCTGGAGGCCGCGTGTGGTTGTTGCTCCTCCCGGTATCTCCTCTGTACACACTTCTCCTCTGACTTTAAGGCTATTCTCTTCCTTCTGTTTCTGACTGCTTCTTCTCTGGGCCCTTTGAAGACCTTCTGTTCTTCATTGGTCTTGGCATGTTGAAGGCAATTGACTCTCAATCCTACCACTTCCTCATTTCACTGACCATTCTCTCCATACACTGTTAACTAGACTGTTAAACCTTATCTACACAAGCATCAGATTCTTGTATTCCCAACTCTGAGCTCTAGAACTGGGTTATTTTTTAAATATGAAAGTTGCTAGCTACACTACAAAGAACTTCTCTTTTCCTGTGCTGAAGATAGACCCCAAATCCTCCTTCATGTCAAGGCCATCCTCTGCCTTTGAGCTACATCTAACCCCCTACATAGAGCTATTGACTACTTGAAATGTGACTAGTAGAACAGAGAGACTAAATTTTTAAAAGATTCTGTCTCTCTCTCTCTCTCTCTCTCTCTCTCTCTCTCTCTCTCTCTCTCTGTGTGTGTGTGTGTGTGTGTGTGTGTGTGTGTGTGTGTGTGTGTGTGTGTGAATGAGTACAGATACCTACGAAGGCCAGAGGTGTCAGATCCCTCTGGAGTGGGAGTTAGAGGCAGTCATGAGCCATCTAACATGGGTGTTGGAAATCGATCCCACGCATTCTGGAAAAGCATCTCTCCAGTCCTTGAATGCTTCTATTTTAATTAAATTAAAGTTAAATGGCCATGTGTGTGTGGTAGCCAGAACACACAGCTAGACAGTTGGTGGAGAAGCTTCTGTCATCACGGTGCTAGCTGTCTGTGTTTTATCATATTCAGATGCCTGCTCGATCGCTTTCTCTTGCAAACTTGGCATGTCTAACTTCAAACCCACACTCTCTCCCATCCTTATCCTCTCCTATTTCCTGTCACAGTAAATGGCACCATATTCATTTCCTCAAACCAAACCCTAGGAGTCATGCTTGAATAACATGTCTATCTCCTAAACAGCTTAAATCCCCTTCATCTACTACCACACCACACTGTTGAAATACCGTCACCTTCCATAGATCTGATCAGCAGACAGCCTTGATGAAAGTCCCTCCTCAGTTTTTCCTCCAAATCCTTGTGTGTCTGTCTGAGCCTGCCCGCTAGCCTAATTGCACACCACAATCTCTCCCTCTCTGAGACTCGGCCACACCATCTTTTCTCTGTCTCCTTTGCCTGCCATGCTTCCTCCAGCACATGCTATACCCAAGTCTAAAGACTCATCTTCGCACTCCGCATTGCCATGAGGTATTCGGAAACTCAGTCTTGTGTCACAAGTGGTCTCCAGTCAGCTGCTATCGTCTCTCACCTAAGACTGTAAGCCATAGGTTCAAAAAAATTTTTTTTTCTGCTTATCCCCATGTAGCATAAATTCTTCAGCACCTAAAACAGAGCTCATGATATAACAGTATGAAGGATGAATGAGCAAAACAGTGTCAAATTAGTTATTTGTCTTCAGCTTGTGAGGCTCAGATCAATGTTTTGTACATTTCCCAGTTCTATGGCCATAGATATACTATGACCCCCAAATGGTTAATTCATTAAGCCTGTAAGAAGGTCTCATTGAATAAAATCTGTGGGGCCTAAACTCATTCCTGGAACACAATCCTAAAATGCTTCCTGTTCTGATGATGGTCAGTGGTGTCATCATCCATAGAGAACCTTATTTATAATTATTATGCAGCATTTGAAAAGGAAGGAAGTCTACATGATGAGGTTGGAGAAAGAGGTAAAGGCTTCACTGTTGACAAGTGAAAGCAGTCTAGTTTACTAAAACACCCAGGCACTGTTAGTGCCACGGCCTCCCAAAGGCCCCCTGGCCACCAACTGCAGTTTCCAGTTTCCATTCTCCCTGGTGCGACGACATTTCATTCCACTGTGAGAAATGCACGTGAGGGTTTTTTCTCCCCGTCTCTGTCCAAATACACATCAAATCAGAATGAGCTCTGTGGTAGTCATTGTGAAGCCTTTTTTTAAAGTTTGTGTGTCATGGCAGGAGTTATTCATGCTTTCTTTTTTCAAGAATGCTGCCAAGAATGCTTGGCTTGTGTTGTGTGTTTGAAGGCTTCCCAGCCTGAAGCACTGCTGGAAGGTGGTGGAATCTTTAGGGGGTGGGACATAATTAAGTGCTGTTATTGAGGCATGCATGAACCGGATGTTAGGACCCCGGCCCCTCTTCTGCTTTGCTCCCTGGTTAGCAGGAGATGAACAGCTTCCTCGGCAACAGGCTGTTGCCGCCATGCTGTGCGGCCTTAACATAGGCCCAAAAGCAATGGGGCCTATCAGCGTGGAGTAAGACCTGCAAAATTGCAAGCCTAAACTTTTCCTCCCTCTTAAAGATGTGTTCGTTGATTGTTGTGTGTCTGTATGAGTTTGTGTGTACCATGTGCAGGCAGGTGCCCCAGGAGGCCAAAGGAGACCAGAGGGCCTTAGAGTCAGTAGAACTGGAGTTACAGGCGGTTGCAAGCCACCTGATAGGGGTACTGGGAGCAGAACCCAGGTCCACTGTAAGAGTACCAAGAGCTCTTTACCACCAAGTCATCCCTCCAGTCCTGACTTTACTCCTTTTCAATAGATTATCTCACGTATAATATCACATGGCTGAAGATAACACCTATGAAATAACAGTGGTTTTATGGTAGGTAGGCAAAGTTCTTTCTATTCCTGTGGGTGCAACATACAGTATTTTATTACCTGTTGTGTGCACTATATGAGTTTTCTCCAAATAGATAAAGAAAAACACTTAGAAGGGGCAAAACTAACCAGGTGGTTTGGGGAAGCAAACATGGGGCTTCCTGGGAATAGGACATAGAGCATCACACATGCTAGGTGAGAGCATCACACATCCGTGAGCATCACACAGTGAGAGATCATACTCCAGTGGAGGTCACACACGCCAGTGAGTTCTCACTAGTTATACCAAGCCCAGGTGGATTTCTGTATGTCTCGGAAACTTCATTATGGAGACTCCACAACTGACCTGTAATAACCCTTAGGTGTACCATTCAAGTTAGCTATTCACTGATAGGTGAGAACATCCCATCTTGTTACTTAAGGAAATGTAACATTTCTGAACATCTTGAATAAACTCAGACTTTATTGCTGCTGTAGTGAAAACCTGTGGGAACATTAGGAAGGTACACAAAAAAAGGAAACAGAGGACAAAAGAAACAAAATACGGGACAAAGCATTTGTTTCAAAAGAGTTTTCAGTTCAAACTAGTGAGTTGCCAAATTATAACCACCGAAGCATCTTTTTCCTAATTTATATTCTAAGAGTGTTTAGTATATTGATTTGTGGTAGAATATAAATCCATTCTCAGACATTTTCACATTTACTTCATCTACTAGAATGATTGTGAAATTGAAAAATTAAAATTAGACATACTTCATTAAATTAAATATTTTAACTAAAGTATATTTATATGTGTTACAAAGGACAAGTTCTACCTACCTGTTTAATTATGTTTGCCAAAATGCTTTAATTGCATATCTTTCAGTGACTGCTATTGAATGTCTACTACGATCTATGTGCTGTCACATCTATATGAAATCAGGTGTGCTTAGAGAGTTGAAGATACTCCTTAAAGAAACCCATGTGAAGAGACTACTATAATCCTATGATACCAGTGACACTCATGTTTATGTTCTCATTCTATGAATAAGGGACTGGAGCCAAAGAAACATAAAGTACTTTGTCTGCTGTTTTAGAGTAGGCACGTTCAGAAGCTGGAGGTTGAGCTTGGATGCCTTGGATCCAGAATCTTCATCCTTCATCACTGTGCCATTGTTCTTCTCCCAACACAGTCCAGTCCTCTGTGCCTCTCTCCTGAGTGCCACCAGGCCAAGGGCCTGTCAGTAGGAACACAATAAGGATGATTCAAAGACGTGTAGTCTAGGAGAGGAAGCCCTACCTGCAAGTGTATGAATGAAGTCAAATATGTAAGTTCTCTGGTCAAAGTCACACAGAAAATAGTCACCTAATTTTCTGAACTTGCCATTGTGAAACACTCAGGAAAACCCTCATAGGGCAGAGGATTGACAAGCAGAGACTTAAAAAAAGAACTACCATAAAATTTACACTAAAAAAGAAGAAATTTTATTTTGACTAAATTTATAAACAGGCACAGTGGTGTATGCCTGTAGCCCCAGCCTCTTGGGAGGCTGAGTTAGTAAGTATCACTTAAGTCTGGGAATTTTGAGACCAGCCTGACCACAAGTGAGACCCCTATCTCAAGTGAATTACAAACAGATAAACCGGGTTTCACTGAGTTCACCCATGTGCATAGAAATATGATATGTACAAAGTTCCTAGGAGAATTCATGTACTAGAGAGATGTTGTTGTTTATTTGTTCTCTTGTTGGGAACCCACCACCCAGCTCCCAAATAAATCACACATGGAGGCTTATTCTTAATTATAAATGCTTGGCCTTAGCTTGACTTATTTCTAGCCAGCTTTACTTTACCTTTGGCCTCCTGGCTTTTTCCATTCTCTTACTTCTGTTTCTCTTACTCTTACTCCATGTCTTGCTGTGTAGCTGGGTGGCTGGCCCCTGGAGTCCTCCTCCTTCTCTTGTTCCTAGATCTCTCCTCTCCCAGATTTCTCCTTCCATATAGTCTCTCTGCCTGCCAGCCCCGCCTATCCTTTCTCCTGCCTTGCTATTGACCATTGAGTTCTTTATTAGGTCATCCAGTGTTTTTGACAGGCACAGTAACCCAGCTTCACAGAGTTAAACAAATGCAACATAAACAAAAGTAACACACCTTAAAATAATGTTCTACAACAGAACGGAGAGAATAGTGGGCAGAAATAGCTATAATTAGGTCTATCTTTTATAGCATACTTAGTGCATGTCACACATACATTCAGTCCCTCCATGAACATTTATTCATAAATGTTAGCCTTCATTAACCCTAAAGGGAAAGACTATGGTCTGTATTTTACTAAAGCTTAGAGATGCTGACTTATTGATTCATTCCACAAACACTTCTAAAGAATTTACCTTGTTTGGACTAGGTACAATTCAAAGCTCTAGAGAAATGGTGGCGGAAAAGAGCGATAAGGATTTGCCCTGCTTAAGAAAACTATGCACTCTAATTGGGATGATCAGATAATAAGTAAATAAGAGCAATACTCAAAGAAATGCAAAATAAGATGACATCATAGAGACTGGGGCTGGGTAGGTTGGAAATAGTGGTCATGAAAGTCCCATCTAAGAGATGACATTTAAATTGATATCTGAATGATAAAGACTACCTTCAGAAGACCTAGACAAGGAGAACCCCGGACAGGGGGACAGCAAGTGCAGAGATGCTGGGAGAGGGGATATTGGCGTATTTGATGAGCAAACGCAAACCCAGATTGTCTAGGGCAGAGAGCTCTCCTCTGAGCCACAGCACTAATAACAGAGCTGATACTCAAATCCGCATCTGCCCAGGATGAAAACACAGACCCCACATCATACACCACTGCCCAAAGGAACAGGGAGAAAGCTCTGCATGCTGTTATGGTGGAATGTGTGTTTTTAACATGAGAACATGCAAAGATCACTGGGATTAAAAATTAAAGTGGAAGAAACTCTGGTGAGCAGAAAGGCTTCCTCTAAGAACATACGCATCCGGGTAAAGAATGGTGGTGTACCAACAGCATAAAATGTATCTTCATCTTTGATGTTAATCTCATTCCATTCGCATTTCTTATCTTAGACTGGAATCCCTTGCAAGGATGCAGGAATGTAGGAGTGATGCTTCAGCTTAGAAGTTTAGATAAGCTTCCTGCCAAAAATGCTTGTACTTCTCCCAGGTATGAGGAGAAAGCCATTCAGCCTGAAGAGTCCATGCTTCTGATGGCTCCAAGAGAAGCATGGTTAGCAGGCAGGAGCCACCTGGGACAGAAGTTTTACTGGAGACACGGAGAATCTGCTAATCGGATTGTGATTAAATGGTATATGTGTGAGAAGGTGGCAAATTCAGACAGCAGTTGCTGGTGAGATAATAATCATAAGGTAAGTGGCAGATGACCAAACCATGGGCAGGGCAGGCTCTAGTTGCCAGACAAGATGTCATAAACAAGAAAGGCAGAAACCTTAGGGAAACGTGACACCGCAGATGAGTCCAGGACAGACACGATGTTCTGACACCTAGCTGGATCAAATGAGTCCATTTTAACACAGATCGGCCTGAATATAACTGGACACCTTGTTCCCAAGAGATGTGATTTTTGTCTTATAGAACCAGAACTTCCCCTGTATCTAGGAGCAAGACATTATACTCAGCTGGGAAAGGAAATTAATCCAATTTCCCCCTGCTGCTTGTTTACATACTGGAAAATGCTTTTCTAGAGAATAATGCTACAGTTTGAATCTGAAATGTCTCCCAAATGCCTACATATCAAGGGCTTGGACTCTGGAGTGATACTATTCGGAGGTGATAGAATGTTTCAGAGTAGAGCCAATTAACATAGGCCACTGGCAATGTGCCTTGCAAAAAAAACCATTGTGGATGCCTGTTTTTGTCTCTCTTTTTACTTCCTGGATACCGTGAAGTGAGCAACTCTCTCCATCACACATTCTCATCAAAATATCCACCACAGGCCCAAAGCAGCCTGGGGCCAACCTGCATGGACAGAAATCTCCAAAGCTGAGATGAAATGAGCCTTCTCTCTTGAAGTTGATTAGCTCAGGGTGGTGCATAATATGTGGGTGGCTGGAGCACACATGTCCTGATATCTTCAGAGGCAGCTTCTCAAAAGAACAAGGGAATTATAAACCATATTATTTCTTAACATGATCTGAATGTTGATTTTTAGGTTCATGCCAGACCCTGAAATGGTTCAGAATCTTGTTAAATCCTCATAGTATTCCTAATTTACAGGTAATGAATTTGAACTTAAATAAGGACCTTGTCCAAGATCATATATTAATGAGAAGTTGTGGCAGGTTGATTATCCTGACACATAAACATGTGGTCTTTGTTTTAATTATCTTTATTGAGGTCTAACTTACACACCATATAATGCATATATTTTAGGGTATACTTTTTAGTTTGAGCAAATATATAAACCCTTGGAAACACCACAAAATAAAGCCACGTGACATTTCTGTTATACTTGTGTGCCTTCACATCTGTCATCCCTACCCTGGACATGAGTGATCTGCTCTCTGGCACTAGGCAGTGTTTGCCTGTCCTATAATATCATGTAAGTAGTACCATTCAGCGTTCACTCCTTTACATGTGGCTTCTGCTCAACATATGCAGTTGTCTTCTTGGTATTGTTATAATTTGACAAACCCTTCCCATAACCTAAGTGAGAACAAAATTGAGCATCCCCTCCTCGAAGAGAGATCCTGGATCATTTTTAGACATAATTTTTAAAGTGATAATAAAATGAAATCTTACTTATGCAGAGCAAAGTTCTGTTTACATCTTCCATTGTCTGTTTTAAAATTTATGAGTTCCATCTTCATATTATTTATTTTCCTCTCCATTTATTGTGGTATAACTAACAAAGCTATATATAAGATGGACAACATGATGTGTTGGCCTATATATAGATAGTAAAACTATTACCATGATCTTATTTAATGCATTTATCCCAACACATACCTATTGTTTGTGTGTGTGTTTGGCAATGACATTGAAGATCTATGTACCAGGCTTTTTCTTTGGGGGACTGCCACCCAGTTCCCAAATCATGACACGAAAACTTATTATTGGTTTTGAATGCTCATTCTTAGCTCAGCTCTGTTTCTCTTTATCTATGTTTTACCTGGGGGCTTTTTGCCTTTCTTCCTTTCCGTATATCTTAGTTTCCTGCTGTCTCCATTCTGGCCCAGCTGTGCCCCTCCCTTCTCCCTCATTCTTCTCTCCTCCTTCTTTCTTCAGCCTAGATCTCTCCTCCTACTTATTCTCTCTGCCCGACAGCTCTTCCTATCCCTCTCCCACCTAGCTATTGGCTGTTCAGCTTTTTATTAGGCCAATCAGGTGCCTTAGGCAGGCAAGGTAAAACAAATGTAAACTATCCTTACATCATTAATCAAATACAGCATAAACAAATGTAACACATCTTTACACAATTAAAGTAATATTCCACTGCATAAACAAATATAACACATCTTTACACAATTAAAGTAATATTCCACTGCATAAATAAATGTAACACATCTTTACACAGTTAAAGCAATATTCCACTGCATAAGCAAATGTAACATATACTTACATAGTTAAATATTCCACAGCAGATCTACTTTTTGAGCAAACATCATATAATTTGGTTTTGGGGACTCGTTTGTTTGTTTTATTGATTCAGGGTCTCATTATATAGTCCTAGTTGGTAGAACTTCCCAGGTGCACAAGGCTTGCTTTGAACTCACAGAGTCCAGGTCATATTTTCTATTGATCTGTGATAAACATCTTTGTACTCTGTGCTTACTGGTCATTTATGTTTCCTTTCTTGAAGTCTTCAGCCCACCTGTGAGTTGCAAAAATTGTTAAACATAATTTGGGACAATGTCCTTTGGTGCACATACGTATTGAGAATTTTTTGTTGTTGTTGTTGTTAAGGTGTTTTGTCTTTTCATTTTCTTCATACAAGTTAAAAATCTGAAATCTGAAGTGCTTCCGAATTCAAAACTTTTTGGTTCTGATTTACCAGAAGTAGAAAATTCCACACCTGACCCCTTATAACAAGTCACAGTCAAACCACAAGTGAACTAAAAATATAAAAATAACCTGCAGGCTCTGAGTATGAAATGCATATGAAACATAATGAATTTCATATGTAGACTTGGATCCCATATCCAAGATATCTCATTGTGCACATTTAAACATTCTCAAATTTTTTTTAAAAAATCTGCAACTCATCGGGCGGTGGTAGCACAAGCCTTTAATCCCAGCACTCAGGAGGCAGAGGCAGGAGGATGTCTGTGAGTTCGAGGCCAGCCTGGGCTACAGAGTGAGTTCCAGGAAAGGCACAAAGCTACACGGAGAAACCCTGTCTTGAAAAAACAAAAAAAAAAATAAAAATTAAAAAAAAAATCTGCAACTCAAAACACTTAGGGGTTTCAGATAAGGATACTAACTTGTGTCTTTCCAAAACTCTTAATTTTATGAAATAGACAGCTGACTTTTTCCCCATTTAGTTAACATGGCCTCTTTCCATACTGTCCCATTGGTTTCCATATCTTGTAATAATCACTTTCCATTCCTTGCAAAACGCTCCTCGTCTCTACTCTCCAGCCCCATGGACTGAAGCCAGGTCTCCAGCCCCAAACTCCTCTTTCTTAGCTCAGAAGGGACCCCTTTTCTGTGCTCTGTCATGGCTCTCCCTAGTGATGCCATAGTCTAGAAACTGCGTCCAGGTAAGAGCATACTCACTCCATCAGCTTCCTTCCTGAAACATTCCAGTCCCATACAGTGTTTTGCCAAATTCCAGGGAGCGGTTCCTCATCCAGTTTGTCCAGTTTTCTGCTTGTTTACAGCAAGAAGGCAACTCCAGTTCCAATTACCCCATCTTGGCCTGACGTAAGTGCAGGCTTCTGCTCCCAAACCTCAGCTCTAGTGCCCTCTAATGCTGGGAGGAACCCCCAAGAAGCCCCCACCAGCTGCAGTGGCAGCAGCAGTAGCAGCAGACGCAAGGACTAACCAAGAGTGTGACTTTGTTAGCATGCTCAAGACTGCAAGTTTCCAAGTGTGTCATCCAACGCCCATCCCTCAAAAGGGTCTTACCGTTTTTTGAACATTATGAGGACTGGGAGAGGTTTCTTGTGGTCAGTTTATCTGGTTCTTTATATGGCCACAATTGTCCACTAAAATTCATGAACTGGCAGATTTCTTCTCCTATATTCAAGGCTGTCAAAAGTCTTAGGTCACCATAAAAAGGGTTATAAATCACTATGTCCTAAAATGGGCCCAAGTACATATTGTGTATCTACATGTCCCAACGAGGACACATATCACATGCAACTATGAAGAAGCATCTTCCTGGACCTCAGGTTAACTAGCAGAACCTGTTGACCCAAATGACAGCCTGGGTCCTCCCAGACACAAGGTTGACATGAGTGGAGGCCTTGCAGCAGCATCAGCCAGGCTAGCACAATCACCTCTGGGGATGAATGTGTTTGGTTTGGAGTGAGACAGTACATGCAAACAGCCTGTGAGAATGGTGGGCTGGTGGGAAGTTAGGCTGTGAACCCAGAACTGGTTTAACCTAAAGATGACGAGAGGTGTTTGCCAGTCTTGGTGGACAGCGGTAAGTTAAATGGCTCCTTCAGATAATGCCAGATACCTAACTCAGAACTTTAAGTCAGTCTGAGAGTACATCTTCAGGCGGGGAGAGAATGTACAGGCCAATAACCAGAAGGAAATTTTTCAACACACCAAGAAGACAGAACAAAAAAGGTCATGAGAAAAATGCCTAAAAAAACTATATTCAAGCTGGGCTTGGTGATGCTCACTTACTGTGCCTAGCATTTGAGAGGCTGAGGCAGGAGGATTACTTGAGCCCAGGAGTAACCTGGGCACAATAGCAAGAGTCTCTCTTTCTTATATTGAATATATAATACGTACTTTCTTAGAGACTTCACTTACTTCACTTTGCATTTCTTTTAATGGTTTTCACATTTTGTCTTCTATACGGTTTTTCATTTAAGTATAGGCAATACCGAAATATCTTCTAGCATAATAGTAATCACATCTTAATTAGCCCACACTAAGACAAATGGAAAGTAAGCAAAATCAAGGGCCTTCACTTGTGGAGAGGAAAATGAGATCATAGTGAGTGGGGTGCATGCATAATGAGTTCATTAGCATGAAGTGTTGCAAAGTGCAGAGGAGACTGTTTTCATCACCAGGAGTCAGGACAGGCCTTCTGGAAGCGGTAGTGAGATAGAATTCTAATCTTAACCCCAACACCGCTCACCCTTGTATGCTTTCTTTCCCTGTGGCAATGAACTGGGTGCATATGAGAGACGTCACCCCCACGATCATGTCGCCTTATGTCCTGGTGGGACCAGCCTCACCACGGAAGCCCTTTAAAAGTGCAATTTACTCCTGCTGGTGGTAGAGGAAGTCACAGAAACTCCGCGTGAAGAGGACTGTAAAGTGCCACGAAGTCTCCATTGCTGAGACAGAGAGGGCCCCTGAGAACATTCCCCGGCCAATAGCCGAGAAGGATACGTGGCCCCGTTTCTGTAGCCCCTTGGAACTCAGTCTGGCTGAGGGCCTGGAGGAGACTGGGATCCACTTCTTCTCAAGAATGCCAGGTTACCACCCGTTCCGGCTAACACCTCGACTAGCAGAGAATCCAGCTGAGCCTCCTCAGCCTCCGATCTCCTCGGGTCAAGGCACTGAGTGGCTGTTCACGTGCTTTAACATAATGCTTGAGACTGAACAAAGTTAACACTCAGTTTTGGAAATGGGAAAATAAAAAGGGAAAAAAGAAGAAGAAAAAAGAAGCATGGCAGCTTTTCTTCATCCAAGGTGATGTAGCATACTGTACCCCCTGAGGGAAGAAAGGCTGGAACTCAGGAGGCAGAAGACAGAAGAGTCAAGAGAGCCGTTCCCCAAAGCCCTTTAGTTTAGGCATTAAACTCCCCGGGGAAGACAGAACCCTCATGACCTAATTACTTTGGGGGAGTGAAACAGGGTCTCTCTGTGTAGCCCTTGGCTGTCCTAGAACTCACTGTGTAGATGAGGCTGGCTTTGAACTCACAGGGATCTTCCTGATGGGACTGAACCTCTTAAGGCTTCTCCCCTCAACACTGTTTCATTGGTAACTAAATCTCAGCATGAGTTTGGGAGAGACTGTACATTCAAACCACGGAAGCCACTGTGTCCCCAGTAATTTGTTATGCAACAATTGAAAGCGATACAGGTGACATTTGAACTGTCCTTTGAGGGTTGGATAGGATTTCAGCATCTAAGGAGAAAGGGCACTCTCCAGGCAGAGGATAGAGCATGCCCAGATGAAGAGTCGGAGTCCCTAGGCATATTCAAACAGTGCTGACTGACTGTTTCCAGGTTTCTCTAAAAGTTACGGGTTTGAAGTAAGTTCACAAGAACCTGGAATATCACCAAAAGGAGTCTGGCTTTTCCCCAGACTATCATGAAGAAAAGCTGATATTAAAGATTTTCAAGCAGGCTGGGCAACGGTGGCACACGCCTTTAATTTCAGCACTCAGGAGGCAGAGGCAGTCGGATCTCTGTGAGTTCGAGGCCAGCCTGCTTCTCTACAAAGTGAGTTCCACGACAGCCAAGACTATTACACAGAGAAACCCTGTTGGGGGGGGGGAGGAGATGTTTTTCAAGCAGAGGAATCCACAGTAAGAGCTGTTTGTGAGAAGAGTCGGCTGTCATTAGATTTAGGATTTGGAGTCAGACACACAGAGACAGGAAGCTTAATTAGAATATTTTCTCAGCCACCCAGTTATCAGACACTGGGAAGAAGGGTCTGTTGTGTCCCACCAGACCACCTGTGACTTGAGGTGTCACACACTAATCTTTCAGCTGATGGCCCAGGTTTTCTCTAGGACTCCCATTGTCCCATAGGACACAAAGCAAGTGCAGCCAGAGTTCTCCTCAACCAGGAGGAATATGTGTTGAATGAATGTCTGTCCTCTCTCCCTCAGAGGGACTGTTCTGGAAGGCATTCTCTATCCTTCCTCCATGATCCCCATGAGATCACATCTCCACAGCCCAAGTAATTTGTCACCACCGTAATGTGTCCTGATGCTGGCTTTTCTGCCTTCTGTCTCTCCTCTCCCTCACTTCTATTCCCTGTTATCCAAACCCTGGAATCCGCCTCTGCTTGGGGGGACATCTGTATTAATCATTGCAGGCAAGAGGATCCACCCCAGGCTAGTGTGAATGAGTGAGCAGACAGAAGCACAGCACAGACAGACCTCACAGGAGATAATACAGAAAGAAGAGCCTAAGAGGACACCAAGATTTCAAACACACCCTGTGCAGTGATATCCACGACATTTACGATGCTAATCACAGAAGCATGTGCCATACTTGTGATGGGTAATCTTCATTGTAACTTGACTGGGTTTAGAATCACCATGTAAACAGACCTCTGGGTGTGTCTATGAGGGTATTTACAGAGAGGTATAACCAAGGAGGGAAAAATACACCGTGAATATGGGTAGCACCATGCCATGGTCTTGGATCTGAGACCGAGTATGGAGGGTATCGGGAGCCAAGCACCAGCATCCATCTCTCTGCTTTCTGCTTAGGGATGCGATGTGACCAGGCGCCTCTCCCTCCAGCTGCCTTCTCAACATGGTGGGCCATACCTGGAAACTGGGAGTCAAAATCAATCTTTCTTCCTTCAGTTGCTTATGTCAGGAAGATAAGTAACTAATAGAATAATCGTTGATTCCTATTTCATACCCACTATCCCCTGTCCTTTGTCATAAACTACTAAGTTATAATTGTCAATGATTATTTGTGTACAGAACAAGGAGCACAAAAAATAGCTATTTTGTTTAAATATATTATTTTTTTATAATTTCATACATGCATAAAATGTATTTTGACAATATCCCCCATCCCTCCCTCTAATTCTTCCCAGCTCTATATCTCAACCCATCCCAATTTGTACCCTTTTTTTATTATAGCCCACTGATTACAATTTATGCTGCCCACTTTTTCGTAAGTGTGGGGCCATTCACTGGAAGGTGGTCAACTTATTCTCGCTCCCCTAGAAGTCATGAGGGGCTTGTGAGCCCCCCCCCCCCCCGTGCCACAATGTGAACTGGCTTGATGAGGAGACGGAGTGCAGGAGACCACAGCTCTCTGAGTTTGTGAGTGCATCAGGTCTGTCCTGTCCAGCAGACACTCACTCCAGTCATCCCCAGCCTCTGGCTCTTACAATCTTTCTGTCCCGTCTTCTGAGATGGCCCCCTTTGGAGGAAGGGAATAGATAAAGATATCCCATTTGTGCTGAGTGCTCTGCAGACACTATGCTCTCCTCTTTGACAAGTCATGAGTTTCTGTATTAACCATTGTTCACTGCACAAAAGAAACCCCTCTGGGCCGGCGGTGGTGGTGCACACCTTTAATCCCAGCATTAGAGAGGCAGAGGCAAGCGAATCTCTGACAATGAGGCCAACATAGTCTACAGAGTGAGTTTCAGGACAGACAGAGCTACACAGAGAAACCCTGTTTCAAAAACAAACAAACTTCTCTGATAAGGTCCAAGAGCTGCATTAATCTTTGGATATCGAGATCATAATTTAGAAGGCAGTTTGATACTATAGCCATTTAGCAGAATAATAATTATAGGTTCATCCCTGGAGCCTGTGAGTTTCCCAACCATGGGTTCTTGGCCAGATTTTCAGTTCCAGGCATGTATTCCTCCTATGAAGCAGGACTTAAATCCAATCAGAGAGCCATTATTGTCCCAATAATATTCACGCCATTATTGCACCCCTGGGCATATCTTGTCACACTGGTCATTATGGTGAATCACAGGGTTCATAGTTGGATGAAACTGTTGGTGGATTTTTTTTTTGTTGTTCCAGCTGCCTGCAGAGTGCCTTCTGGTACTCAGAGAGTTGGGTAGCAGCAAGGAGGCTTCCTGGTGAGTAACAACTTGATTTCTTCATGTCCTATGGCCAAAGTGTGCAATGTCTTTAGCAACAGGGCCTAACCATCATGTTCTAGTGGACAACCAATAGCAATGGCAGTAGATGTATTGTTTGGGGTTGTATCCAGGATACTCCTGACCCACAACTACAGGGGAGTATCCCATACTTGAGACTGGGCTTTTTATCTGGCAACATATGGATTCTGGGAGGGGCACTATCCTCTGTGTAGGGGACCATCAATTGAACTCTACATTTTTAAACATTTTGTTTCTTTTATGTGGATGGATGTTTTGCCTACATCTATGTAGGTTCACCTTGTGTAT
Organism: Peromyscus leucopus; assembly: GCF_004664715.2. Taxonomy (NCBI): domain Eukaryota; kingdom Metazoa; phylum Chordata; class Mammalia; order Rodentia; family Cricetidae; genus Peromyscus; species Peromyscus leucopus. The sequence continues at coordinate 16,296,382 of NC_051076.1, forward strand.
GTTGGGTACTCATGGATGTCAGTTATGGGTATCAGATCCCTTGAATCTGGAGTTAGGGATAGTTATAAGCCATCATGTGGGGGCTGGGAATTGAACCCAGTTCCTTTACAAGAGCAACAAGTGCTTTAGACCACTCCAGCCCCCATGTGGTTTTCCCAAACATCCTTAGTGTTATTTATCCCTATTCCTACCCCTTCCTCCACCCTACTCTCCCATCCCTCCCCCACTTACACCTCCCTCCCCATTATTCCCTCCCCCCATGTCACCTGTGCTGACTCTCCCCCTCCCTCAAGCTCTTTTTTCCCCTCCCCACCAGTGCCCCTTTCTGGTTTCCAGGATTGTACAGTTACTCTGAGGTAAACACACAGATCGAGGATCCCCATGTAAGTGAGAACATGAAGCTTTTGTCTTCCTGGGTCTAGCTTACCTCACTCAGCATGATGTTTTCCAAGCTTATCAACTTACCTGCAGATTTCATTTCTCTTTACAGCTCAACAAAATTCCATTGCAAAGAAGGTACCACATTTTCATTATCCATCAGCAGTTGGTAGATCCTTAACCCACAGCTCTTAAAACATCTCATACTCACATAGACCTAATGGAGACTTGTGTTTGGTGGTGGTCACATCACCACTCAGTCTTCTTCCCAGAGGCACCCACATCACATGCCTGGTGAGATTCCACACAACTAATGTGCGCAGAGCCTACTAGAAAGCCAAGCTTCTTTTCTTGTAGAGACGAGCATGGACTGGCCTCTACTCACCTCTGCACGGCAGCACAAGAACAGAACAATGTGTTTCCTGAGTCTGCAACAGCACTACAGCATCATGATAAAATTCACAGTACCAAAATGAAAACAGATCCAGGACCCAAGATTCCAAAAGGCAGAGCTGAAAATGAGGCCTCAGACCTGTCCAAGCTGCTAGCCCACTGAAAACTGTCAAGACCACGCAGTCTCCCAAGCAGTAAGGGCTTTGGTTACTGGCTGCTTGTGGATTAGCAAGCACATCTACAATACATTTTATTTTGAACTATGTACTATGTACATGTAATAAAATGGCTACATTTTATTAAATTCTCACAGCTCCGAGAAGTAGTTTTTATCTCCATTTTACAGAGGGGAAAACAAATAAACAATAACAACAACAACAAAACCCAAATTTTACAAAGTAAAGCAATCTGAGCTGAGTACGTAGAGGAGCTGTAATTAAAACCAAGTCTAAACCAGGCATTGGTGGCACATGCCTTTAATCCCAGCACTCGGGAAGCAGAGCCAGGCGGATCTCTGTGAGTTTGAGCCAGCCTGGCTACAAGTGAGTTCCACGAAAGTACAAAGTAACAGAGAAACCCTGTCTCAAAAAAAAAAAAAAAAAAAAAAAAAAAAAAAAAAAAAAAAAAAAAAAAAAACCAAGTCTAATTAGTTCCCAATCCCACTCTTTCCTACATTTTAATCCTGACCTACTTGGGGGCTCACAGCTGAAGAACAATGGGCGTTGTAGCCCAGGTCAGCATTCCTCCTTTGGGGGTCAGCAGCCCTGTTCTCTAACCCTTGTGATAGCATCCTTGTTTACCCAAAGAACAGCCATGTGTTTGGCGGCAGTCCTGTGGATCAATACCAAGGTAACTATAAAACAAGAGCACACAGTGTGACGTTGCCCCCCAGCTCCACCCATGTATTACGTTTCCTAAGATGACTCATCCTGTCTGGTCCTCACCCTTGTGCCAACCTGACAACCATCCTGAAGGATTTCGTTTGCCCTGAGTTGTGTCTGCTTCCACCTGCTGGGATTTCCACCTGAAAGACTGTCAGCCTCAGTGTCCTCATGTCACAGGCTCAGGCTTTGGTGCTTGGGAGAATCTGAAAGGGGCTCTGCACTATGTGGTTTCTATAAAGTTTTATAAGGAAACACACGCACATGCACACACACACACACCACACACACACGCACACACGCACGCACACACGCACATGCACGCACCTGAAACCTGGTGTAACAGGGAAGAAGTTTCAGAAGCTTGCAGTTAATGATTCACATTGAAAGCCATGATCAAGGGACTGACTATCCCAGCCCATTCTGTATAGCAACACTGCTCGCTCCTTCTGTGAAAAGAGAAACCGGAAGACAGCAGAATGGCACACACGGTGTGCTGCAGGAGTCCACAGACTCCAGCACGTTTCATCCGTGTAACTTCCCCTGTTTTTCTGAAGCTGCAGGTAACGGTCGAGGCCATGGAAAAAAAGGGATCATATTGATATTCCAACCTAAGTAACAGACTAGAAAAAAAAAAAACCAAAAACTCAGATCGGAAGTCCTCCCCAAATTCCTGAACTGATAGTTAGAAGCAGCCAAGATGATGATCTGCTCCTCAAATCTTGGACATTTTGACCCTGTCATCTGCCAGGCTAACAGAAAGGGCCCTGATTGTGACATTGATCAGTGGTGGTAAAGTCATCTAAAGGAAGAATGTGAGCTGTTGTGTGACTTTTTCTGGGGGGATGTCTCTTCACCTGAGCTAGGACATGGATAACAGCAAAGAACTAATTCCTCCCAAGACTAGGTGGCTCAGTGAGCTCCCTGGGGTTGTTCACGGGAGGATGGGTGACTTAAAGCTGCTCCGTTACCAGAAAGCGCACCCAAACATGGGTGAGGACCCACAAAAGCTGTGTCCCGGAGCTCTCTGCACACCTTCCGCCATAGCTACCCTCTCCCCAGCTGCTGTCCTCTGCTTTTACAGCTTGGAGGGAGGGGGCTTAAGACTCTCGTAACTCGCTGTAAAGTTTCCTTAGCTTTCGGAGTCTCTGGAGTCTCCTTCCTCCCTCCAGAAGGAAATTTTCAGTTTGTCAAAAAGGATACAATTGTCAGAAGGTCTGTCCTGGGTTGGGAGATGGGTGCAAGGAGGCAAAAGTCATCCAAAGCTTGTAGCCCCCCCCTCCACCCAAGATCCAAGACCTTTCCCCAAAGTTATCAGACAGAGCAGCCACTGGAGAAGCATCTTCTGATAAGAAGGGGATCTTCATCAGGCTTTATAGGAACACAGGTGACTGACAGCTGCCCTCTCAGTCACAAAAGAACCTCATTGGGGTTCTCGCTTAGGAAAATGATTTCTGATTACCAGAATGACTACACAGTCACCCAGGAGCCCTCGCACTAGAAATGATGACACTATGTCCCCTAAGGACATAGATTAGAGGTCCAGGCATCCTGGATCCTGGGCAGAGAAACTTTTCTGTAAACTATTCTGGAATTTTCAAAACACACGAGTCCATCACCAGGCAGATGAAGAAAATGCAGGTTCTAAACCAGAAAACTCAAGGGTTGTGGGTCTGAAGAGATGGCTCAGCAATTAAGAGCACTGGCTACTCTCCCAGAGAACTAGGGTTCAGTTCCCAGCACCCACCTGACAGCTTATGGCCATCTGTAACCCCAGTTCTAGGGGATCCAGCGCCTTCTGGCCTCTGCAGGCACTACAGACATGTAGCACACAGACACACATCCATGCAAACTCTCACACACATAACATTAGGAATCATTGTGCAACCATTTGCTTCCTGGTCATAATTTTGCTTCCTCTATGAGGCAAGCCTTCTTACCCTAGTCACACATTCGAGTGCCTCAGAGCTCAACCAGGATGTGCCTCAGACCATACTCGGCTTGAGTCCTGTTTCCTGTTCTTCCTCTTTCTCACTACGGCCTTGGGGGGAACCTGTGGGGGAACACAAACACTGAGCACCTGTAAAACATGGATTTTGTCTCTCCTAAGAGGGTGATTGCGATCCATCCTGACTACAGTGAGTAGTACTGGCTTGAAGGAACTCCAAAGGCAACTGAAAACATGGGAACAGGGCTCATGGCTGCCAGAATGACCTCATTGGCCCACACTGGATATGCCTTTAGAGGAATCATATTGTCATCAGGAAAACCTGCCGATGATGGACATCCTGCTTGGTGTCATGCCTGGTCATCATCTGCTCAGATGTCTCCTGGTTCCTATCTTCATCATTGTCATGGGACAGACTACTCACTAATCCCTACACAGACCTGAGGCAGCCCTTCCCCAGTCTTTGTTCATCACTTCCTTCTACACAGCAGTACTCCAGTGACTCTGTTCTCTGTGAGACACCTATTATGTACCAAAGTCAAAGATGTAATAGTCACAAAGGGTCCCAGCAATCCTAATGCCTAGTGGTGGGTCATATCTACCTGCTCTTTTGGGTTCACTCTTGTTACTGTGGTTTTAGGTAGGGTCTCACTATGTTGTCCAGGCTGTACTTGAACTTGGTACCTTCCTGCCTCGTCTTCCTGAGTGCTAGGATGACAGACATGTGTCGCAATACCTAGCTCTCAGGCATCCTTTGATAGCACATACCTGACTCTATCCCAGGGGTTACCAATGGGCATTTTCTGATTTCTCTGTTTTTAAAGTTTTGAGTTCTATAGAGGTCTTTCCATTCTTGGGTGGGGCTCTACTTTTTTATGATCTCCTCTATTTGGTCCCTCTGGTCTTCAGTATTGGACACTCCCAGCTCCCACCAGCACCGAGAATTATGCAGGAATTCCTGTCCCTTAATTTTACATGTCTAAATCCATATCCCTCCAGCCTCTTGCTCTGACGTTAATATCCCCCATAAACTTTTTTTTTTTAAAGACAGGGTCTTACTATGGAGCCCTGGCTGGCCTAGAACTCACTATGTAGTCCAGACTGGTCTTGAACGTACAGAGATCTGCCTGCCTCTTCCTCCCTAACACTGAGATTTAAAGGCGTGTGCCCAGTCCAATAAATTCTCAAATTCTAAAATCTGGAAGAAACTTTTCTTCATCTACACCCCTGGCACAATTGATTTGCTCTTTCTTGACACCTTAACTTTGTTATAGAGCTTTCTATGCACTTGGCTCAACCCATTTTAGCTATATAAACCCAGACTTTGCAAACCTAACTTTTAATTTTAGTTTACCTCCCAACCTAGAAGCACATTATACTGGCCACAACAAATTCTAAATATTGGGGGTAGGCTAATGGCTCAGTCGTTAAGAATACTGACTAGTCATCCAGAGGACCCAGGATCAATCCCCAGCATCCACATGGCGGCTCACAAAGTTTGTAGCTCCAGTCCTAGAGGATCCAATGCCTTTTTCTAGCCACCACAGGCACTGCACACACATTCATGCAAGCAAAACACCCATATATACAAAATAATAAAATTATAATTAAAAATAAAGTCTTAATATTTTAACGTTGCATGAACGATGTTTTCACTTCGTAGCAAATTTAGGAAGTTTTGATATAGTTTTTTACTAGTCATTACTGAGTCTCTCTCTCTCTCTCTCTCTCTCTCTCTCTCTCTCACACACACACACACACACACACACACACACACACACACACACACACACACCTTTTTTTGTTTGTTTTCCAGATGGAGTCACACCATGTAGTTAACTAACTGTCCTGGAACTCACTGTGTAGACCAGGCTGGCCTCAAACTCACCAAAATCCCCCTGCCTCTACTCTTGAGTACTGGGATTAAAGGCGCTATACCCAGCTACACACACTATTTTTACACTATTTTTAATGCGAAATTGTGAGCTCACTCACAACCATGCAAACCAGAGGATTGTCATGAGCTTCCTCATAGTAGATGTCAGTTGAAAGTAGAAACACCAACTGAAATGTTATGTTCATGTAAGTGATACCTATTTTATACTCATTTTGAAGAACCCTTTAAGAATAAGATGCTTTGTCTGATGAGTAACTACCTAGAGCCCATTTTAATGGCTGTCTTCCAGATCAGCATAACAGTAACACTGATCTCCAAAATAAAGGTTGCTATGTAGTAGGTAAGAAACTTCATCTCAGAGCCGCTGTCCCACCAGCACACTTAGCTCCACAGTCTCTGTTCAGTCTAAGGTCTGGAAAGTCAATGCTGATGTCACTCTTGAAGACTTTTCAAGAGTGGGAAGAGCTGGACACTTAGTTGGCTCAGTGGTTAAGAGTACTGGCCACTCTTCCAGAGGTCCTGAGTTCAATTCCCAGCAACCACATAGTGGTTCACAACCATATATAATGGGATCTGATGCCCTCTTCTGGCATAAAACTATATGTAAAATAAATAAATCTTTAAGAAGAAAAAAGAGGGAGACAAAGGAATCTCCCTCTCCGCCTCTGGGGCCTAGCCTTTGCTTGGTTGTCTGGCTTCCTGTCACAGCAAGTATCCTTCTTTTGAGAATCAAAATCTATTCCACTTTTGTCTGTGTAGCTGGCTACATGGAATTGCGTGTTGTTAGACTTTATCAAACTCACAAAAAACAGTGAGCAAGCTCCTTGGTTTTGAGGGAGGGGGTAAGAAAGACAACCAATGCTAAATCCAAACTTAAATTGTGTGTGTATGAGTGTGTGTGTGTGTGTGTGTGTGTGTGTGTGTGTGTTAATGTAAGTGCACATTTATGTGTGGATGCATGTGGAAGCCAGAGGTCAAACTCAAGTGTCACTCTTAAAGTGTGATTTTTTTTTTTTAGACAAGATCTCTCACTGGCCTAAAGCTTGCTGGTTACGGCAGGCTGGCTGTCCACTAAGCCACAGGTAGATACCTGTCTCTAATCACCAGCACTAAGATTGCAACCACATACCATTCGCTATGCCTGGCTTGCTTGCTTGCTTTTTACATGGAATCTGGAGATCAAACTCGGCCTTGTGCTGTGCAAACACTTTATTGTTGAGCTGTCTCACCAGCCTACCCCCCCACCTTCGAACTTACATTTCTTTCTTTCTTTAAATTTATTTTACTTCATGTGTACTGGTGTCAGAGTCCCTGGAACTGGAGTTACAGACAGTTGTGAGCTGCCATATGGGTGCTGGGAATTGAACTCGGGTCCTCTGGAAGAGTAGCCAGGGCTCTTAACTGCTGAGCCATCTCTCCAGCTCCCCCACCCCCCCCCCCACTCAAATTTCTTAATGGAGGCAACATTTGGTCTTACATGAAAACTCCTCTGGTTGTCATAAATCAATTTAACAGCACATGGAAAACTGAGTAAGATACTAAAGTTCTAAACCAGAGGGCATTGCTGGAGTAGCTTTGATCTGGAGTTGTTTTAAAGTCTCCTGTAGAACATTTAGTCTCAAGAAAAGGTTTTTAGAGCATCTATGAGTATCGCTTAGAAGAAACATCTGTCAGCTGACAATGACCTTGGAAAGTGGCAATTGCTTCCAAATCTGAACATTAACCTATCTAATAACCAAGCAATCCGCATGGTAGGTGCACAATAGCAATGCAAATATATATTCACAAAAGCCATATACAAGAATATTTCTAGCCACGCTATTTATAGTCAAAAGCTGGAAAGAGCCCAAATTCCAAACAATGACAGAATGAAAGAGAAAAACTAGAACACAGGAATGGGCAAGGCCCCCTGCCTCATACCTTACATAACGCTGCATATAAATTCAAATTGGGCAGCTCTAATCCAGGCCATGGAAGTTGGGGTCGTGGTTATTCCTGTTGGGTGGCAAGAATAAGGAGATCTGGGCGGTGGTGGCGCAGGCCTTTAATCCCAGCACTCGAGAGGCACAGCCAGGCGGATCTCTGTGAGTTCAAGGCCAGCTTGGTCTACAGAGCGAGATCCAGGACAGGCACCAAAACTACACAGAGAAACCCTGTCTCGGAAAACAAAACAAAACAGAACAGGGAGGAGCAAAAGTGACAGCTTCAGAGACAGCGACATTTTCATCTGTTGTTTTGCCTATATGTGCACACATATGTGTGGGGGTGTGTGTGCAGGTGTATGTGCACTTGTGTATGGAGGCCAGCAACCAGCACTGAGTGTCATCCTCAGGATGGCCATCTACTCTCTCTCCAGTCTGGAGCTCACCAGTTAGTCTGGACTGACTTGCAGACAAGCCCCCGAGAGCCTCTTGTCTTCGCCTCCCTACCTCTTAGATTACAAGAGCCTGCACCACGTCTGGTCTTTTTATATGGGTTCCGAAGGTGGAGCGCAGGTCCTCCCACTACCCTTCCATCCCCAAACATCATTCTCTTTCTTAATGGAGGTGGAGAACATGGAGGTAAATTCGTGATTTGTATCTTTCTGCATGGATGTTATGTTACAATAAAACTTTTACTAACACACACACACACACACCAAAGTAATAAGTGATGTGCCATATGACTATCCCCACAACTAAATTTCTAAAAATATCTGTAAATAATGTGGTGTTTGATGCTGTCCTTTCTCAGACAATAATTATGAAACAGAGCAAACTGTTTGTAAGACCACCTCTCACCTCTGCCAACGCCACACCACTGGCAGATAGGAAGGGCCTCGGTGAGGAGAAGAGGAGCAAGCATCAGAAGCTTTTGAACATAGCTTCTGACCATTGCCCCACTATAATGGGAATAAAGTCAACACGGGGAGAATACCTGATCTCCTGAGTCTTCAAAGTCAGCCCTATCAACTTGCCAATGGTTACACAGCAGAAGAACATATTTCTTTCTCACCCCCAACAACCATTAACTACCCATAGCTCCTCAGAGAGAGGTGGAGTTTCATGCACCCCTCCCTCCTCCATGATGGAATGTTAACAACACTCCACCCCTCCCTTCCTCCCTCCCTCCCCCCTCCCTACCTCCCTTCCTCCCTCCTGCTCTTACATTCCTTCCACTCCCTCATCAGTGACGTTCCCTGAGTCTTGTCAGGGTCCTGTTTATGGCTGATCATTCTACCGTTATTAAATCTTGGCACTTGGACCAGTTTTTAGTCTCTGCACACACCTCTGCCCGCTGCAGAAAGCAGCTCCCGTCATGACGCCTGATGGCAGCACTAACCTATAAGCATAAATATCAACACTTAGAGAGCAAGTCGACGGGCACAGCATGTCCCTTTAGCAAAAGAACACCAACAGTTTCCTGCTAGGGCTGGTGGCCTCCCTGACCATACGCCGTTGACAAGGTTTATAGTATCAGATGTGAATTCTCGCCCTGGAGTGAACCTCAAATCTGTTTGGGATGTGACTGGTTACCCTGTGGTTGCCTTAAAGAAAGGAAACTGGGAGACTAACGTGGTATATGAACTACTTTTCTATTCTTTTGAATTTGCTACCTATGTGAAAATAATTATTTACTTTTAAAATAGTGTCTTCAGAAGAATAATACAACCTAAATTTTTTTAAAAAAAATTTGAAATTAGGGAAATAAGGATGAAAAACACAACTTGGCAACATAATAAAAGCTGCTAAAAGCGTGTGCTCAGATTTTCACAGATAACTGGCCTTTTTGGCTTTCCATCAGGGCAGTAAATACCTAGATAACCAACTAAAAGACAGAGGGGCAATTCGGCTCACAGTTCTGAAGGTCTCCATTCGTGATTGGCCTTGTGGCTTTTGGACCAGTAGAGATACAGTACATCTTGGCAGGAAGAATGTGGTAGAGAAAGCTACTCACCTCAGAGCCAGGATGGGAACAAGAGGGAGAGAAAGAGACTGTGAAGTACCCTTTGAAGCTGTGTCCTTCCCTCCTCAATAACCAAGATCTCCCACAAGGCTTCACCTCTTTGTGGGTTTGTGTTTCTGCAGAAATACATTAAAATCCAATCTGAAAATGCGGTCTGCCCTTTCAGGAGGAACAAGTTCACACACTGAATCGTTTTACGGGAAGAGATAAGCAGAAGAGAGGAAATAAAAGCGAGCGATGGGGATGAATATCAGCAAAACATCAGGCTGCACATATAATGATGCTCACTATTCTGGACACTAGCCAAAAAAGAAAGAAAGAAAGAAAAATCAATTTCAATGAAAAGAAGTGATGGAGAGGGAAGGAAGCACTTTCCAGGGTAGGTAGGTACCCACACCAGCCATTTCTTTCTTTATGACATTTTAGTGAGTGTGCACGTGCCACGGCCCCGGGGGCGGTAAGAGAACAACTTGCTGGAGTCGGTTCTCCCCTCCCAACATGTGGGTCCTGGGGACTGAACTCAGGTCGTCAGGCTTGGTGAGCTGAGCTTTTACCAGCTGAGCCAGCCAGCCAGCCCCCAACGACTTGTTATTTAGTCAGCGTTTAGAGGCTTTGGGCAAAGCTGGCAACCAAGAAGCATTTTTTTTGTAACAAGAATGTTTAACACGAATTATGAAATCATTCTTTGGCCCTCTCATTTTACTTTGAAATATAAAACTCCCATGTGCCTATCGGTGCTCCTTATAGTCACAGCAAAACACGAAGCACGTCGAAACATTATTTTCTAAAATTAAGCTGTACAGACCACGGTAGTCCTAACATGAGACATAACATTCTATTACAACCATAACATCAAGTAATAGAGAAGCACTTGTTGCAATTTTATAGTCTACTTAGAGAGCTTATCAAAGGCAGAAATGAACCCGGAGCAATTGAGTTTATAATGCAGTGTTCATTAGGTTTTGTGCAAATGATTGTTTAAATTCCCAGAGGACAGTCTGTCCATCTGGCAGGCGTGACAGCAGAGCGAGGAGGACCAGATGGGCCCGAAATGGGTCATTCCTGGCAGAGTGAAGAATGCTTATGGTAGGATTGATTTTTGATGAACCACCTGAGGTACCCGTGGCAGACCGTCCACAGCCCCACGGGACCAGTCCCCTGCGCAGGAGTTAAAGAATTAAAGGCCATCTGGTGGCCAAATGAGAACATGACAGCTCAGATGATTCTAAGGGTGAGTGGATGGAAAAATAAACAGGTTCTTCAATTCGGTCAGCTTCATTTGCACACAAAAGCATCCTAACTGGCTCCCGGTCGGCCATAAATATCTCCTACAAATCCTGTTACGTCCTCAACATCATTGCCGGGGTCCGCAGCCATGCTGTCACTCTCAATCAACACAATTTAGCTCCCTGGAAATGCTATGCGAAGAATACATCACGACTGTATGTGAATAAATGATCAAAACCAGGCACTCAGAGGGCTGGGGAGAGCGTTCCGTGGGTACAGTGCTTGCTTTATAAGCCTGAGAATCTGAGTTCAGAACCCAAGGCCCCATGTAAAAGCTGGCTGTGGTGGTATGTGCCTGTAATCCCAGCATCAGGAGGCAGAGACAGGAGGATCCTTAGGGCTTTTTAGCCAGTCGGTCTAGTCAATCGGTGAGCTCCTGTCCATGAGGGACCCTGTCTCGAACAATGGTAGAGGAAGATACTCACTAGTCTCTTGTCTCCACAAATGTGTGCATGGACATACACACCTATATGCGCGCACACACACACACACACACACACACACACACACACACACACACCTCTACAGAGACTTGGTAGTTAGTGAAAATCATCCCTTTGCTCCAGTACCATCTGTCAGTCTTCTGCAGAGATGCAGAGGCAATGAACGGCTCCATACAAAGGCAAACACGCAGTATGTTTCACTAACACTTCATGAGAAGTTCATTCACTACAGAACACCATTCATCATTCAATCTTCTTGATTAGCCTTTGGAATAGGTTGGATGATTAAAGAGCAGCATTTAAATTCAGAACTATTTTTTTCATAGAATTATAATTAGTGCCTTCCACGGAGAGACCTGTCTGACTCCCACGTGACAAGTCCCACCGTGACATTAACAAGACACTAAAAAGAGTAGGGAAGTCTCTTTGAGAAAGGATTTCTGGGTGACAACACCTCTCTCCTTGGGCTTTGATTTTGATTTTGACTTCCCCTTCTGCTGACTCGGTCGGTAGACCATTCTTCACCTATCTGCCATTGAAACGTGCAGATTGTAGCAGAAGTTCAAAGCTATCATTGTCTTCTTTTCCCACGCATGTAAGCCAGCACGTTTGCGTAAAGGAGCGTCGAAGGCAACAGTTTGTCCAGCTAGACTGCAGGATGCAAACCGCAGAATGGTTTCCAGGAAGCTCCAGTCTTTGGGAACCCTCCCGCCTCTCTGTGCTCTGTAGCACCTGCAGACTCAGTCATGGGGAGCCCTTTGGTCCTTGGTCTGTTTCTCCAAACTGACCCATTTGGGCCTAGTTAGGAACCACGGTAAACCCTCTTTACTGGACCCATTCGCCACAGTGCTCCCCAGGCTCACTTGGCCTAGAGTAGTTGAAATGTGTAACATGTCCATGAAAGGACAGTTAGAAACAGTGACACTCCCACTCCACCCCCTCAGGAACGTCTTCAGAAAAACGTATGACATGTGTCTAAGAAATCCTTCCACCTAATTGAATCTTGACACTCTGTTCCTGCGTTTCTTCCTCTGTTTGTCAGCGATGAAGCATCAGAAAATTGTAACATCCCCAGCAGTGGGGCAAAGCGACAGCAAGTCTCATCAGGAAGTGTGTGCCAGGATGCAGTGTTCCTGAGAGGAAATGCACCACTTCTGGGTATGCATCATGATCCAGATGTGGTGGTGCACACCCGTGATCCCAACTCTTGGGAGGCTGAGGAAAGAGAATCAAGAGTTCCAGAGCAGCCTGGGCCATACAGCAAGACCTTGTCTCAAAAAAATAAAAATGAAATCAGATCTTCCACATCCATCTTCTATATATTCTTTATGGAAGTAGGAAAAAGACACATAGCTCTGTGTTAGTTTAGTATCAAAGAAAATACGTGTGCAGTGTGGGTGTGTGCACACGCCATGACATGTGTGGTCAGAAGACAGTCTCACAGGGGTCAGACCTTACCTTCCTCCTTGCAGGGGGGCTGCCTTTTCATTCTTGCTTCTATCAGTCTAGTTGGAACACGGGCTTTCAGAATTCTCTTGTCTCTACCTCCCATCTCAGCGTCGGAATACTGAGATTACAGGAGTGTGTGCTGATGTGTGGCTTATTTCAGCTCGTGGTTCCAGGCTCCAGTTCACCACAGCAGGGAACTCACCGAGGCAGGACTGGAGGAAGTTTTCATATGGCATCCATGATCAGGAACAGACAGTGAATGGATGCTCGCTGGTGCTCAGCTCGCTCTTTCCATTTCCTTCAGTCCAGGGCTCTGTAAACAGAGGAGGAGTTTTCCTGTCCTGACCACCCGGTCCCACATAAACACACAAAAAATTGTATTAATTACGAAATGTTCAGCCAATAGCTCAGGATTATTATTATTATTATTATTATTATTATTATTATTATTATTTGGTTTTTTTTCGAAACAGGGTTTCTCTTGTGTAGCTTTGCGCCTTTCCTAGAACTCACTTGGTAGTCCAGCTGGCCTCAAACTCACAGAGATGCGCCTGCCTCTGCCTCCCGAGTGCTGGGATTAAAGGTGTGCGCCACCACCGGCGTCAGGATTATTATTAAATAGCTCTTATTTTTTAAATTAACCCATTTCTATTAATCTATGTATTGCACACGGCCCGTGGCTTTACCTGTCCTCTGACATCTTGTTTCTTAGGTGGTTCGCTTGTGTCTCTCCCGCCTCTGCCCTTCTTCATCCCAGTTCTCAGTTTGATTGTCCTTTTTTGCTTTATACTTTTTTTTTTTTTTTTTTTTTTTTTTTTTTTTTTTTTTTTTTCCAGTTTCTCTTTAGTTTGTTTTGATTGTCCCTGCCTAACTTTAATCCCTGCCTTGCTATAGGCCAAACAGCTTTATTATTAACCAATGGGAGTAATACATATTCACAGTGTACAGAAGGATCATCCCACAGCAGTGCTCAGCCTATGAAATCATGCCACCCATCTCCAGGGTATGTCTTCCCATTTTAGTTAACCCAATTTTAAAAATCCTTCACAGCCCAAAGACCAACCTAATCCAGACATTCCTCGCTGAGACTCCCTTCCAGTTCAACACTCAAAACTAATGTCCGTTTCCACTTGAACTTTAACAAATATTCACAAAACACCTATTACATAATAGGACTGAAGAAAAGACCAAAGACTAAGAAGACATTTTGTTCTGTTTTAGGCAGATCTCATGTAGTACAGGCTGCCCTGGAATTCACCATTTAGAAAAGGATGACTTTGAACTGTTGAAACTCCTGCCTCCCGAGCGCTGGGATCACAGGCACACACCACCACACACAGGTGGAAAATGGAAAATTTGTCTGTAAGGTGTAGTGGGAACTGGGACTAAGGAAAGTCTCATGCAAATCAGTGATGTGAGAGAGCTCGGAAAGCCCAGAACAACCAGCCTGAACGCGCACACAGGCAACCGAGGCCAGACTGGAGAAGGAAAGCCAGGTGAGCCTGTAGCTTCTGAGCCAGATCTTTTAAAAGAGTCATTCTGTGGAGAGCTCATTGCACAACTAGAGACACAAAGGCAGGGTTGAACACAAGAGGAGACAGAGGGGAGCCAAGGTCCCAACTCCCTGGGTTGACGGATCACGGTTGAGTCAGACAGTGGGGGGGGGGGGGGTTTTCCTGGGCTCCTGTGCGCTATCTAAGGCCTTCCTTTTTCTATCTAATCTAGTGGATCAGGTGTCTGATTCAGGAGACAAATCCATTGACATTCATCGTTAATTTATGGGCTGTGAGATCTACGTTCCTTGTTCCTTAGCGGCTACACGGCTTTATAGGAAGCTCCAATGTTTCTCAGTTGTGAGAAATAGGAAATTAAATCTTTTTTTATTTTTTTCCTTTCTTTTTTGAAGCCAGAGTCTCATTTTGTAGCCAACACTGCCATACTAGCCTGCAACTCACCGTATCGCATGGGCTGGCCTAGAACTCACAGCAATCCTCCTGCCTCAGTTTTCTGAACCACATCTAACCAACTCTTTGTTTAAATTTTCTTTTATTTTACTCTTATCATTGTGTGTGCGGAAGCCAGCAGACAGCTTTTGGGATTCTGCCCACTCCTTCCACAGTGGGGCTGGGGACCCTAACTCAGGTTGTCAGGCTGTGTGACAGGGGCTTTTACCACTGAGCCGTCTTGCTGGCCCTGTTCTGTTGTTGTTGTTGTTGTTGTTGTTGTTGTTGTTGAAGGCAGATCTAAGCTGCCTGTGTTGTCTTATACCTGTAATTTCCAGAACTCAGGAGGCTCAGGCAGGAGGATTGCCATTAGCTTGAAACTACCTGGCCCACATTGCAAGTACCAGGGGGACAAGAAATAGACTAAAACCTTGTTGAAAGGAAGGAAGGAAGGAAGGAAGGAAGGAAGGAAGGAAGGAAGGAAGGAGGGAGGAGGGAGGAGGAAGAAGGGAAGAGAGGGAGAAGAAAGGAGGGAGGAGGGAGGGAGGGAGAGGGAGGAAGGAAGGAAAAAGTCAGGTTTGTTTTGTGGTTTAGTACAGTTTTTACAAGTATTCCAGCCATAGGACTTTGGTAGTTTAACTGAGGGAAGTTCAGATTTCAAACCCAATTGCTATTTAGAACCCTCCGCTATGGAGAAATTTAAGGGAAAGGTTCGGGAATGAGCTGTGAGTTCGGGTTTGACACAGCTTTGGGTGACAGATAGAGAAGGCTGGCATCTTTTCTCCAAGCGCTCAGCAAACGCAGAAGTAAGTCACTAAGCTGGCTGGCGGGGCACCACCGTTGCGCTGTGTTTATGAGAGTGTGCTGGCCACAGCTGAGGCCACCGCCGCCAGCCAAGTCTGGCTGATATTCCACGTAGTCATTTATGACGCCCATAACAAATGCTAGGCGGGCTTTAGGGCCAATAATGATCTGGGCAGACACAAACGAAAACAAAAAGATTAGTAAATCTTGACTCATAAAGCACAAAGTGAGAACAGTTAAACAAAAGCTCACCGAGGAAGACAGGAAAAGAATTGAGTCTTCCAGGTGTGGTGGCTCAAACCTGTAATCCCCGTACCTGGGCGGCAGAGGCAGGAGGATTGTGGCAAGTCTGAGTTCAGCCTGGGTTACACAGTGAGTTCCAGGCCCCAGGCAACAGTGTGAGACCCTGTTTCAAAACCAAGACAAAGAAAGGAAGGAAAGGGGGTTGTAAAGGCCTCAGACGTCCGACCTTGCTTTTGGGAAGGGGAAGACGACTATGTATCTTCTGTCAAAAACACATGATGGAAAGTAACAGTGAGAGTTATCATGCCCAGGAAGCCCCCACATGGCGCCTCTCTGGCAGGTTACTGCAATGCTGGAAAAGAAAGCATGCAAGGAAGTATTTCCTAAGCAAATTGCTAACTGCCCCCCCAACCCCCCCCCCCCCCCCGCCCCAATACAGGCAGTTGATAAAGGATAACTCCATCATATTTCATCAGTTCCATTTCCCCATGCCAGAAGACAGTTTTTCTTCAGCACCAGAGGATTCAGCTCCTTCATAGGGCTTTGGTGAGGTCAAGGAGCAGGAACAGCAGGTCAAAACTAGAAGGCATGTTTGGGCCTTTCTGGCTTCTAGGTCAGTCTCTGCTCATCTTGCTATGAACTGCCTGAGACCCACAGTAACAGAGGTTCATATCAGTCTGGGATGCACGAGAGACACTGGCTTTGAAAATGTCCCTGATGGCTGGGTAACCTCCTACATATCCATCCATCCATCCACCCATCCGTTCTCCTCCCCACACCCACCTTATCACACCCAGAGGTAAACAAGTGCTCTACCACTCAGGAACATCCCCAGCTTACACAAAGCCTTTTCATTGACCTCGTTCTTGGGGAAATGTTGGCTCTAATTCCCACAGCTACACATGGTATGGACCCCTTTTGACACCATTACGTCACCTTGAAGGGAGAGCCAAAGAGAGCCGCAATCACTTTTAGTGGGGTTCTTGTTTGTTTTTACCGAATGTCTTTCAAACTCAGTTTTAAACACGTCTCACGAGAAACCCTCTGCAGTCGCCTGTGTCACGCCCAGGTCACCACCAGCTTTACACTGTGGATCCTGAGCATACAGATCAAAGGAAAGACTGTGGACGGTCTAGGAACTCTTCTGCCTCTGCAGAAACCACAGTCCGGATAAATCTTTACCCGGAAAGGAAGCATCAACTTTGTCTGAAAAACAGAATGGCCTCATGGCGTGAGGGTTCTCTCAGATTCCACTTCCTCTGTAATTGCCGAACACAGCTGCCCAAATCTCCAAGCACTGGCTTTAAAACTGAATTAACAGCTGGCACACAGGCGCATACCTGTAAGCCCAGCTATGAAGTCAGAGGGTTTGAGGCCAGCCTGAACAACATAGCGATAACCCACTTCCAAATAGTGTTCTACCAACACTAAGATGAGGCCAGCAGAAGGTGTGATTGGTGTGTTTTCCTGAGGATTATGTAAAACTATAAGTGCTTTTGGGGTTATTGATGTTGTTGCTATTGTTTTTTGTTTTGTTTTGTTTTTGTTTTTGTTTTTTGTTTTTAGCCTTTCCTAGAAGGAAGTAGGATGAGTTTACCGGAAACCTGAGTCTGAAGTGCTTGCCTATGGGGCTGGGTTGGTTAGAATGTCTTCTATGGGAATCTGTGGTATTGTATTCCCCCAAATATTGTGCATGCTAATGAATTTATCTGGGGCCAGAGACAGAGCTGCCACAATATTAAACATAAAGGATAGGCAGTGGTAGCACACGCCTTTAATCCTAGCATTCCAGAGGCAGAAATCCATGTGTTCAAGGATACAGGCAGGCATGGTGACTCATCACGCCTTTAATCCCAGAAAGCCAGCCTTTAACCCCAGGGAGTGGTGGTAGAAAGCAGAAAGGTATATAAGGCATGAGGACCAGAAACTAGAAGCATTTGGCTGGTTAAGCATTTGGCTGGTTAAGCATTTGACTGGTTAAGCATTCAGGCTTTTGAGCAGCAATTCAGCTGAGACCCATTCTGGATGAGGACTCAGAGGCCTCCAGTCTGAGGAGACAAGACCAGCTGAGGATCCAGCGAGGTGAGGTAGCTGTGGCTTGTTCTGTCTCTCTGACCTACCAGCATTGACCCAATAACTGGCCTTGGGTTTGATTTTATTAATAAGAACTTTTTAAGATTCATGCTACAGGAATCTTCAAGAAGAGCAATTCAGGAGTTAGAGTTACAGTTCAGTAGAAGAGAATTTACCTAAGATGCACAAAGCCTTGGGTCCAATCTCCAACAGTGAGGAAAGCAAGAAAGAGCGAGAAAGAACAAGAGAGAGAGAGAGAAAGACAGACAGACAGACACACACACACACACAAAGAGATTTTTTTAAAGTCAATTTCTGAAACAGTTCAGACTTCAGGAGAGGCTGTGACACAGAAACGTTAATTAAATGTCCTCTAAAAGTTTTTGCAGCTGTGCTTTTGAAAAAGCACCTTATGTATTTCCTTCTTTCTCATTTGGAGACATCAGGGAGGCTCTGGGGACATGGTCATTCTACTCAACTCCTGCCAAAACCAACTAAAAGAAAAGAAGCTATTTGATTGGGTCAAGAGGAATAATTACATAGCCTAAAAATACTTTGAGTCCGGGGGAGAAAATGAAAGCTTTACAGAGAAGGTGACCAGCACTTCCTTTCTGGTATCCTTTTATGACTGTGTGATTTGCTCTAATAGCAGCCTGGCATTTCAAGCCAGACGATTCAGTGGCCTGACCATGGCTTACAGAGCATTTCATCTGCGGTCATCCATCCTGCCTATGAAGAAATGGGTATTTCGTCACGCAGAGAAAAGCTACAACCTCCTGACCCATGAGCAGCCAAAAGGTGTTGGTCCTCTGCTCTTACCTGCACACAGGAGTTGGAGTCAGACCTGGCTCTTAAGGAGTGTGGCTTATTCCTTCCGATCCAACAGCGTAGACTCTTTCCAACTTTACATTAAACTGAATCAGGAGAGTCTACTGTCATAATTACCCTCTTCCGGTGCCTACCACTGCCTCCCCCAGTAGGAATGTAGGGGAATAAATTAGCTGGTGTTTGGGGCAGGAGAATTATGACTTATGAGATCACCATGCAGCATTTTTCTCGTTAATTAGGAGGAAGTACAGCATTCTCTCAGACCTATTTTCTGGTTGAGTCAGCAGACCCCACCTAGAATCTGACCTCTTCTCTGAGCAGAAGAACCATGGAGAAAAGTGACTTCCACGCTCATCTCCACGTGCTGCTAGATCTCCCTGGTGCTGGACCCTGGCCACTTGGATCAGAACTTTTTGTCTGCTCCTTAACCTGTGACTTCTCTCCACAGTATCAGACCCAGTTTCGGCCTCTAGAAACAACACACGCCTTAACCTTTGCTTTGCATACACACAGCTTGCCTCCCTGCTCAGTTCGTACTTTTCACTTCTGGACTCCTGGATCAGGCCAATCCTTACAATGTGAGGACAATGGAGGCATTGTTAGTCCGAAATTGCCAAACCCAGAGTTCATGATTAATGAGGAGAGACAACCCAAGGTTCAGCGAGCATGCAACTGTTCACATGAGGACATGAGGCTTACTGTAAGACCTTACGTTTCCTTATTACACATACAAGCTTCATAAATCAGAGGTAGTATTCAGACTCTAAAAGATGACAGGCTTTTCAATCTCAGGACATACAAACAGAGCATGCCCCTTAAAAAACGTGTGTTTACTCCCAAGGCAGGAGTATATAGTTACCCGTTGCTGTGCTAACAATGCACTTATGCCCCAAGGACAATAAGCTCAGGGTTCCTTTAAGACCTGAGTGCTAGGGAGCTGTAAGAAGTGCATAAATTCTAGAAACTGCCATTTACAAACACAAATGCCCAGGGTGAACAATCACATGTTTGCAGCCTTGTTCTGGGTGTTCAAATGTGTGAGGCTGTCTGAAATGACAAAGGCAGTTGGAACAATAAAAGGCTAGAAGGAAAATTCCAGAAGAAATGTTCCATTGGGAGCAGAAGTTTTGGTTGGTGGACTTGCCCAAGATGGCTTCCAATTTCTTTCTAAAAAAAGGGGGGGGGGATGGGATGTTTCTAGTTCATACTTGGGGCCAGAAAATCCCTCAGAAGTTACTCAGTTTACCCACCAACCTTCCAGGGACAGAGAGCTTCCTGGTGACCAACCCACCCGCACCCTTTCCAGATAGTTCTTAGTAGGGAAAGGTCTTCTTTGTGTTTTAAGTAGACACCTTCCTTTCTGCACTATCCAAATTCTAGCCTTTCACACAACATCAACCAAGCTCACTCCTCCGACCCAGACGACACTTTGCATTTCCCTGCTGTATTCTAGGTTCTGACATTGTGTTGTCACTTGCTCCCACATCCCTCATCTGAAGTTCCCCACCTCTTCTCTGCTTCTGTCATAAGCTGTCACTTTCCTTGTCAAAGGGTGGGGTAGAGCATACCACAGAATTCACTGACAAACACCAAAAATAGGGGGAACCCTTTCCAAACACGCCTCATCTCCCCTGTTCTGAGCATTGTGAGCCTATTAACGTAGCCCACATCACCTTCTTACCGTTTGAAGGGAAGTCATATCATATCATTGATTTTTTTTTTATCTTATGCTCTTTCCCCTATGTGGAGATTAAGCAATACTTCTTGAATTATCTGTCCTTTAATTGCTGGTTTCTTTCTGAATGCAGATCTTTGTACTTTACCTCTGTTGGATTTCATCTTGTTGGTGTTGAAAGATCCTGTAAGAAGAGTCCAAGGCAAAGAGAATTCAATAATGACCTTCAAGGAAGAAGGAACTAGAAAATAGTTCCAGAAAAGCAGCAGGTCCTTGTTTGTTTTCTGTTGCTGTGATAAACAGCATGACCAAAATCAACTCAGGAAGGACAGGGTTTATTCCAGCTTGCAGGTTCCAGTCCAGCAGGAACTCAAGACCGGAGCTTGAAGCAGAAGCCAGGGAGGAGTACTCCTCCCAGGCTCACAGTCAGCTCCCTTTCTCAGACAATCCAGGCCCACCTGCTAGGGACGGGTTGCCCACAGTGAGCCGGGCCCTCCTATATCGATTAGCAATCAAGAACAGGCACCACAGACAAGCCCACAGATCTGTCTGGGGAGGTAGATCTTCCAACCTGTGTCAAACTGACCACAAATATTAGTGGCTACACAGAGTTAGAGAGAAAGCCTAACGGAGGGGCTGTGGGAAGACAGACTGAACCTTGGGTTATTTTTGCTTCCTTTTACAGTCCTAATAAACCAACACGTGAGGTTTTGCTTTGCTTCGCTTTGTTCTAAGGCACAGATTTATGAAGACGAGATTGGAAAAGCTAGGATTGAAAATTGTGATCAATACAATTTTAGAATTTTGAAAGCTGATGGGCAAGTAGGAACCAACTGACTTATCTGAGAAAATTCATCTGGTAAGCGAATGGCGGGGAAGCAATAAAGAATTCCACGTGCTCCCCCAAAGTCAGGAAGACAGGAATCAGTAATATGAGGTAAGCTAAAAATAGACCCAGTCTGTGAAGGTGGCACTTAGTAGGGGCCGGAAGAACGATGCAGTAGTTAAGACTGCTATGCTCTCTCAGAGAACCTGAGATCTCCAGCATCATCTCCCACCACTGGTAGCTCCAGCTTCAGGGAATCCAGTGCCTCTGGCCTCCATGGGGACCTGCAATCACGTGCATATACCCATATACAGACACATATACATAATTAAAAATCAAATAATTTTCAAAAACAAGGTTAGTTGATCCCTGAAAGGAAGGGTTTATTTCAGCTTACAGGTTAAGTCCAGGCAGAAACTCAAGACAGGAGCTTGAAGCAGAAGCCGTGCTCACTTGGCAGAGGGGATACTCTGTGGACAGGAAGGCACTGTGAGGGCTAGAAGAATGTTTTCATGACATTGAAGGGAAGTTTAGCTCAGCCTCTTATCTACCAAACATTAATGGATTATCTTCTATAGAAGTTAAACAATCCAAAAGGAAAGATTCAGATTTTAAGTGTTCCTCAAAAACAGAGGCCAGAAACAAGCCCCATATATATAATGTAACATTCTGCAGCAATATGAAGGAGGAAGATGATACATTACGTCATATTGGACAGAACCATCTTTGTACATGGACCTATGCTGTAGACTAAATCAGAAATGAATTAAAATGAAATGGTTTAAAAAGAAAAAAACAGAGCCACACACACACACACACATACACACACACACACAAAAAAAAAAAACAACCCACAAATACATGACACGCACAGACCCTAGAGACAAGGGGACAATCGTAAAAGCTTTCAGAATAGAGAGCAGGTGACATGTAAAGAACCAGAAGACAGAAGGAGGCTTGGAAACTGGGAGGGAGGAGCCCTGCTTCCTGAAGACAGAAAATTACCTATGGCTCAACGTTCTGTCTTGCACCTCAACTCAATATAAAGCCGGGGGCTGGAGGGATGGATGGCTTAGTGGTTAAGAGTAATTATTGCTTTGCAGAGGACCCAAGTTTGACTCCTAGCACCCACACTAGCCTCTCACAACTGCCTGTAACTCAGTTCCGGGGAATCCGACACCCTCTGTTCTCTGTAAGCCCCTGCACACTTGTAGTACACAGGAAATCATGTAGGCACACATACAAACGAAAATGAAATTTTAAAATGATCTTAAATATGAAGCCAGAAGGGAATGTTTGCAGTTTTCACACCTGAATTGTCTGAACTTACTTCCTGGCCCTAGTTTCTCAGAAAATTTTCTAGTGTAGAACTCATATCAGCAAGACAAGGGGGCAACAGAAGGAGATAGAGTAATATTCAACTCAAGACACAGACACAGACTCTTGCTAGGATCATACTGGAGAAGTGTCCTGGGAAGAGAGCCATCCACGAGGCTCAGAGAGCAGCCAAGTCAGGGCAGAGCAAGTGGGAGAACACAGGGGAGATTTCTCTAGGAAGATGAAAATGATAGATTAATGCTAAGTCTGAACCATCAGGGAGAGGATTTAGACAACCATGGAGAGTTCGTGGTTAAATTAATTATACCTTAGAACACATTAAGGGGAAAGAACATAGCAATTATTAACCTCAGAGAAAATAAAACGTTGTGTAAGAAAGGCCAAATGATCATAGTGTGCCACGTGGCTCATCTGCAACTATTATTTACAGAGTTATGATGAAGACATGAAATCTCTAACTTCACGCTGGGGTGAGAACAGTGGGAAATACATGTGTATATGGTAGTGTTGAGAAGGGGCAGTGGTGGACCTGAATTAAATGTCTCTCTTCCATAGCAGGAAGCTATTAGATAATGTTCAAAATAGAAATACTAAGAAGTAACAGTATACCCATGGTGCTTAGGAAGAGGAAGGCTCGGCTGGGAGTAGTTGAGTGGGAGAGTGAATCTTCAGTGTGATTGAAGCCTGAGAGGGAAGGAGAGAGACCATCAAAGAAAAAATCATAAGTTTTCTCTGGCTGGAGAAGCATGTTTGATAGCAAACTGTGTAGATGATTTGACTCTTTACACGCACAATAGCTACAATAAAAATCTTAAACTAAGTTTTGGTTGCAGTCTTCAGTGCTGGAATCATAGACAACAGCCACCATGCCTGACCCCCCTCCAAAAAAACAAAACCTAGTTAGAAACAAGAATGAATGAGTGAATGAAGGAACCAAGAAAGTCATCTGACTAAAAGCAATTGATTTTTTTTTTCTGCCTCTGCCTTCCGAGTGCTGGGATTAAAGGCGCGCCACCACCGCCCGGCCTAAAGCAATTGATTAAAAACACCAAGGACAAACAGAGAGCTGGAAAGAACAGCCTATAATAGTGAATGAGGAGGGAAGGGAACAAGTTCAATATTTCAAGGCTGAGAGAGACCAGAAGTGAAGCCCGGAGTAAAGGCCCATGTTTAAACACGTAACTGGAAGGAGGAGGCAGGACCAATCACCCACCACCGACTGCTAAGTTCATCTTCCGTGGATTTCTCGATTTTATGCACTGTGCTCTAACTCCATCTTGTTCTGCCTGGCTGAGGCCAGCAGCATCAATGCCCCACATAGCTGGAAATGTTCCCTGCTTCTAGACTTGTACCCTTCCAATCCACTCTGTTGGAGGATATTTGATCACACTGTGAACCCTGAGTTTGCATTTGCATTAATTAAATAAAATTAACCTTGAGTTGGGAGGCTGAGTTAGCAACTAGTTGGTGGAAAGTAATCATAAACCATTAGAGGCCATCTGGAAGAGATAGAGAGACACACCAGAAGTAGTAGGGAGGGGTTTGGAGTGGCTCAGGTTTTTGGTTGGTTGGTTGGTTGGTTGGTTGGTTGGTTGGTTATTGAAACAGGACAGGCTTTTTGGGAGACACCAGTAAGGAGAGAAGATTAGTTATTCATTCAACCTCTGTGAGCTAGCAGGTTTTCACTCCAGCCTTTGAGTCTTGAGTTTTATTTAGAAGTAGAACACAGAGAGTTAGTTAAAGCTACCTTTAGTCGTGGTGGCAGAACCAGTGCCTGCAGGAACAGAATTCCCACCTGGCTGTGGCCTGAGTGGCCAGTTCACTGCTGGAGGAGCAGGCCAGTAGCTGTGGAGTTATAATTGCTGGCTGAAGTAGAAGTAGGTTAAGGTGCAGTCACTGTGCCAAAGATAAAACACCACCCCACTCTATGCAGATTGCTGTGATTGGGAGTTTCTCTCCTGCTCTCCAGTTCCCAAATATCCATTCAGAGACTTAATATCAATTATAAGTGTTTGGCTGATGGCTCAGGCTTATGACTAACTAGCTCTTACAACTTAAATTAACTCATTTCTATTACTCTATGTATTGCCATGTGGCCATGGCATTACTGATCTGCTGGCATCGTGCTCTTTGGGCAGCTGGATGGCGTCTGCCTGATTCTGTCCTTCTTTCAATTTGTATTTAGTTGGGCTTTCCTGCCTGGTTATCTTCTGCCATGGCCATAGGCCAAAGCAGCTTTGTTCATCAACCAACAAAAGCAGCACATATTCACAGTGTACAGAAGGACATCCCACATCGGAATGCCCTTTCTAAAACAGAAATCCAGGCCTGCCATCCCCCAGAGCAAGTATCTTAATGGCTTCTTGTTACCTCGGTAAGAGATCAAGTGATTAGAAAGGGATGAGAATTCTTGAATGGTCTCCCTGGGATCTTTCCCCCCACTGTTTGATCATACAAAGATGGTGCCCTTCCTCAGTTTTTCCTTCATCCCTCTCCACGCTTGTCCCATAACCTGCCTAGGTCCAATGCATCCTTTAGGATGTGGCTCTGTAATACAATTTCTGACCTCTTGATCAGTCAGTCCTTTCTGGAGTTCTGTAGCTCTGTCTGTCAGAGCATTCAACAGCTTAACTCCAGTTTCTAGAACCCTCTCAGTGGACAGTAGCTCTATAAAAACCAAGACAGGGTCTGTTTTAATCTGTTAATTATGAGCTGACTAGTCACAATGCCAGCTCTCCGCCTCACGGCAGCTCACATATGGGAACTCATCAACTAACTCATTTGTATCCTGGAGCAGAGTCAATGTCACCAGGCCAAAGTGAGGAGGAACTACCCTCTCTTGTTCCTACCCATTCTTTTCTCTGAGTAGGTCTTACTGTCTCCACTGTTTCTTATCCTTCTAGCTTCAGGATTTGGGAATTCAAAAGCAGCATGGTCCTCCTTTCTGCCTCCAGAAGAATCCTGAAAAGAACTGGTCAGTTTGCCGCAGGCTACCCTAGTACCTGAACCAAGGAGCAAGTGTATGGGCCAGCCTTGGGTTATCATAGCCAAAAGGGTTGACTGGACAGTCCTACTGGCCAGGTCTGGATCTGTTGCCAAAAGGAGGAAGCACTCCTTGCCACACTCACTGTACCTCACTGCCCAGGAAGTGAGCATTCTATGATTGTTGAATAGACGTATGCGCCCACCAGTGCCTGCTACTATGTCTGTTCTGTTTGCTGGGGAAAATTTAGCAAATTCGGGAGATTTTTTTTTTCAGGTGTGGTGGCACACACCTGTAATATCAGCTACTGGGAAAGCTGAGGCAGGAGGACCACAGATCCAATGCCAGCTTAGGAGACTTAGTGGGACCAGTTCAAAAGAAAGTACTTTTAAAAAGAAGAAGAAGAACGGGTGGTGGTGGTGCACGCCTTTCATCCCAGCCCTCGGGAGGCAGAGCCAGGTGGATCTCTGTGAGTTCGAGGCCAGCCTGGTCTACAGAGTGAGGTCCAGGACAGGCACCAAAACTACACGGAGAAACCCTGTCTCGAGAAACCAAGAAAAAGAAGAAGGAGGAGGAGGAGGAGAAAGGGAAAGGTGGCTCAGAAAGGGTCAGACTCCACAAAAGCAAGGAGTCTGGACCCCCAGAATCTGTGTAAATGTGAGATGGACATGGCAGCCCATCTATAATTCCAGCCTCAGAAGGTGATGACAGGGGATCCTCAGAGCAGGATGCCAGTGAGGCCAGCCACATCTACAAGCTCTGGGCTTGACCGAGAAGCCTTGCCTCAAAAGAAGAAAGTGGAAGAATGATCAAGGAAGATGGCCCACACCAAATTCAGGCCTCAACATGAATGTGCATACATGGGCATTCACACACACACCCACTTAAGAACATAATACATACACATGCAGGCCACACACACTCAAGCACATGAAAAGAAGAAAGAGAACCAAAAGGGAGGATGTTAGCTAAGTGGTTAGCTTTTCTAGCACACATGAGAGTCTAGGTTCACTCTCCAATAAACATCCTCCCCTGTGGGAGCCCGTTTTCAGGTTCCTCGTGGCTTTACCCAGCAGGTCTGCATAGAGAGGATGATTGGACCACGGGCCTGAGTGCAGGTGTCTGAGATGGTCTGCACTTGGCTGTGCTGGGGGGGGGGTTTGCTCCACCTCCTTGGCACTTCTAAAATACCCTGAGTCAGGGCCTGTTAGAATAGGTTCCAGGCCCTCTCGAGGCTATCCTGTATTTTCTATCTGTTTATCTCCACATTCTAAATCCTTGTATCTAATATTTCCTACTGCTTTCACTCAAGAAAACTCTGGGGAACTGTGGGGTTGGTGGGTAAATGCCCAGCACTCCCCCCACAGAATAGGAAAGAAAGAAAGGGAGGAGGTTGCTACAGTCAATTAGTCACAATAAAATATGATGGTCTCAAATGTTTATATAACTCTCATGGCATGATTCCAAGTACTTCTTGTGCACTAACTCACGTCGTCTTCAAAATAATTTGATGCCCTAGATTCTATTCACGTTATTGAAATTGGAATTGTATCCAAGTTAGTGAATCTGGAGGGACCAGAAACGGATATGCTTGAGGAATCTAGACGTTGTGGAAGCAGGAGGAGCAAGTAGCTGTGACACTAGACAACTGACCCGTCCTTGTCCAGCAGACACCACAAGGACTCACCAGTGTCTAGACTCTCCCGGAGAGACTCTAAGGGAACAATAAATGCTAGGTCATTGTCACACAGAAAAGGCCTCCCTGAAATAAATTATTCTCTTATGTGTATGTGTGTACACTTATAAGCCCATGGATGCAGGTTGGGGGGGGGATGTACATGCACATGTATGCACTCGTGTAAGGAGACCAGAGGATAACTTTGGGTGACAGTCCTTAGGCATCATCCTTATTTATTATTTTTCATTAAGACAGGGTCTCTGGTTGGCCTGGAATCTGTCAAGTAGGCTAGGCTGGCTGGTCAGTGAGCTCTTCATGTTAGTTCTACCAACTGAGCTATTTTTCCAGCCCGATGGTGTTTTTGTTTTGGGGGGTTTGGTTTTTTGTTTTGTTTTGTTTTGTTTTTTAATGTAGGGCACCTCAAACCACATAGCTGAGAACGACCTTGAACTCCTGATCCGCCTGTCTCCACCTCCCAAGTGTTGGGATTGCCCACTCACTCGATCACGCCCAACTAAGAACATTATCCTTATTTTCTTATTTTCCTCCCCTCTCCTCCTCGTCTCGGCGAACACTTTGCTCTGGGATACAGTAAGCCACGAGTGAGGTCCCACAGATCAAACTGCCCCCTTAACTAAGTCACAGAAAAAGTGAAGGCTGACAGACGGGAAAGGACGGTTGTAGATAGCAAACGAGAACCGACCGGCTGCATTGACTCCTCATTACGGCCAACACTTATCCGTTAAGATCTTTTTTATTCAGCCACTTGACAAAGACTTATTCAGCTTCACCCAGGCATAGACACTAGTGACAGAGTGTCTCCCTAGTCCCCACTGTCCCTAAGCCCGTTCTGCCACCTACTTCATGCTGCAGCTCTTCAGGATGTGCTGTTTTTCAGAAGAGGGTCAGGGAGAGAGGTATAAGACAGGATGTCAAAACGAGTACTCTGTTGGGTGACACGGAACTCCACCCAGCTCCCCTCTGAGGAGCCCATCACCTCGTATGACGTAGACTCTGCTGGCATCTTGCCTTCATCCAGCTTAAGCGGTGCTCAGTGCGTCAGTGATACAGAAGAGAAAATACATGAGTCTAAGGGCAGCCAAAACCCTAATCACAAGAAATCTTAATTCTGCAGCATTTGGAGAATCCCTGGTCCTGTTAAAGGAATACAACTGCCTAAGCCTAGAACCGAATCTCCTGGGACTTATGGTACCACCGCTCTGGACTCACTCACATTCCTGAGTGTTCA
This sequence comes from Peromyscus leucopus, assembly GCF_004664715.2. Taxonomy (NCBI): domain Eukaryota; kingdom Metazoa; phylum Chordata; class Mammalia; order Rodentia; family Cricetidae; genus Peromyscus; species Peromyscus leucopus. The sequence goes on from NC_051076.1 coordinate 16,324,643, forward strand.
CCCTGGTACCATAATTAGTTTATTTTCTGATTGTCTGGGAGCTGTCTTCTTCCAAGAAATACTTAATGCTGCTATAACATCTTCAAGGAGAAACTGAATGGTCTGTGTGGTGTTCTTTATCCTTTAAAGAAAAAAAATGGCATTTGTACAAAGAAGACAGAGGAGGGAGGAGATGGTGGAAGAGGAAGAGTGAAGGTGAAGAGGAGAAAGAAGAAGGAAGAGAAAGAGGAGGAGAAAGAAGGAGAAATAGAAGCAATAGACATAATTACCAGCAAAGGAAAACACTAAAGTGGCATTCAGCAGTTCTCTGTGCCAAAAAAAAAACAAAAAAAAAACAAAAAAAAAAAAAAAAAAAACATTCAAAATATGCACGCTGAGACCAGTGGTTAGCAGATGAAAGAATCCTGTGTGCTATGTAAATACTTAGAGGAAGTGTTGTTTGTTTTTTTCCAAGCTATAAAGATGAAGGTGATACTGTCAGACCCAGTGCTGTGTGGTAAGGGTGTGTCAAGCATCGTGACAAGAACCATTTCCTGCAGGAGTTTAGAATGCGGCCATAAAATAACCCACTTCAAATGAACTACGACCAACAACTGACTCTAGATAATGCTAAGAACACATCATTTTTCATTTGATGCTTTCTTAGCCTAACCTAATGAAATTTCCTTTACACTAAAGACAGTTCTGATGTTTGCCACCTCGGCTCTCCGGGGAGAGCACTACACTGGAGGATTTTTTTTATGATTGTTGTGTAGGAAATGGAAGCTTGGGAGGATTGAGCCATTTTCCCTGGGTCAGTCTAATGGGGACCAGCTCGATGCCCTGTTCTTGAATGAGGACAGCTCTTCACTGCCACTCCAAAGCTCAGGCTTCAATGACATTTCAGCTCTCAGACCTGGTTAAATGTAAATGGGGAGGAAACTGGGTTTTAACACTTATAGTGCTTGTAACGTGTCTTTCTGGATTCTAATGGCAATCTCAGTTTAGGTTTTCGATATTTGGGTCTAGTCCAAAGATATTCCTGCAGATATCTCCACTAACCCTGAGTGTGTGAGCTTTGATGTGAACAAGCAGCCGTCCACCAACTTGTCTGGTAGAAACAGACATAAGGGTCATTCATCCGTGCTGTGCATGTTGGGAGAGCAACCAATGTGTAGGGCCACCCCCAAAGACAGCATGTCCAAGGCCGGTGCCCAGGAGCTGCCAGGCCAATGGGGAAGTAAAACAAAATGAGTGGAGGTCGGGGCATCCATGGGCTTCTGTGGAGCCCAACAGACTTCAAGTCTTGGTTTGACCTCTGACCTGAAACAAATGACGTCACTTCCCTCTTCATCGGTTGCCTGTGATGTCAGTTTACTTTCTGCAGCCCGGGGAAAGGAAAAAAAAAAAAAGAAACTCAAAACATTTTGACACATCCATAAACGCCAAGACAAGTGTTGCCTCTGTTCCCTCAAAAAGCAACGCTGTCTATATTCCCTATAAACTCCTTTATCAACCTCTCCTCTGCTCTGTTGTTGCTGTGTTGGTCTCTGGCAGGTCATGATCTTCCGAGTTGTCCTGAGTTTCATTTTGTTTAGTTGTTTTTTTTTTTTTCCTGTGTATTTGTTTTTCATTCATCTGTGTGTTTGTTTTCTGCTGTTGTTTTTGTTGTTGCTGTTTTACTGTTTGACCAAATCCTGCTATGTATCCAGGTTGGCCTCAAACTCAGTTCAGAACTCAAATTGGCCTTGAACTCAAGAATCTCTTTGCTCAGCTTCCTAGGTGCTGGGCTCTTTCTATAGAGTCAGGATGTGTCAGCCTTCTGGTCCATCGATATGATCATGAGCTAGAAGTAAACCTGAACGTCAATGGCTAGAGATTTCATCAGCTTTTCATAACAACTGAGTGGTTCACTGGGTCACTGGCCACGTGATTGAGTGACTTCAAACACTAACCTTGTCCCTTTCCTGAAGGTCGAATTGAAAGCTCTAACCCTGGTTAATCACATGGTTGGTCTTTCCAGTATAGTACCCCAGATTCTGAAACTGTATGGACCTGAAATGAGCCAGTTCCTTAGTTAACTCAGGTGTGGTTGAGGGTGCTCACCGTGACTAACACAGTCACTCCTGCAACTCAGGAAATCCCAAGGAGGTGGTGGTTATCTCTTAAGAGCCAGAAGTAAAGACCAAACTTTTTTTAATTCAAAATGATAAAGAGTTTGAGCTTCCTGTCTCACAAGAAAAGTTTAGCAGTGGTTCCGAACACCTAGAATGTTCACCTCAAACTGAATGCCAGCCACAGTTCTATGTGCTGAATGCTTTTAATCCAATTTAATAAAAAAAGTGTTATTTTTGTTACTGCATGCAAGGAAACTGGGGCACAGATTAAGTACCTTAGATCCATCAGGATAATAGGAAATTTTTCATTGCTTTGGCTTTGTTGTTGTTTTAATTTGGTCTGGTTTTTTGAGACAAGGTCTCATTATGCTGCCCTGGTATTAGGAAAGATTTGATCTTGTCACTAGCTAGAATTCAGAGTTGGTGCAGTACAACACTGAAATAGACTGCTTCCAATAAAAAGTTAAATTATAGTAAATCACCTGTTAATTCAACAGGCATGGTAGCCACACACCTTTGATCCCAGCATTCAAGAGGCAGTGGCAGGAAGGCCTCTGCGAGTTCTCTGCCAGCCTTGTCCACAAAGCAAGTTCCAGGACAGCCAGGACTGTTATATAGAGAAACCCTGTCTCAAAAAACCCAAACCCAAAAACCAACAAACAAAAAACAGGCCCCAAAGTTCCTATTAAAATGAGTAGTTTCCCCTTTCAAATTTTTACTTTATTTATTCATATGTCATTGTCTACAAAAACAATGTAAAGATAAATTCTTGCAATAACCATAGTGCTAAAAAAAGTGTATCACAGAATGAAGAAATAATTTAAGAGCACAAGGAAACTCAGGACGAAGTGAAAGCTGTAAACTCTTGTTCATAAGCAATCATAAAGCTGGACTATGAGTTAACAAATTCCAGCAAAAGAAAATATTGACGATTTACATACATGTCTCTAAACAAGAGTAAATTTCCGTATACTTGAGACGTTGTACAACTCCTGTTCTCCAGAGAACCCTGTAACAAAGTCACCATTACAAAAACATGTGACAGAGAAAAAAACATGAAACAATGCTAACAGCTCACTGCTGCTCACTCAGCCCCTGCACCAATTTTAGAGTGACTCTTAGAATATCTTTTCTCTCTTTTGTTTTTGTTTTTTTCAAGACAGATTTTCTCTGTGTAGCCCTGGCTATCCTGGAACTCACTCTGTAGACCAGGCTGGCCTCGAACTCAGAGATCTTACCATCGCTGCCTCCCGAGTGCTGAGAATAAAGGAATGTGCCACCACCCCCACTCTCCTTTTTCTTTTTATTTCTCGATCTGAAGAAGAAAAATCGTCCTGCTCTGGCTGCCTGCTGCTTGGCCATGTGTGCGTGGAGACGCTGTGAGACTTGAGCCCTTAGAGAAAATGAAGTTTGAAGGTGCTCTTAGGGTGTGGGTCTTAGGAAGAGCAAGGAGCTGAGGCGGCTTGGTGGGAAAATGGTCTGCTGTGTAAACTTGAGGACCTGAGTGTGATCCGGATAACCAAGAGTGTGGAATGCATCTGTAACCCCAGCGCTGGGGAGGTAGAGACAGGTGGATCTCTGCTTGTTACTGGCCAGCTAAATCGGGCTCCAGGTTCAGTGACAGACCTTGTATCAAATGATGACGTGGAAAGCAACTGAGGAAGACACCTGACATTGACCTCTGTCCTGCACACATACTCATGTACTCATACACATGAACACATACTCATGAACTCATATACTCCACACAGAAGAGAGAGAAGGAAAGGAGGGTGTGGTTTCCTAAAGAAATAAACTGCTTCCTTTAGATTAAACTTCCTCTGTATGTGTGTGCACATGTGTGCGCGCATGCTACATGCTGCGATTTCACTATTAAAGCACACTAGATTCCAACACTTACATCTTCTCTTTCTGTGGCTGCAACATGATTATTTTTAAATCTCTGCTGTGAAATCTAAGTGTTCCATTGCCAACCTCAACAGCCCAGCTGGGGACCGTCCTGCCCCATGCAGCTATTTGAAGTCATTGGCTAGCCTACTTAAATGGTCATTATTTCCTGGAGCCCAGTGACCTTTTAGAAATGAAGCTGTTAGATGGTTATGGAGGAGCTATTAAAAATAATATCAGGAAGCTAAGGGACGTAAAACAAAGACATGAGTAATTGCTTTGGTTTGGGATCGTTAAATATTTGGTATCCATAAAAGGCAAACACTTAAGGAGAGGTAGGATGAGGGAATGCTACCCTGCCCTTCCAGAGCATCCTGTAGCAGGTCAGTGTCTTTGGTTAGCCTGTGATCATTAGAATAGACGAGTGGTTCTCAAGAGTGACAGAGATATGAACTCAACATTACAATGGAACAATACAATTCACATTTGGGAAAAGGGAAATGCATATTTTTGTTGTAAAACTTTTTTAAAGTAATGCTCAAAAGGACCTGATAGGATGCAGAAAATACAGAGAAAGGTTGGCTCTGAAGGCCCTCAGAAAGTAGGAACCATGGGTCCACACACAGTCTCTTAGGACAGGACTTGAGATTCCTATCATTATCTAGAAAGAGCGAAGACTTCAAAGTAGAAAAAAATGTGAGCAAGGCTTGACAGCACCTGCCTGCAATATCAGCGTTCACTTGGAAGAGGTGAGAGACTCTCATGATGCAGGGCAACCTGGGTTACACAGTGAGCTCCATACACAGTGAGAACCTGTCTCAAAAAACAAAAACAAAAACAAAAACAAAAAAGACAACAACAAACAAAAACAAAAGCCAAAAACAAAAACAAAAAACAAACAAACAAACCTGGTGCCGGGGTGTGGTTAGTGGTAGAACACTTGCCTAGGATACACAAGATCCTGGACGACTGAAATGAAGTGAGGGCTGTCCCAGATAATGTATGATATCTAATTCGTCTGTTTCCCTGGTGTTTGTAATCTGATTTATTCAAAATTCCAGGACAGCCAGCCTTAATGTCTCACACCTACCACCCAGCACATGGGAGGCTAAGGTAGAAAGATTGACATGTGTTTGTGGCCAGCCTGGGCTGCATAGCAAATACCAAGCCAGCCTGGGCTACAGAGTGAAACCTATCTCAAACAAACAAACAAAAGCTTTAGGACCATTACAGAATGAAAATGAGTATCAATGGCTGCTGTGGTAGAGGGATTTAAAAAAAATAGAAATGAACTACAGAGAGGCACCAACTTTGTGTGTGATAAAATTGTTCTCAGTTGTGAACGGCCATGTATACGCACACACACACCTATCCATCTGTGTGTCTGCGTGCATTATTACGGTTCTGCTTCTTGGAAGAACTCTGACACAACCTTGCACTTGGGCCCCCTCTTTGCCATTCAGGTCGCAGCATAACCTCACTTTCTGGTTACCACACCCTCCAAAGCCACTCCAGCTCTGCACAGTCCACACACCACGCATCCCGCCGCTTCTGTCGGAGACGGCCTTGTCCCTGCACACCTACTACTGTCTCCACAGGGGCCTTTTCTCTTCTGCAGCCCACAGTATCTTGGCTGGGACTGCGTGCCACCAAATAGCTGTTACACAAATAAAAGAAACGCACTTTTAAATATGGAGATTTGGAGGAAATGTATTGCAGGAGGTTTATAAGCATTTTAAGAAAGAAACCAGTTGCCCAATTTCTATCAGCGATGAAGTATGTTGTGTCCCAATATTAATCATTCTGAATTTAAGATAGTAAGACTTGTCCACTTATTAATAATGTTCCAGGAAAATTATTCAAAAATTTATCCCAGTACTGCAAAAAGTTATACTATTACATCATTTATAATATCAACAAAAACTTAAATACAACAAAAATGTTGCTAAATGCTTGGTAAATAGACAGATTAATTATAGATACTTAATGCTGTAACAGTCGATTGCTGTTGTCTGAGTATTTGTGTTCTCCTAAAATTCGTATGTCAAAACCTAATCACCCACAGGATAATATTGAAAGCGGCAGAGGCTGGGGAAATGACTCCGCTGGTCAAGTGCTCACTGTGCGAGCATGAAGACCAGCGTTTGCATGCCCAGCATCTGTACAAGAAGCCCAGTGCAGTGGTGCACACCAGTAACTCCTGTGCTGGACAAGAGTCAGAGACAAGAGGATCCTGAGGACCTGTTGGCCCGTCAGTCCAGCTGAATGAGTAAGCTCCAGGTTCAGTGGGAGACCCTGTCTCAAGCCCTGCTGCCAAGCCTGTGAACATGAGTTCAACCGCTGCGACCCACATGGTGGGAGGAAAGAACCAACTCTTCTGTTTGCTTTTTGTTTTGTTTCTCCAGACAGGGTTTCTCTGTGTAGCTCTGGCTGTCCTAGAACTCACTCTGCAGACCAGGCTGGCCTTGAACTTAGAAATCTGCCTGCCTCTGCCTCCTGAGTGCTGGGATTGAAGGTGTGCGTCACCATCACTTGGCTAAGAACCAACTCTTGCAAATTGTTCTTCGATCACCATATCCATGCCACAGCAACAAATGTGTGTGCATATGTGCACATATGCATTCATGCGCACCCACACATGCACACACAAAATATAAAAATGTGATTTATATATGTAATTTCAAAAATAAAGGCCAGGCATGGTGGTGTGCACCTTTAATCCCAACCTCAGGAGGCAGGAGGGTCTCTGTGAATTCAAGACCGACTTGATCTACATAGTGAATTCCAGTACAGCCAAGGACAAGTAGAGAGACTCTGCCTCAAAAACAAAACAAAAATTGTTATTAATAATAATAAATAAAATTGACAGACATTAATAAAGGCAATGGACATCAAACTTCTGAACTCCACATGCACATTACATGAACATGTCCACACACACAAAGGTGAGGGTCTTAGAAAGTTATTACCTCATAAGCATGGAGTCCTATGAATAGGATTAGTGCCTTATTAAAGGAGCCCAAGAGAGCATGATATGGTAGTGTACATCTTTAATTCCACTACTTGGGAGGCAGAAGCATGCAGATCTCTGTGAGGTCGAGGCCGGCCTGGTTTACATAGCATGTCAAGACAGGGTAGGAAGACCTTATCTGAAAACATAAAACAAAACACAAAACAGCAACAACAAAAAGAGGCCCAGGAAGTTTTGTGTTTCCCTTTTACTATGGAGGACCTGATGAGAAGGTGCCATCCATGAAACCAAGTGGGCTGTCTCCACACAGTAAGTCTGCTTGCTCCTTAATCTACTCCCCAGCCTCTAGAGCTGTGAGAAACACAGTTCTGGTGCTGGTGGACCACGCACTTTGTAACACCTTTGTGACAGCAACCTGAATAGATTAAGTCACCAATTTTATGTGACATCAAAGGAAAAGTATTCCTGGTGTTTAATATAAAGGATGGAAGACCAGGGATGTAGTTTGGTTGGTAGAGTGCTTGTCCAGCATTTACAGGGTTTTGGGTTCCATTCCCCAGCACCATGTTAACCTGGCATGGTGGGGGGCACTTCAGAAGAACAAGGTCAGCCTTGGCTATACAGCAAATTCAAAGTCAGCCTGTTTTTAAAAGAAAGAAAGAAAGAAAGAAGAAAGAAAGAAAGAAAAAAAAAGAAAGAAAGAAAGAAGAAAGCCTAGAAGAATCTGAAATTGCATTCTTTTGTCTTTATATACACATGTGAATAGAGTTATAAGAAATTACAGAAAAGTGGAACTGATATATTAGCATGGTAGAAATAGAAGTAGATTATTTAAAATTTCCTTGCCTGGTGGTGGTGGCACATGCCTTTAATCCTTGGGAGACAGAGGCAGGTGGATCTCTGTGAGTTCGAGGCCAGCCTGGTCTCCAAAGCGAGTTCCAGGAAAGGTGCAAAGCTACACAGAGAAACCCTGTCTTGAAAAATAAAATAAAATAAAATTTCCTTTAATTTTGAGTCAATACATTTTCATAAGAAAAACTATGTTACCAAATAAAATGTATTCTCAGCTCCTGAGGCCACTATTCAGCAATGTATTTCTAAATTCAGAGTTTCCCAAACCTGCTGAGACCCAAGACTTCCTTTTAGTTCAATACACAGGTTCCCAGGACGCAGACCAGCCAGATCCACTGAACCTTAATCTCCAAGGGAGGTACCCAGGAAACTTTGTCTTTAATAAGCACTGATGATTTGGTAACCACTAATTTAGGGCACCAAATGACGTCACCGTGACTTGAAAGAGTCAATATAATCTCCAGTCCACCAATTGATTTTCCCCTAAGTATACGTTTTTCATTCCACTCATCCCTCTTATTAAAGAACCACAACCCGGTTCTTCCAGGCGCTCACAAGGTAGCAATGTTCTCAAGTAATACGAGGTAACAGAAGGGAAATCTGAGCCTGACTTGGTTTACTTGGTGAATTACAGGTGTAGAGCGGATCAAGATAGTATTTAAGGCATCTGAAGGCAGAGGGAGAAAAAACTTGTTTCCTTAAATGGCGTTAAAATGATTGCGTTGATAGATCAAGGAGAGGACAGCGGTAGAAAGAAGTAACGAAGAATGCAGATCTGTTCTTCTTGTGAAGAGGAGCATCTATCTGTCTCATCTCCTACACATCCTCAACCTGAGACCAGATTGAGGGGCCATGTAACCAAAGCCTGCCCAGCAACTCAACTCACGGGCTACTAGGCTGAATTCTGTGAAGTCCCAATGTGTGGTCATATGGAGGTATTTCAATAGCCCATCTATTGTATTATCGTAGCTGTTCTATTACCAATAAAGATATTGGAGTGAAACATGACCTTCTCTCCACACTTCTCAGACCAAAAAAAAAAAAAAAATGACGACCAAAAACCCAGCAAATCTCCAAGTCACTCTCCACTCCTTCCTGTGCCTCTCTATCTGTATGCTGGGTCCTCTGTAGTCTCTATGACTAATTCTTGTCGAGTAGTCGGTGGCTCCACCCCCTGATTCAAGGCTAACTTTTTATTAGCACAGACTCAGGGTGTCACCGCACAATCAACTATCCAGCGACACCCAGCAAATGAACTGTGAGACTGTGAATGTAGCTTAGTGTGCATATGGCTCTGGGTTCAATCTCCAGCATGGAAATGGGAGGGACTGTGTGGCATACAATAGGAGCATCAAGAGAAAAAAACAGAGTAGGAAACAGGCCAGGAGACCCAGTGGTTAAGACCTTCAAGGAAGCATTCCCCTCTCAGACAATGGCCAAACTGATGACAGGTTTGTACCCAGGGGTTTCCGTAGTATCACTGTGTTGTACAAGACCCTCCTGTTTCTTTTATCTTGCAGGTTCCAACATAACATTAGATCCCTTCCTGTCCTGGTTGCTGCAAATCCACATTTAGTATCAGAGTCCAGCCTGGAACCTGCGCCTTTCTCATCAGCCCATCACCTCCTGCTCTCTGCAGAGATTTATTATTATTAAATATAATGTTTTATTAATTATTTGAGGTTTTTTTTTTTTTTTTTTTTTTTGGTTTTTCGAGACAGGATTTCTCTGTGTAGCTTTGCGCCTTTCCTGGAACTCGCTTTGGAGACCAGGCTGGCCTCGAACTCACAGAGATCCTCCTGCCTCTGCCTCCCAAGTGCTGGGATTAAAGGCATGCACCCCCCCCCCCGCTAATTATTTGAGAATTTTATACTTACATAAAATGTAGTTTCATATTCATCCTTACTCCTCCCTCTAACTCCTTTTATATCTACTCCTAACCCCTCCTAACTCTGTATCCCTTATTTTTTTTTTTTTTATAACCCACTGAGTCAAATTTGTATTGCTCATGTACCCAGGGGTTTAGGGCCATCGACTGGAGCATGATAATCTGCTAAAGGCCACTCTGTTGCTGGAGGGTTTCTCTCCAGGTTCCACCAAGCCCCGCAGTCCCACAATCCAAGTATAAAATAATCACTCAGATGCTTATATTACTTATAAACTGTATGGCCATGGCAGGCTTCTTGGTAACTGTTCTTTTATCTTAAATTAACCCATTTCTATAAATCTATACCTTGCCATGTGGCTGGTGGCTTACCAGCATCTTTACATGCTGCTTGTCCTGGTGGTGGCTGCAGTGTCTCCCCCCTTCTTCCTGTTTCCCCAATTCTCCTCTCTCCTTGTCCCGCCTATACTTCCTGTCTGGTCACTGGCCATCAGTGTTTTATTTATATAGAGTGATATCCACAGCACCACTCCCTTATAGAAAAGTGACTCTCCCTCCTCCAAAAGCTGTCAATAGCTCCTCAGACCATGATGAGCCTCCTGATCCTCTCCCCAGCCCATGCTGGAATGTCAGCTGGCTTGATCCTGGGCTGGTCTTGTGCAGACAATCACAGTCACTGTAAGTTCATGAGTGCAGTGGTCCTGTGATATCCAGAGCACTGGTGTGCTCTGTTCTTCCTGAACCTCTGGCTCTTACCATCGACACCCCTTCTTCTTTGGTGATCTTTGTACACACACCCCTTTTTTGTAGTGAGGGTGATATTATCCCATTTGTGGCTGAGTACTCTCGGTGATGACTTCTTAAACTGTCATTCTGACAAATAGTGCTCCCAACCACCAGGCTGTAGTAAAAAGAAAGAGAGACCTGGCTCTTGCACAATGTCTCTGACTTTAGCACATACGCCATGGTGTGTGCCTGCCTATATGTGCATGCATACATACGCACACACAAACACAAACATACACACTGAATGAAAGTGATTTGACTTTTTTAAAAAGAAGGGGGAAATATTTCAGACACCTCCAACTCTAGTTTTTTTCTATAAACTTCTTTTATTTCATGCCTCCAGCTCTGCATCCCACCTTTATCAGCTCTTAGCTTTTCCTGTCCCGATATATGGTGGACTCACTTAGCTTGATCTGCCTTTTCATGTGTTCCTATTGCACCTGTTTTTGATCTTGGAGTCCAAAATAAGCCCCCAGTGGTGGTACAGGACAGACAGAAGACACTAGAGACCTGGTAGGGATTACCTTCAATTTAACGCTGTAGAATCATCCCAGCTGCTAAACCATTACTTATGGTTTAACACCCCAAACAATGATGTCACATTTAGAAAAAAAAATTAAGCAGTTTATGAGACATGTAATCTCTGGGATCATATTTTTTTGTCAAAGATTCAGTAGACAGAACTTTTTAATTAATCTTAAGTCAGAAACATTTGTGACCCTGAAGCTGTGTTGGTTAGAAATTGGCTTGGAGAATAATGTCCTTCAGATTATCGATCATTTGTGATCCATACTGCTGACAGCAACTTTATCACTGCCTTGAAAATGGTAGATCATTGTGCCTTCCACTGTTAGCAGGACACCCATCACCTTTCTAGATCAATGACTAATGACCAAGCATTCCATCAACAAATTCATAAAAGTGTGTGTGTGTGTGTGTGTGTGTGTGTGTGTGTGTGTGTGTGTGTGTTCATACTACAGTGGGCAAGTATGGATCAACTTTTCAGGGATTGGTCCTCTCCTACCTTGTTTTGAAGCTGGGTCTCTCTTGTTTCTGACATTGTGTTGTATGTAGGAACGTCCAGCTAATTCTCCTTTCTCTACCTCTCTTTTTTTTTTTTTTTATGCTAGGAGTTCTGGGATTACAGACACATGTCAGTGCATTTGATCTCTCTCTCTCTCTCTCTCTCTCTCTCTCTCTCTCTCTCTCTCTCTCTCTCTCTCTCTCTCTCTCTCTCTGAGTTCTGGGATTACAGACACATGTCAGTGCATCTGATCTCTCTCTCTCTCTCTCTCTCAGTTTTTTGACACAGGGTTTTTGAGTGGCCTGGCTGTTCTGGAACTCACTCCATAGGCTGGCCTTGAACTCACAGAGATCTGCCTGCCTCTGCCTTCCCAGTGCTGGAATTAAAGGCAGGCATGTACCACCACTGCCTGGCTTTATCTGACTTTTTTTTTCTGGATATTTTATCTTATTTTTATGTGCATTGCCATGGGTGTCGGGCACCCTGAAACTGGAGATACAGACAGGTGTGAGCTGCCATGTGGGTGCTGAGACTGAACTCAGGAAGAGCAATCAGTGCTCGTAACTGCTGAGCCATCTCTCCAGCCCCATCTGACTTTTCTTAACATGGGTTCAGGGATCAAATTCACGTCAACAGGATTGTACAGCAAGCACTTTTATCCACTGATCCATCTCCCCAGGCCCAAATCCATAGATATTTATCAACTTCTACTATTCCAGTGCATCATGCCACATACTTGAGTATTCGGAGACAAATGAGACAAGGCTGTGAGAACTACGAATCCACACAGGAGGACATTAAGCATTTATTTAACAAAAAAGGCAGATGTATTTCTTTCCTGGAGCTTTATGAAAACTGGGGGGCAGGGGCATTGCCTGAAAGCAAGAAGAAGTGGCAAAAAAGAAGAAATATTCTTAGCAGCTCTGTAAATCTGAGCTCTGTGGTACTGTGAACTGGACTGGGCAATTATACAACCTAAAAACAGCAACTCTCACTGGTGGTAGGAGGCAAACGCAAAAGTAAAAAGCTGGACTCTCTAGTGTGCTCATGAAACTGATGTGGGCTCATGTACAGTGAGGATCTCAGGGAAAAAGTGAAAGGATTTCTATAGTTTCTGATTTGGTGGGCCTGGAGCAAGGCCTGGGAACCTTCATTTTAAATAAACACTTCAGGCGCTTCCGGTGGTAATTTCTGGCCACAGTTCCAAGCAATACCTGATCTTTAACAAGAGGACACAGGGACAGATTGTGCCTACTTGGTCTGCAGTTAAATTGCAATACGGAGATTCAAATATCAACTTATTGTTCCTTCCTACCTTCCACTAAAATGCTCTTAGAACTATGAAATAACTCTCTAGTCTTTATAACTTACTCGGTCTCATGGGTGTGCCAGCGCAAGCCCAAAGCAACAGGACCAACCAAGCATGTACTGAGAGCTCAGATGCGGCGGCCAAGATAAACATTCCCTCTTTATAAGCTGACTGCTTCACCCATTTCGTCACAGTGACCAAAAGATAACACCTCCATCCCTTGAGGCCACAGTGAATGTATGACCTCCTTTGTGACCCTCTCTGTGAGCCTCCTTTGTGACGCTTTCTCAGTGAAGCTCTTTGTGGCCCTTTCTCTGATCTTTGAGATCAGAGGGAGCCCCTTCTATGTGCATGTCCCTGCGCCTTGTGTTTGCACACCTCTCTAAAGGCAGGGAACGCTGTTAGCTGAGTCACTATCTGAATCTACAACTTCAGGAAGAATTCTCTTAGAGAAATAAGGAGAAGCCAGTCAGACCAACAAGATCAATTCAGCTGCTCTCTCTGGAGCTGATATTGCAGCCAGATTCCCAGCTTCCCCAGTTGCAAGAAACATTATTTATATTCTTGCCCCTTCCTGGTGTTTTAGCCTTCTGGCAGCCAGCAACATTTCCTGAATTGAAAGTTTCGTGGATTCTTCCTCCGGAGTTAAAACTTTAATTTTTTAAAAATGCATTTAATAATACAAGTTTAAATATTGGCAAAAACAGGAAATGCCTCATCTAGTTAAAAGATTGTGCGTGTAGGGGGTGTGTGTGCATTCATGTGCACGTACAAATGTGCGTGTATGTGGTGGCCAGAGGTCAATGTTGGCTGTCTTTCTCAACTGCTTTCCACCTTATTTTTTGAGACAATACCTCTCACTGATCCTGGGGCTAGACTGGCTAAGCCAGCAAGCCCAAGATCCCTCCTGTCTCTAGCTCCCAGCTGCCAGGATGCTGAAGCACCTGGCTTATTACGTGGGTCCTGGGAATCTAAACTCAAGCTCTCGTGCTTGCTTGGCAAACTCAGTTTACCAGCTGAGCTATCTCCTCAGTCCCAAAAGATGGATCTGTGAAAACTTATGTGGGGCTGGAGAGATGGCTCAGCAGTGAGGAGCACTGCTGCTTTTCCAGAGGACCCGAGTTCAATTCCTGGCACCCACATGGCGACTCACAACTGTAACTGCAGTTCCAGGGGGATCTGACATCCTCTTCTGGCCTCTGCAGGCATTGCATGAAATGGTGCACAGACATATATACAGGCAAAACACACACATCAAATAAAAATAATAAATCTTTTTTAAAAAATGTAGGTGATTGCAATTCACAAAAACACGAAGTCTCTTATTGTTTAAGACGAGAGTTCAAACTTTCTTCCTTCTAAATACATTACAAATCTGCTACCGTGTAGCCGAAAAGGGGGTATGGTTATAGTTTTCTCTTTTATACATAAACCCAACTCCGTATGGAAGTGCAATTGAAGAAGTCAGCTCTCCCCTCATCACCTTCCACCACACCCAGGCTCACCCTATCCCCCAACATACACCCTGATCAGAAAGATGGAAAGATGGGAAAGGAGTGGATGCAATGACACACAGTGTCAGCACAACAGCCAGCTGGTTTGATGCTTTAAATCAGAAGAATACAAGACCTCATCTGTAGCTGTGCATGGTGGTGAAAGCTTGTATCCCAGCATGTACGAGGATTGCAAGCTTGAGGTCAGAGAATCCCTACCTCACAAAGCACAGCAAAATAAACTGATAGACAAGTAAGGCGGGGGAGTGCTTGTCTATCATACGCAAGTTCCTGGATTCCATCCCCATCACCAAACTACGTAAATAAACAAACTAAAGGCACCCCTCACTCACTGTCTCTGTTTATTCTTGTATCGGCTGTGTGAGGAAGATAGCATTCTCTTTCATAGCTTCACAAATGTGGAATTGGAAACATGGCTTTTGGGAAGTATGTGTCCCTCCGCACTTAAATCCACTGTCTCGTAAAGCACCTTTGATAGCTGGCTGACCTAAAACTACACTTGGGATTTGGAACTTCTCCTAAGAGTGCACATATTTGCTCTGGTTGGGAAGTATATCCAAAATAAAGATTGATTTTTAAAAACTAAAGCAAAACTATCATTTGCTCTGAAATTCTCCTCATGAACAATTTGTAGAAGCTGTCGCTATAGCTGGATGGTGGAGTACTTGGCTAGCGCACCCGGGGCTGTGAGTTCAATCCTGAGTGCCTCAAAAACAACAACAACAATAATACCCCCCAAACAAGCATGGGAAATGCAAGGGTGGAAATCTAGTGCACATAAAGAGAGAAAAAAATGAGTGAGCTGACTGGCAAGAACTTCTTTAAATTATTCCCAAACTCGTATCCTGTTGTTCAGACTAACAGATCTGACTAGTGACCAGTTGCCCACATATGGAGAGTTAAGGGACTAGGATTGCTGTTTGTAGGATCACTTCATACAAACAACAGCTTGTAATGGGTTGAAAAACAAAATACATGAATTAAATGAGAGAATGATGATTCACTGTTTATGAGTGAAATACACTGTTCTCTGTGTCTTTCCTTTAAGTGGTAGTTTCCATAACGTACTTAAAGCATGACTCCACTTACAGAAATTCTATTTCAACTTAACCCATCAAAAAAGCTTCCAACTCAAATAAAATTAGGTAGAAAATGATTTCAATTTAGACTAAATTGCAACTGGTTCTTTGAAGAGATAGCAATGCCCTAAGCACAAAAGTAAGATTGCAATCTATAAGTGGAGAGAAAATTAACACATTATAAATATGCAAACATCTAGAAACAGTTAGAAATAAAATACATATTGAATACTAACCAACCCTGCTGTGATATGGGTCTGGTTTGAGTGTGCTCATCAGGGCTCATGCACTGGAACCTTGACCACTATCGATAAAACCTTTAAGAAATGGAATCATGGGCTGGAGAGATGGCTCAGAGGTTAAGAGCACTGGCTGCTCTTCCAAAGGTCCTTGAGTCCAATTCCCAGCAACCACATGGTGGCTCACAACCATCTGTAATGAGATCTGGCGCCCTCTTCTGGCCTGCAGGTATACATGCAGGCAGGACACTGTATACATAATAAATAAAATACATCTTTAAAAAAAGAAAGAAAAAAGAAATGGAATCATGGGAGGCAGAGACAGAAACCTCCCAAGTTCCAGTCTGTGTTAGTTACCTCCCTGTCACTGTGATAAAATACCAAGGCAACTGATATAAAAAAGAGTCCACCGTGGTGGGGAGGCGTGGCATCAAGTGGCAAGCACGGCAGTGCAAGCAGGAAGCGGAGGACCACATCTTCAGGCTCAAGCACAGGCCGGAGAGGGAAGTGACGTTGGGTGAGACCACAGTCAAAACCCACCCCTAGTGACAGGCTTCCTCCAGCAAGGCTCTGCCTCCCAAAGGGTCCCCAGACACCCACGCCAGCTGGGAGCTAAATGTTCAAATACTCGAACCTATATGAAACATCCTAATCCAAACCACTGCAGAGTCCACCCTCAACTTGTTTGCTTCAAATGCAGAGTATGTATTTTTATGTACAGATACTACATTTTGTTGGGTCCCTGGCAGGGTGTCACAGTAAGAGGCACATGATGTTGGTTCCTCCCACAGCTTGCGGTGGTATTCTTAACCATTTGATTACAAATCTGTTCGGTGAATTTCTGTAACATACTTTTCACTTTTTGTAATTAATAGGTATGGCGTGGGGGGGTTATTTTGAGCCTGTGTGCTGCACCTCATCAAGTGTTAGGCTTCTAGTTCTAGCATCTTTTCAGTGGTTCTTGCCTAAATTGATTGTTTTGTTGGGCAAGTCACACAATTCAGGCGCTGGAGAGATGACTTAGAGGCTTGGAGCACCTGCTGCTCTTCCAGAAGGCATGAGTTTGGGTCCCAGCATCCATATTAATCACCTCAAACTGCCTATAACGCCAGCTCCAGGAGATCTAACATCCTCCTCTGGTATCTTTCTATACCCATACTCACATGTCCATAAGTACAAAGATACATAAATTTAAAAATAAGTCTTTAAAGTATACAATTCAGTGGTTTTAGTATTTTCATGCAGTTGTACATCCACCACCACTATTTAATTCCACTAAAACGTACTTTAGATTTCTTTCATGTGTACGAGTGTTTTGCTGGCATGAACCACAGTCTTCTGCAAGAACAAGTGCTCTTAACCACTGAGCCATATTTCCAGGCCTCCGATCTCATTTTAAAATTACATTTCTTTGTCTGGATGTGTGTCAGGTCTCTGCTTACACTGTGAGAGTCCTGGAGCTCAAACTCAGGCAGTAAACTTTGGTAGCAAGTGTCTTTATCCATTAAGTCATCTTCCTGGCCCCCAATTCCACTTTCTCATCACCCACAAAAAGAAACAATGCACCCATTAACTGTCAGTCGTCTTCCACACTTCCCTTGTCCCCCAGTTTCCAGCAACCACTAAAATATTCTGTTTCAGTTTAGCAGCTGTAAGCTGCCCAGTGTGGGTGCTGGGAACCCAACTCAGGTTCTCTGAAAGAGCAGCAAGTGTTCTAACCTCTGGGGCATCTCTCTGGTCCCTGACTCTATGGACTTGCCTATTATGAGACATCTCATCTAAAAGTAGTCATGCAGCATGTGACGCTGTGTTTTTATTTCACTAACGTGTTTTCAGGGCTTGTCTAACCGTCTTGTACTTTTTAAAGAGCAATATTTTACTCTTTTGTGCATGCTGAAATTACAATGGCTCTTGGGAAATGCTGATCTAAACACAAATTTCCATCTAAACTCATGAAGATAATATGGCTTTTTATCACCCTTTGTCGAGTTGCTTTGAAATAAACCCGCTCCAGTTTCTTGCAGTTTAACAAGGCGTGCTCCGCTACCCTCAGCCCGTTTCCAATCAGATAAGAGACTGACGACCGCCTTTCTTGGGGTGTACAGAATCTTTGCTCATTTCAAAGACCACCTTTCTCGAGGTGCACATCTTCCTTCCTTCCTTTCCATCCACTGAGTACACACCAAGCACAGGTACACTCTCTGCTCCAGTCTTCATCCCACAAGCTCCTCCCTCTCCGTCTGCCCCCGCCCCGCCCCCCAAACCCTCCCGGGCAGAAGGAGGAAGTGACGCACAGGAAGTGCCCTGCTTCCCTTACAGTGGAGGAAGGAATCAAACTCCCAAGATGGCGGCGGCGTCTGAGGAGCGGATGGCTGAGGAAGGAGGCGGCGGCCACGGCGACAGCGGCTCCTGTTCGGCCGCCGGCTCCGCTCAGCGCCAGCCCCCGCCGCCCCCGCCGCAGGCCCCGCAGCCGGGGTCCCAGGCGCCCGCCGCGCCCGCGCTGGCTCCGGACCACCTGCCTCAAAACAACACGCTGGTGGCGCTGCCCATCGTAGCCATCGAGAACATCCTCAGCTTTATGTCCTACGACGAAATTAGCCAGCTCCGCCTGGTGAGGCCCCCGCCACCCCGGTCCCGTCCCGCTTGGGACCCCCGCCTCTGTGTCCCCGGGCCGCGGTCGCGGGCCGCGAGGGCGGCGCGTTCCTGGGGAGGGAGCCCCGGCGATCCTCGGCGGGCGCGGGCTGCGGAGCGCGCCCCTGCCGCGGGGAAGCGTCCCCGGTGCGGCTCGGCGGGGCGCTGCTGCCCCGGCTGCCCGGCGGGCGAGCCCCGGCGCCTTGGGGTGGGTGGGGTGGGGTGGGGGGAGAGGTCTCCTCGCCCCCCCCCAGCCCGGGACGCGCCCACCGGGCCGGCGAGAAGTAACGGAGTTGGGCTGGGTGCCCGCCGCCCCGCTGAGCAGGGATCCCCCCGAGGCGGCCGGCAGCCTGCCTTGACTTACCGCCCGGTCCCCTTGCCCGGCTTTCCGGGGAGTACACCACCCCCAAGTAGGTAGATGATCCCAGCCAGGCTCGGGTGGTGTTGCAAGAAGAGAGTGTATTGTTCCTCCAACCGCCCCAGCAAGCTTCCTGGTTGGAAAGGATGAAGCGGGTTTGCTCTACCCGCCCCGGTCCCCCCCGCGAAACCCGCTGGAGGTTCTAAGATTGCAAAGTGCTTTCGTGGCTTGAACCCGAGCCTTGGTTAGCTTGGCCACTTAAGTAGAGCCCTGGGAAATGACCAGTCCGGCTTTTGCCTCCCTGACACTTCGTATCCACAGTGGAGCAAGTTGCCCCTTGACAAGCTATTACTCCCCCGGGTCGTTCAATCATTTTTTTTTTTTTTAAACTAGTGCTTCAAGTCCACCCCCACCCGCCACCCCCGCTGTCAGAGTGGTTTATTTATACCCTAAAAATAACACGTTCTATCAAAGATTTAAAAAGGAAAAAAAATTGCCTTTGGAATTTTGCTACATCCCAGAGGCTTGACCGAGGATTTGATGAATGCCTTGCTTCAGGAAGATATCTCACTTCCTTCCAGTGAATTTATCTTTAAGTGGTCAGGAAATTGAAGGAGGTGGACATTTTGAAGTGATTGCGAGCCGGTTCGATGTAGTCACCAAATGTGTTTGGGATTGTTTATAAAAGGACAAAGACATCTTTCTGAATGTGCTGTGTGGAGCGCTTTCTTAATAATCAATATGCCATATTTTAGACCTATACCTCCAGCTCAAAATTGACCGTAATTGCATTTCAAAGGAAATCATCTTAAAACAGCTGTAATCATTCATTCACACAGTGGGCAGGTTTTGTGTATCTGTTTCCCCTGATCAATACAGCAGCAGTTCAACCATGCCAGTCTCCAGAATGGAAAATTTCTTCAGTTGGAAGTAGGTATTTCAGAATACAGTGCCCTTAATTTTCAAAGCACCATCCTAGAATTTCATGTAGAATCAGAAATATTTCTTTATATTTTATAAAGAATAGTGTTTGACCAAAATTTATGCTTTATGTACATGGTGTTTGACAATTGGGCATAACATTTGATTGAATTGAGCCAGTCAGCCAGACAATGGCTTTGGAAAGCTTGGAATATTCACAGTTGTTTTGTTAAGTGTTGAGAAAAATTGTATTTGCGTGTTAGTCCTTATTTTTTTCTTCTTTCATTTTTGTTTGTTGTTGTTGTTGTTGTTGTTGTTGTTGTGGTGGTGGTGGTGGTGGTGGTGTGTGTGTGTTACTGTTTTTTTCACTGTTCTGGAGTTCAAATTCAGCCTTGCACCTGCTAGACAAGTGCTCTATCAGTTATAACTCGTTTTTCTATTGTAAGCTTTTTTCCTGGCCTAGTGTTGCAGATTTATAGTTTAAGACATTTTTCATAAGGAGTCACTTTGGTGCTCCCATTCCGCTCCCTGGCCAGCTTTATACCTGCACATGCAGTTTTAGAAACGAGGAGGTCTCATTCCTCTCTCTACCTAATGATACTGGGTGTTTATGGGATTTAAGATGGATCTTTGGTTTCAGAAAATACAATTCAAGTAACACAAAATACAGATGTTCTTTCTTGTCACTAGGTGTCAGCATTAATTTAATTAAAATCTTTGTGAAATTGATAGAAAAGAGACATTGCCTGATTAGGTTCTTTGTATATATCTTTTCAATTTAAATGGTTGTTTTTTACCTAAATTGTTTGCCAAAAAATCAGGGGACTTAAGTGCATGTGCTGGCATCTGCTATACAAATCACTTCAGCTCCTCCCATTGTTTTCTAGAGTGAGAAGTGAGGCTCGATAATCTCGGAAGGGAGCGACAGTAAGAACACAATTAGTGTCCATTAGGCAGAACTGTGTGATCCATGGGCTGGCTCATTCATTACTGGGATAGACGTTTTCCTTTTTTTCTTCTTCCCAGTCTTCTTTCTTGCCTCATCCTATAAGATGTCAGTCTTGCCTATTCCTGGCACCTAACTTAAAAGGCAGGTACATAATCCAAGTACTTAATATTCTGTATTTTCTATAAAAGATGTCTGACCTGAAGTTGCTACAATATATTTCAATTATTTTTCCAGGTTAGTTGGTGATAGTCTTTGCCTCCTGTAACCATAAATAATTGAAATTTGATTTTCCGGTCTACTGATTTCTAAGGGTCTGTCTGAATACCTTATTAAATTGGCTCTCTTTCTAACACGAAGTTTTGCTCCTCAAACATAGGCAGTCTGAAAATTCTGGTTCCACAAAAATAGTTTTAAGTATTTAATTCTTACAATGTATTTGGCTGAATATAGCTCTTCAAATGACAAGGTATGTATTTTGAGTTGTTTGCTTTCCCAGTAAGACAGACACATTAGTGCTGGCACAGCTTTGGTGTGTCACCCAGACCCTTAATAAGTACCTGCGAGACTTTGAAACAAGTAGCCAGGGGTAAGACTTGAGATTTTACCCTTAGGGAGCATGTCAGAGATAACTTTGAATGTGTTACTTTGGCTTATGGGTCCAGTATTCTGTATATGAGAGGATTTTGAAGATAGTAGAGATACTGTCAATGGTTCCCCCTCTAATTCCAGTGGTGCTCATGCAAATAGAGTGGAACTGTTAGCATTTCAGAGCATAAATATGACTGCATGTTAAATCAAGAAATATTGCAGTCAGCAACCAAGTATATAAAGCCATGCTCTGTCCCAAGAGACTTATCTAGATTACTCTAGAGTATAGACTCTGCTCTTTATAGTTCCTTTCATGTTTTTTTTTTTTTTTTTTTAACATATTAGAAAGCTTTAGTTATAGATTGGGTTGGTAGTAGGAAATATGAAGGACAATGAAGAGGCCTTTTTCTTTTGCTTTGAATTGGGCATCTTCTTGGCTTTGTTTCTCACTGTATGCCTGAAGTTCTTGACCTTTTTGTCTCAGTACATCTTTATACTCTTTGTTTACCTTAAACAATTCCACAAAACGCAAGAATACAAAGCATACACCCTAACTGTCGGAATTACAATGCATCACGTTATTACTGTATTGCTCTAGAAACCTCAACTGGATACCTGTGAGCAGGTGAAAGAGTCACCTCTTTTCCATTATGAGACTAGTTTGGCCATGCAGAGTCCTGAAAGGGGCTTGGAACCCCAGGAGTCCCACCTACTTTAAGACCCACCACCCTGTTTACAGAGTATACTGTAATTTTGTGGATCTTGTTTTCTTCCCAGTTCTCTCCTAGCAGGTACTTAAGTAAAGGTAAGGAGTATTGTCTTGTAGGGACAGTTCCTCCCTTCTGCTCATTCTTCCTGAGAACTCACAAAGGAAAAGAGTTCAACCAACAATCCTGTCACAGTATCATTATGGAAACGTAATGGACATACCCTTCCCAGCACATTTACAAAGCACCAGAATAATAAAGGCAGAAAGCAAAAATAAAAGAGTGTTGAAGTTAAGCAGAAAAAACTTCTTCAGGACCATGGGTTTTACCAGGTAGTACAGGTACAACATTACCTTCAAAAAACCCTGGAAAATACTGAATAATCTGGGAGGATTGGCTGAAAGGGTTGGCATGAGGTTGAATATGGGAGTATCGAGTTTTAAATGTGCTGTTGGGTAGTTTCCACCTATACTTGAACTTTATTCCACAGAACAGTGAAGTGTAAGAAACTATTTTTGGTATTCTCTAGGATTGACAGACTTTGGTGAGGAGAAATGTCTAAGAACAGTAGCAGAACAGGAGCTGGGCAGAGGGCTCAGTTAAAACTTGCTTAGCAGTCAGAAGAATGGGAGTCAGATCCCCAAAGCCCACATATATGCCAGGTAGGCATAACAGCCCACTTGTAATTCTAGCCTCTAAAGGTAGAGATCCCTGAAACAAGCTGCCTCGAGCCTCGCTGGTATTGGGAAGCCCTGGGTGTAAGAGACCGTGCTTCAGAAGAATAAAGGAAGAGAGATTGTGGAAGTTTACCAACATTAACCTTATTTCTCAGCATGCATGTGTGCCTACACAGGTGAACGCACATGCATACAAAACATGAAAAGAAGGAAAAACAACTTTAATCATTCGCTAGAAGAAGCTATATATTTGTATCCCCTGTACTATCATTTGGATCTCGGATGTCTCCCAAAGGTCCAAGTGTTAAAAGACTTGTTACCAGCTTGGCACTGTTAGGATCTACCCAAGAATTAAGTAGTACCTACTAGTGAGTCTTAGATCGCTGGAGCTATATCCTGAAAGGGGATGGATACAGGAGCCCTCATGGATGGGTGCTCTTCATCCAACAAACCCTCTGTCAAGTCTTGTTTGTTTTTTATGACCCGCTGAGTTTAATTATGGTTGTCTGCATAAGCATGGACTTTTAAAGTGGATGTTGGCAATCATAACTCAGGTTCTTAGCTGGTGCACTGGGCCATCTCCACAGCTTTCCAAGATCATTTTTTTTTAAATGAAGGATTCAAGCAAACCTTTTTTTTTTTGTTTGTTTTTTGTTTTGTTTTTTGGATTTTTTTTTTTTTGTTTGGTTTGGTTTGGTTTTGCTGTTGTTTTTAAGTAGAGTCTCATGTAGCTCAGGCTAGCTTCAAACGTGCTATGTAGCCAAGGGTAACGAACCTTGGATCCTCTGAACCCTCCTACCCTCATGGAGCTTAAACTTACTTAAAACAGGCTCTTCTAAAAGTAACTCTAGTATAGTTAAGTACAGTAATGCTAGAAAGGGAGTTAGAACTACTGAGTGAAGTCGAGAAGAGAATCACAGTAAGTTTCAGTGGGGTGCCATCATCTCATACGAGGAAAATGGGAGCTTGCATGCTCAGTCAGGTTTAAGATGGTCCGTTTATTCAATCTGAAGTGCAAAATGCGAGAAGTAGGAGCTTGGGAGAAGAAACCTCTATGAAACGTTCTCTTTTGCTTCTAGAATCTTTGAATTTATATGCACAGGCTATAATATTAATAAAGTACCATGTATAGTGGTGTAAGAATCCATATCATTCAGTTTATCGAGGTGTTGTTCAGCTTTCTGTCAACCCGAGAAAGGAGGAGGAGATGGGCTGATGAAGAGAACGGTTTGTCTGGGGAATCTTGGGGTTCTAGTTCTTGACTGTGCAGACCTACTGCCTTGAGGCCACTGGTGATGGTGCAGCAGTGTTTGTTTGCTCTGTGATAGGCAAGGACAAAGAGAGCTGGCTTTCCCCAGTCCCCTGACAAGTTACAGCTCCAGTGATCTCAGACTCACCAATAGGCCCTTCTTAAAATTTTGGGCAGCTCCTAACAGTGCCAAGCTGGAGACCGAGTCTTTAACATGTGGACTTTGGGAGACATTCCAGATCCAAATGACAGCACAAGGCTTGCAGATCTGTCCGATTTCTTCTGTGAGATGATTCTTTGCCTGTTTTGTGTGCATGTGTTCACCAGTGTAGGTGCAGGTACCGGAGAGAAATAAGGTCAGTGTTGGTAATCCTCCCATCTCTCTGTCCCCTTATTCACCATGTATATATCATTCGGGCCTTCCAGAGTCTATGATACAGTGTACGCTTTCAGTGTATTGAACAATATAGTTCTTAAAACGTTTCACTGTTGTAGATAAACAATAGAAAGTCACATCATTGTGAAGTAAAGGGATTTTCTGTGTGACTTACACTAACTACTGAAAAAGTAGTGCTTATTTGCCTGAACTAGATTAGATCTTTTTTAGGTTTTTAATTCACCCCAGCATGAATTTAATATTTTACATTTTATTTTCATGCAAGTGTGTGGGTGGCATACATACACCAGTGAATTCATGTATGTGCATGTGAATGTGGAGGCCAGAGGTGGACAGGTCTGGTATAGCTCAGGTTGGCTTCAAACTAGCAAACTCTGGGTCCTTGAACCCTGAGTCTTCCTGCTGGCACCACCTAAGTGCTGCAGTTACGAGCATGCACCACTATTCTTACTTCAAGGAGAAAACGTTTTTTAAGATTTGTTTTGCTTTTATTTATGTGTGTGTGTGTGTGTGTGTGTGTGTGTGTGTGTGTGTGTGTGTGTGTGTCTGCCACATACATGCAGTTGCTATAGAGGCCAGAAGGTGTTAGATTCCCTGTAGCTAGAGTTCCATGCAACTATGAGCCTCCTCATGTCTGCGCGGGAACCAAACAGGTCTTCTGGAAGAACAGGAAGCACTTTTAACTGCTGAGTCATCATCTCTCTACCCCCTCCCCCAGATCCTGAGAATAAATTAGCATAGTGTAAACAAGATAGCCATTCTTCATTAAGGGTACATCAAAGTACCCTCACTTTAATCAATGTTCACCTCCTTTACTGAGGAGAACAGCCCAAATAACAGAAAAATCTTCAGAAAGTCTTTCTTCTGGCTTTATAGGAATCCTGGGAACAGACTCTTTCTAATTGTTTTTCTCAGGCTAACATAAAATGAATTTATATTTTCTTTCAAGTGTATATCTAAGGGACAAACCACCCAAGCTAAGATATTTCTTATAATACTACCTGCTGATGATTGAG
Source organism: Peromyscus leucopus (assembly GCF_004664715.2). Classification (NCBI taxonomy): domain Eukaryota; kingdom Metazoa; phylum Chordata; class Mammalia; order Rodentia; family Cricetidae; genus Peromyscus; species Peromyscus leucopus. Next base: position 16,349,778 of record NC_051076.1, read on the forward strand.
AATTATGATGTATATGTGGTGTATGTAATATATCATAGTGGTTGAAAGCACTGACTACTCTTCCAGAGAACCTGGGTTTGATTCCCAGCACTCAAGGACTGGCATCTTACAACCATCTGTGACTCAGTTGTAAGGATCCGATGCCCTCTTCTGGCCTCCAAGGCCCCATGGTGTACAAGACATGCTAGCAAATCACCCATATATATAACTAAACTGCATGCTAGCACAAGTACTGTTAGCCTATCTAAGGTGGACATCGTTTTTTAGGAAACGTTAAAATACTGTTAAGTAAGAATTGGTAAGCTGATCCTTCTTTGGTGGGGCAAATGAACGTGAGTTCCCTGAGAAGGTGAATGGGAAAGAAAACAGGCAGAATGGATGTCCTCATTTTACAAATGACTTTTCATCTGTCATGAATTCCAGGCATAGATTCTGCCTTGACTCCTCCCTTGTCTGCTCATTCTCTTACTCTAAATGGGGGTGGCGCAGTTTAGGCAGAGACGTGGCTCGCCTGTACTAACCCATGTGAAGAGCACAAATATAAGACACACCTCTAAATACTTGCCTCATATCACCACAGTGTCTTCTATTTCCAGGGGACTTAGCATTCCAGCTTATAGTCAGCATTCTCACTTTTCCTCAAAATGTCTTCTGTAGCATCCAAGCATCTCAGGTATGATAAAGAATTAAGTTCTAGAATATTACACATTTTTATTCTTTTCTGCTATTGATCTTTGGAAGAGTTCAGGCCATAAAACTTGTAAAATCTATTTAAATCAGGTATAGTAGCACATAGTTGTGATTTCAACACTTAAAGCTGAGATAGGAGGATTGCTCCAAGTTCAAATTCATCTTAGACTATGCTCAGGACCCCTTCCCGGTCACAACAAGTGAAAAAGGAAGTTCTGCTCTATAGACTTCTATCAGTATGTACTCGGGTGTTACATCTTAATGATAGCTTTTGAGTTATTTAAAGAAAAACATCAAGTGCTTCATTTTTTTTTTTTTTGAAAACTCTAGAGCACCAAAGAATATGTTGTAAAAAACTAAGCTGTATTACACAATTTCCTCAATTCCAAGCTAGTGTTTCATAACTCAGTATTTACGAAATCAGAGTGTATCTTGATCTACTGTATATGTTATTGTGGTCATTTATATGAATTTCATCTGAAAGTCTTTACAGCATCTTAAACAAAATTGAAGACTTCTAGGGTAGCATTTGTCAAGACAGCTCAGGCATCCGAGGAGGAAATGCTGCAAATTAAAGGGCATCATATATTATAAGCTGCTCAGCCAAGTGTCCACCTTAGAATTAACTAACACTTGACTTCATAGATACTAAATGAAAATTGCAAGTTTCACAAATTTATCATACAGTTGTTTTGCACTGTCAGGAAAGGCCATGGTGACAAATCTAAAACATATGAAGGGGGGCTGGAGGATGGCTCAGGGGTTAAAAGCACTGACTGTTCTTCCTGAGGACCCAGGTTCAATTCCCAGGCCCACATGACAGCATACAACTGTCTGTAACACCCCCACACAGACATACATACAGGCAAAACACCAATTTAAAAAAAAAAAAAAAAAAACTTAACAAATATATGTGAAGAAAAAGTTTTATTGCCACTTAAGTTAAAAAATGATTTTTAGAAAGGATCAACATGACATTTTAAGTCCTGCAGTAATTAATGACTTAGGGAACCTGTCCTGTTTCCTAATGCTGAAACCGCAGTGTCATTCCTGTACAGTGTGGATTCCATCAGTGCCCTTTGTTTGGGTTTTTGGGGGGAGATGTTATATTTTTGCAAGAATTCTTATGTAGCATTTATTTTTTCTTCTTAATAAAACTGGAAAAGCTGGGACTGGGCAGACAGTTCAGCAAGTTAGAGCACTTGCGGCCCCTCTGGGAGACCAGGATTCCATTCCCAGCCCTCGTGTGGCAGCTCACAGCTACCTGTAACTCCAGTTCCAGGAGTTCTTCTGGCCTCTGGGTATCATGCCTGCATATAATACACAGACATGTGCATGCAAAAATCCATACAGATAGAATAACTTGAAGAACTATTAATTAACAGATACATGCATTTGTTTGTAGATTTGATCTTTATAACTGACATGTTTAAATTGACCGTGACTTTTAAAAACCATGAATGCTGCCCAAAGCTGTTTCTGACATCGTTTGTTTTTTGCCCCCAGCCTTTATTCTTTTTAAGTTGATGCCTAAGTGTTGTGCATATTTGGAAAACTATTAGTCAATTAGCTTGTTGAGACAGTCCTACTGTGCGGTCCAGGCTGGCCTGGACTTGATATTTAGCCCAGATAGTGGAAACGTTAAAAATCTTTTCCTGGCATTTTATAAGTGCACTGTATATGATCCATGTCTGTAGTTACCTTACACTCATGTACTTAGTGACTATTGGTTAGCCGTTCCCACCCCCACTCAGCCCTTCTCAGTCCCTCCTTTCTACCATTCTAGCCTGTTCCTATGAGCCCCAACGGTTTCTAACATAGGCATCATCTTTGTTTATTATGTTCTGTATTTTTAATTGGTGTCTTAGGTAAACTGCCAATTTGCTAGAATTTTCGTTGATGTTAATAACCAGAGAAACATTTTTTCCTTGAGGCTTGGAAAATTATTAGCATATCCCTAACTTTAGAACTGCCCTTTAGATGAGGCAGTTTGGGAACTGTTTGTGCTGTGCAGTGCGGTGCAGTTGAGTGTGGTGTGGTGCCGGACCCAGCTCCCCTGCACTCCACCACTGCTTGAGTTAGCATGCATTGACAGCAGTGGTCATTAACCTGCTTGCTGTCGGGAAATGCAGTGTGGTCCAGTTTTCCTAAGATGACTGCCTCTTTGAATCCTAGACAAAAGGTGTGTGTGTCGTTTTGTGCCTTTGTGTCTGCTGTCAGTGTTTATTGAACGTTCATGAAAGGAGAAGGAGCGATAAAACACTGCGTGTCAGACGCTGTTGACTAACGCTTCGTGTGGTTTTGATGTCGGCTTCCATGGTGCTGTCCTAATTTGTCTTCGTGACGAATCGGGTTTTGTTTTTCTTTTTCTGTTTTTGTCCTTTCTGTTAGCTTCCATCTACAGACATCTATAGAGACTTCATTTGTAAGCATTCATTTCTTTTTATCTTTTCCTTTTTCCTCTGAGATTGATCCATATTGATTTCAGCTGTCTCCAGTGAGTTTTCAGAAGTACATTTTTTAACCCTAATATTACAGTGTTTACAGAAATAACCAGCCAACTGTGCAGTGTCAGATCTTTGAAAAGATTGGTGATCGTCTTTTTAGAGAGGTTTCTCATCATCTGATTTCCAAGCCCAAGACTTGGGAAATCTCTGGCCTTCCCTGTCCACCTGGTCTATCTTCAGGAATATCTGCTTGGTGCTTTGCACCTTCTAGACTCTGTCCTTTTGCAGGTACCGCTGCCTGTAACACTTCCTTAGAAGCTTAATTCAAATCTTCAGTCATGTGCCTTTTCCCTTGGTTGACTTTTGTGTTTACTTGGGTTCTCATTAGTGACTCTTATCTACTCAAATTAGAAAAGCACTCTTGTTACTGAATTTCTGCATGGTTAAAGAAAGACAATGGAACCCTTAGAACCAGCTTGATCCAGTGGAACAAAACTCATAACAGGTAATTCAACAGTACCTTACAATTGTTACAGTAATAATTGATTGACCTTAGGGGGTTTGTAAATAATGTGGTTGTTCAAAAAAATTATTTAATCTCAGAACCTAGGAATGTTGCAGAGTCTACAGAAACAAGAAATGTTCTCTGACTTTGCAGGAAAGGGATTTTAATAGCTAGCTCTCTTGCCTCCTGCTGTCCCCAGTTCTTACTCCAGAGGCACCAATTTGAAATCTTTGACCACTATTTCTCATTTTCTCTTAACTCTCTGCCTTGAAAGATGAGAATTTAGCCCTCTCTGTTTCCATTTCACACATAAATATACTTTTTCTTCCTCATATTTTTCACAAAAAATTCAGTACTCATGTTTGTGGTGGTATATTTATTCAGTATTAGGTTACTGAATGTCTAAAGTGTGTTCTAGAGAGCCCACAGAGGTTCCCAAAATGGGCTCTGTAAGATTGCAGATAACTCATTCTTGTGGTTTGGGTTTGGGTTTTAATGTTTATGGGTGTTCTGTCTTCATGTATATCTGTGCACCATATGTGCACCTGATGCTCAGGGAGGCCAGAAGAGGACATCAGATCCCCTGGAACTGAGTTACAGAGGATTGTGAGTCACTGTATGAGTGCTGGAAGAGCAGCGAAGCCCTGCAGATAGTTCTGTTAAAGTACTAAGATACTGTATTTCTCACCATTTTCTAGTAGTTATAAGCCTGTGATCTTGTCTATATATCAGTAACAACTAAAATAGCTATTTGTATGTTCTTGTGGAATTAATTTCTGGAATTTTCTTATAGGAAAGAACTTTGAAAAAATATAAAATAGTGCTTCTCACTAAACATGGTTTTAAAAGAAAATTATTTTTCATTTAAAACATGTTAAAGGCCAAGTGGGGTATCACTTGCCTTTAATACCAGCATTTGAGAGGTAGGAAGATCTCTATGAGTTTGAGGCTAGCCTGGTCTATGTAATGAGTTTCAAGCCCACCGGAGCCACATAGTCTCTGTCTGGAACACACACACACACACACACACACCTGTTTAAAATGCATGCACACAGGCATGCACGTATGTTCAGAATCAGGTGTGATGCACATGCCTGTAATCCCAGCACTTGAGAGGTTGAGGCAGGAGGATCAGAAGTCAAGGCCATCCTCTGCTACATAGTAAGTTCGAGGACAGCCAGGTTGTGTCCGACCTTGTCTATCGTTCTCAATATGTGTGTATGACATTGAACCCTCTTGAAACCTCACTTTTAAATTTATTTGTTTATGGTAAAGTAGAAGTGGTTTATTGTGCTTTATTCAAAATATTCTTTTGCATCTCACTTGAAAGTAAATCTCAGTTACTCTTTGCCTTTGAGTGAATAGACCCCTCAGTGGGTTTAAAAGCAATGATTTGGATTTTTGAGACAGGTTCTTGCTACCTAATCCTGGCTGGCCCGGAGCTCACACTGTGCTCCTCAAACTTGAAATAACCCTCCTGCCTCTTGTTTCTTGAGTGCTGGGATTACTGGTGTGTGTTACTACCCTCAGTTTATGTTTTACTTTATTATACAGTTGGAAATAACTTTTCCCTAATGTGTTTCATGTGGCATGCTGTGATTCAGTATTAAAACATGAAAGTCTTCATGAAATTCAGTTCAGTGTACAGGAATTTTTGCCTTCCTATGTTTCCAGGAGAAATAAACTAGGGATTTCATCTTAACAAATACATAGCAAGTATTTGTGCATAGATGCTATAATGGAATAGGACAGATAAGAAGCATGAGGTAGTCTCTGCTAATTGGCATGGCCTTGGTAGGCACTCACTTCAGTAGCTTGTACTTTCCAGCATCTAGCCTATTCAGTGAGAAGTAACCTTTAGGTTGATGACCAAACCATTATAAAATTTTCAGGGAAAAAAAAAACAAAAACCAGTAAATTTTATGCGCTGGATTTAAAATATTAAAAGATAAGAAAGATACTAAGATTACTCAGAAATATAGAAATTAAATCTGCAGAACAAAGGCTTCAGGTTTGTTTTTAAGGTGACCTGACAATTTTATGCAACAGTTTAGAGTTTTCCAAAGGAATTAGCATGTCGGATTTCATCTCATTCTCGTCATTGTCTCAGCTGTCTCTGAGCCAGACACCATCCACACCTACAGACCAGGCTTTCAGGCGACGCACTGCTTCTGTGTTAAAAACCAGTCTATTTAACACCGTTGCCTTTCCAATGTACATTGAGATGCTCTGGAGAATGTAACAGCATCTTGTCTGAAAGCCTTGGACATCTTGACCCAAATCACTAGGAGAAATAAAAATTCCCATTCTGCTTTTATTTCTGAGATTAGACTAAAATTTGGATTTACCTCTTTTTTTTCTTTTTTTTTTTTCTTTTTTTTTTTTTTTTTTTTTTTTTTTTTTTTTTGATAAAAGGGAATGTTTCAAACTATTAAAAGCTTCCAGGTGCATCCATTTACTGATCTTCCATACTGCAGACAGGATGTCCTTCACACCTGAGTAAGTGACACTGCTTTGCCCAAGCTTGGATTTCTTAGTGACAGCATAGTAATTCCATGGTGTCGATGACGCCGGCAGTAAGAGGTTGGACAAGGCTTTGGGGACATGCCGGCACAGAGACCTTCCCACCAGTCATCCCGTCCACGTTCATCACTGGTGATTTGGTTCGTGGTTTTATATTTCAAATCTGTCTCCCCTCTCTTGTAGGTTTGTAAACGAATGGACTTGGTCTGTCAGAGAATGTTGAATCAGGGATTTCTGAAAGTGGAGAGGTACCACAATCTGTGTCAGAAGCAAGTGAAAGCACAGCTGCCGAGGTACGTTCGAGAAGCGGCGGGGGCGCGGGCGGGGGGCGCAGCCAGCCTGCTTGGTGAGAAATGAACAATCTGGCCACGCACTGTTGGCCTAGGCCTTTAATCCTAGCACTCGGGAGGCAGAGGCAGGCGAATCTCTGAGTTCGAAGCCAGCTTGGTCTACAGAGTGAGTTCCAGGACAGACAGGTCTACACAGAGAAACCCTGTCTTGAAAAAAACAAGGAAAAAAATAAGAAGGCTGGAGAGATGACTGAGCAATTAAGAACACTTGTTCATGAAGAGGACCAAAATAGTGAGTCACAGGCCAGGCAGTGGTAGAGCACGCTTTTAATCCCAGCACTCAGGAGGCAGAGGCAGGTGGATCTCTGTGAGTTTGAGGCCAGTCTGGTCTACACAGTGAGTTCCAAGACAGCCAGGGCTCTGTAGGGAGACCTTGTCTCAAAAAAACAAATACTGAGTCAGGTGTGATGGTGCACATCTATAATCCTAGCACTTGGCTGGTGGAAGCAGGAAGATCAGGAATTCAAGGCCAGCCCTTATAGGTACATTAGCAAATTTGAAGCCAGCCTGGGCTGCATGAAACCCTATTTTTAAAAAAGAAAGAAAGAGTCTCAGAAAACCAAATTAAAGAGGAGAGAATGGGGGAAGAGAAAAAGACATAAATAAATAGAAGGTCACGTATGTTTGTGGCCTGGAAGATTCTATATTGTTAATGTGACAGCATTTCTCAAGTGTGTGTGTGTGTGTGTGTGTGTGTGTGTGTGTGTGTGTACATAATCCTGACAAGACTCAGCTCTATACATACATATTTTTTAGAATTTGGACAGCTAGTGTTAAAATTCTTGTGGAAATATAAGAGACCCAGAATAACTGACACAGTTTTGAGTGGCAGTGTCAGAAGACTAATACTCTAGGATTTTAAAACTTAGTACTAAGCTGCAGTAATCAAAACAGTATGGTACAAGTCTAATGATAGTCACATAGACCAATGGAATAAAATAGAGAGTCTGGAAAATAAACCCTTGTATAGTTATTTGATTTTTAGTAAGGATGCCAAGAAAGTTTAATTGAAGAAAGAATGATGTTTTTCAAAAATTGGTCAGGTGAGATGATACATGCCTTCAGTCTCAGTACTTGGGAGGCAGAGGCAGGAGGATCTCTTGTGAGTTCAAGGCCAGCCTGGTCTACAGAGCGAGCTCTGGGACAGCAGGACTACATAGAGAGGCCTTGTCTCAAAATAATAATAGTAATAAAAATAAAATAGAGACTTAGGGGTCAGCAGCGTTGCTCGCAGGTAAGGGCACTGATGACCTGGGTTCTATCCCTAGAACTCATGTAAAGAGAGCTGATTCCTACAGGTTGTTTTACACACACACACACACACACACACACACACACACACACACACACACACATTTAAAAAAATGGGGCTAGAACAAAAACTTGTGCACATGAAGCTGGCTACTACCACACTCGAGAGAGGATGAGGTGACTGCTTGCTCTTGAACCCCCGGAGCACAGTAATGCTAAAGCATGACCTCAGCAGCTAGGTAGCATAGTACACACCTCTAATTTCAGAACTCAAGAAACTGAGACAGGAGAATCACAAGCTTGAGGCCTCCCTTGGCTACAAAGCAAGTTTGAAGCCAGCTTGAGCTCTATGATGAGACCTGTCTTAAGACAAGCTGAAACCTGAAAAAATGGCTCAAGGGTTTAGAGCACTTGTTGCCCTTGCAGAGAACCCAGGTTCAGTTTCTAGCACCCACATAACAACAACTTTCGTAACTCCAGTTCCAGGAGATTCAACACCCTCTTCTGACTTCCATGGGTATCCACACAGTGTACATAAATACGTGCAGTGAAACATCTATACACATAAATTAAATCCTTTTGTAAAAGGCAAAAATGAACCAATTTAAAGCTAAACAGAAATATTACAATAAAACAGTTTGTCCTAAGTATGTATTCAAGAGAAATAAATTAAAATTATGTCCATACAAAAACTTGAAGGCTATATATAGCTCAGTGGAGCACTTGACTAGCATGTACAAAGTTCTTATATGTTGTCTTAGTTAGGGTTTCTATTGCTGTGAAGAGACACCATGACCACAGCAACTCTTATAAAGGAAACATTTCACTGGGGTGGCTTACAGTTCAGAAATTCTGTCCATTATCATCATGGCAAGACTGTGGCATGCAGGCAGACATGGTGCTGGAGAAGTAGCTTAGAGTCATACATCTTGCAGGCAACAGGAAGTGGTCTTTCTCACTGGGAGTAGCTTGAGCTTTGAGGCACCCTCAAAGCTCACCTCCACAGTGACACACTTTCTCCAACACGGCCACACCTCATAATAGTGCCACTCCCTTTGGGAACATTTTCTTTCAAACCACATGCATTGTTCCCAGCACAACAAAAACATATAACTTGTACATAGATGTTCGTAGGATCATTAATCATAATCAAAACGTAGAAACAACCCAGATGCATAAAGGGATGATACCTGTGTATAAGGGGATGCTATTCAGCAATAAAAAGATCAGTGAACTGTAGAAATGTGGAAATCTACAAAGGGCTACCCGTCACAATCCCATTTATTCCAGTGTTCAGAATAAGGAAGTCACAGAAACAGAAGGTAGATGAGTCGGCAGGTGGTGCAGCTGATGACTGGTACAAGTTTTCTTTTTATGGTGATGAAGGTGTGCTGAATTTAGATGATAGTAATGGTCATGCCACTCGACATTCACAGAATCCACTCTGATTAAACCACATACTAAATAGGGTGTAGCATTGCTACAGTGTGTGCACAGCTGCCTTCTAAATAAAGAAATCCTGAATATCACATATGAATTACTTCTGAGAAAAGATGGAGAGAGATAGGTGTTGTGATCAAACTCAGGGCCTCACAGGTACTGGGCAAGTGGTCTACCACTGTGCTACACTGCCAGCTGTTACTATGTCTTCAGACAAAGTGATTTTTTAAAACAGGTATTTTGTTAGCAATAATTCTTGTTAAAGATATATGAGCATTACAGTTATGACCCAGTTGCAAATGTCTAAATTAGCATGTTAAAGTTCATCTGTTTGATTAAGATATTTTGATTGGTTAACATTTTATTCTACACTACTGCTTTAATGGTTGCCACTGACTTTTATTATTATTTCAGGAGAGAGTCAGAAAGGAGAAACCATTCTTTAGCCCGTCATGCAGACATCCTTGCTGCTGTGGAAACAAGGCTGTCACTGTTAAATATGACTTTCATGAAGTATGTGGATTCCAACCTCTGTTGCTTCATCCCAGGAAAGGTAACTAGTGCCGCATACCCAGAGGCTGGACAACCCTGGGTAAACTAAGTCTTACAAAGCACTTTTTGTGATGTCAGAATTATTACTTCTCTGGATGAGTTTTTATTAGTGACTATATTTAGCTTTTCTGTACAATTATAAATATGTATCATTCACGTGATCTTGACATTTAAAATTCTAATTGTAAAATGCACAGTAGAAGTGAGAGACTTGGTGGGGGTTCATAGTTAAGAAAACATTTTGACCTTTATGGTCAAAATACCAGAACTGCTGCACTGAACAAGATACGGATTGTGTTGCCTTCCAGATCATTACAGTTTGGGGGAAGGTAGGATGGGGTTTGCTGGGTTGGTTTTGTTTGAGAAATGTTTAGTAATAATGAACTTACAAGTGTTCAAATTTAATGAGTAGTATTTTCTGTGTGGGCATACACCAGGGTTAAGGAGTAGTCAGTCCTCTTTACCACACTAAGTATGGTACTTGTACTGTTATTACGTAGATCCCCCTCCCCAACCACACTGCATGACTTGAAACATCTGAGAGCATCCTACTTGTTGAATTAAGTGTAGATTCAAGTGAGATATAGAAGCAGTGGAAATGGATTTAAACATCATTTTGCTTCTTGATAGACACTGGCAAAAGTGTCCTTTCAGTGGTGGGAACTTCTTAATACCTAGTGAAATTATTTCCATAAATAATTTATAGTGGCAATATTGTATGTAGATACTGTTCCCATTCTCAGTTTGAATAACATCTGTTATCTATGTATAGCCCTCTTTATGTGCTGCTGAAGTCCTTTGAGCGTATATGACTTGTCCTCTCCAATAGACAATTTTCACTGTGTGTCTCATTTTTAATAATAAAAGCAGCAGAGACACAGGTTCCAGTTTCTTACCATCAAAGAAAGTGTATCCAGTTGTTCTAACAGGGCTATGTGGCTGGATTAGGTCCCTGCAAAGATGAGTGTTTTATATCTGGCCTTTACAGAAGTTGTTGCCAGTCTTCATTTGGGTTCACATGACTGACACACAGATTTGTACTGCCTGAGCGACTGCAGTGAATTCAAGTTGAGTTCTGCTTATTGGCTTTTCAGTTGAAATTCTAGTACCAAACCTGTGGGCAGCAATGAACACATCTTAGGGTTTCAAGATGCTGTGGGGCCTCAGCATTGCTAGGCAGCTCCTAGACTGGTAGAGCTCACCCAGAGGAACTTTATAGGACATTCACCTCAGAAGGTGGGTGTCCTCCTGTCCCTTCTTGTCATTGCCACAGTGTGCACTTAGGAAGCACATTCTCATTGTTGGAGCACCTTTCAGATGTGTCCTTCCTTGTGTCCCCACAGGACAGGACACATTGCCGTCCTGTTCCATGGGCAAGAAAACTGAGGCCCGGGGAAATTGGTTGAAGAGAACTGACTCCAGCATGTGGTGTCTCACACACCTACTGCATCCTTACAGCCTTCTTCACTTCCATTGCTCACAAGGGTTTTTTTTCTCTAGCAAGCCAGTAATTGACTGAAAACAACCAAAAATTATAATTTTTATTTTTATTCAGATACATGTTTTATCATACTTGGATTTTTGTTTCTTAAAATTACATTCTTGAATAGCTTATGTTTTGCTTAAAACAACAGCATTATACTCAATAATTTTTTTTTTTTTTTTAATATGTTGCTGTGGGCTGGAGACACAGCTCAGCAGTTAAGAACAATGGATGCTGTTCCGGTGTTCCTGAGTTCAATTCCTAGCAACCTCATGGTGGCTCACAACCATCTATAGTGAGATCTGATGTCCTCTTCTGTCATAAAGTTGTATATGCAGATAGGGCACTCATATATATAAAATAAATAAATCTTTTAAAAAATGTTGCCTTTACTTTATATTTCTTAGTTAAAATAGCTAATTTAAGCCAGGTGGTGGTGGCACACACCTTTACTCCCACACTCAGTAGTTAGAGGCAGGTGGACCTCAGAGCTCGAGGCTAGTGTAGTCTACAAAGCAACTTCCAGGACAGCCAAGGCTATACAGAGAAACCCTGAAACCCTGTCTCGAACCCCCAACCCCCCAAAAAGCTAATTTAACAAGATTAGTAGTATTTGGATTGTTTCATAGCCATTCTCTTTTTAAGGATTTCTTATCCATAAACTCACCACATACTATCTTTGGAATAACAGGATTGTAGCATTTAATTTCCAGATACTGAACTAAGAACTTTGTTTGCCATCTGTTACTGTACCCAGTCCCTGAGATAGGATGAGCCCTTTCTCTTTGTAAGTTTATTTATCTCATAAGTTTTGGTTTTGTGTCCATGACTGCTTGACTCTGCTGTGTAGTACATTGTGGGAGCATGCTATGGATATTGGTCTGTATGCTGTGAATGTGTTGCTCTGATTGGTTAATAAAGTGCTGATTGGCCAGTAACCAGGCAGGAAGTATAGGCAGGACAAAGAGAGAGGAGAATTCTGAAAACAGGTAGGCTGAGTCAGGAGTCACCAGCCAGCCACAGAGGAAACAAGATGTAAAGTACCAGTAAGCCATAAGCCACGTGGCAACTTCTAGATTAATAGAAATGGGTTAGTTTAAGATATAACAGCTAGATAGCAAGAAGCCTGCCATGGCCATAAAGTTTATAAGTAATATAAGTCTCTGTGTGTTTACTTACGTCTGAGTGGCTGCAGGAGCCGGGTGGACACAGGAAAACTCCAGCTATAGGCAATGGTAGCACATGCCTTTAACCCTAGTATTTAGGAGGCAGAGATTCATCTGAATATCTGTGAGTTCAAGACCACACTAGGGACAGAGCCAGGTGTGGTGGCACACGCCATTATTCCCAGTACTAGTTAACTATAGCGGTCTGGAGGTCTGTATAGACAGACAGGAAGTGATAGAGAGCTATAATTTCCTTAGTTATGATAAAAGATAAGTTAGATATAAAACCTTAGACTCACAAATATAGGATAGGATATCTTCTTTAATTTTGCCAAATACAAATAGACTAAATATTATAAATAGACTAGATATTGTAACTGTAATTCTTGCTTGATAATTGTTTTGTTATATGTAATTTTACTATGTTAAAGTTAAAACCTTCCTTTTTGGAAAAAGAAAAAAGAAAAGGGGAAGTGCTGTGGATATCACTCTGTATGCTGTGAATGTGTTGAAATAAAATGCTGATTGGCCGGTAGCCAGGCAGGAATATAGGTGGGACAAGCAGAGAGGAGAATTCTGGGAACAGGAAAGCTGAGTCAGGAGTCACCAACCAGACACAGAGGAAGAAAGATGTAAAAATATCGGTAAGCCACAAGCCACGTGGCAACTTATAGATTAATAGAAATAGGTTAATTTAAGATATAAGAACAGTTAGCAAGACGCCTGCCATGGCCATACAGTTTACAAGTAATATAAGTCTCTGTGTGTTTACTTGGGTCTGAAACTTCAGCTACGGGAGCATGGACAGTGGAGGCCATAGTATGCAGGAAGGAAAAGGGGAGACAGGGAGAGGAGGTCACAGTAGCCCCTTCAGGGGTCTGCCCCTATTGACTTCACTCCCTTCCACTAGGCCTCACCTCTTAACAGACTTGTAAGTGGCACCTAAGTGAGGAACAAGCCTTTCACACGTGAGCCTCTTAAGGTTGCTCTAGATGGGAACATTAACAACTAATCTTTTTAATGTGTGAACTTGGTTTAGTGTATCATTTCTTATCCCCAAGATTACATTCCTTTAGATTATTATAATATATCCATTTCACTGAAATTGAGGTGTACAGTCAGCACTTTATTAAGTTGTTTAAGTAAGTGAGAAAAACAACAGTGTAATTTAAATTAGGTTGCCAGACACCACAGTACTGAGACTTTGTTACTGTTATCTAGGGTAAGGATCAGCACACGTTTTTCAATAAAAACTAAAATCCGTATTTTGGCTCTGTGGGTCATGTGGGCTTTTTTCCACGGCTGTTCAGTTCTGAGAGACAACTGGGCAGTGTGGAATACATAATGGATATGTTTATGAACAGAGCAGACAGGGCTCTAGCTGTCACCCTCCCCACCACACTGGCAGGGCATCACCTCTCAGACCTACCACTGCGCCTCTTTGGGTACATTGTGTGCGGCAGCCACTCCCCCAGGCTGCTCTGAGCTGCACGGTAGTGGCGGGCACTTGGTCTTCTGGAGATGCAGTAAGAAAGAGTGGCGTGGAGAGGGTCTGCTCTTAGCCGCTACTCATAGTCCTGATGACCCCTGTGTTCTGTTGAAACTCTGGCCTCAGAGAAAGGCTTTTCACGTGCAAGTGGTTGTACAGGGTCAAGAGGCTGACCAAATGTCTGAACAGACCTAAAATGTACACACTGGGTGTGATTGGTTCCTCCATAAGTGTTCTGGGAAGGAAAATAGGGGCCCTAGTGTTTTCCAGATCCAGCAATTATAGACCATTTTTCTCTTTAGTATGTACTCTTTCTTGAATCATTTGAAAATATGTTAAAGACATTAGTAATCCTTGGTTCTTAGATAAGTTCTATGTTTCCTAAGAACTAGGGCAGTCTTTCTTCCATAACAAAGAAAATCAGGAAATTTATCATTAATAAAATACTCTTATCTGTCCTTGACAGTTTATATTCAGATTTCCTTAAATGCCACAGTAATGCTTTCTTGGTGGTTCATTCTCTCTCTCACTCTCACTCTCACTCTCACTCTCACTCTCACTCTCACTCTCACTCTCTCTCTCCATTGTTTATAAAGTCCTGGAACTTGCTATGTAGAACAGGTCAGACTTGAACAGAGATATACCTGCCTCTGCCTCCCAAGCACAAGGATTAAAAGTGTGTACCACTTCACCCAATTTTCTTTTCTTTTCTTTTCTTTCTTTCTTTCTCTCTTTCTTTCTTCCTTCCTTCCTTCCTTCCTTCCTTCTCTCCATCCATCCCTCCCTCCCTCCCTCCCTCCCTCCCTTCCTTCTTTCCTTCCTTTCATTTGTTTGGATGGGGTCTTACTCTGTAGTCCTGGCTGGCCTCAAATTGCCTGTCTCTCAACATCTGCCTCTCTCTGCCTCCAAAGTGCTGGAACTAAAGGTGTGGCCCACCATGTCAGGCACTCTTCAGTTTCTTGATTATCATAGGTCAGTTATAGTGAGGGGGTGATGATTGAAGTTTATCTAATAGTTCTAAAATATCGTGGATTTTTTAAACTAGATTTCTTACAAAATGCTCTTAAACATAAGATTACTTGGGATTGTTTCTTCATTTTACTGTGACTAGTCCAAATTAAAGGTGTGAACCTTTAAGTGAAGATTTGGTCTTTTAAAAAACAAAGGTATATGTGGGGTTAAGTGCCTGAAGAGACCAGAGAAGGGTGTTGGATCCCTCAGAGATGGAATTTCAGGCGGTTGTACAGGTCTTCTCCTTCAGCAACTTTCTTGGATAGCTAGGAAGTTCTGATTTGCTTTTTATGTGCTATAGTCTTAAATATAAGCAAATAACAAAGACTCACTAGACTAAAAGGTCACAGAATGAAGCAGGATAAAAAATTGAGGAACTCATGTAAGGATTCAAAATGTAAACTACTATTCTAATGAAATAAGAAAAGGTTTTCAGACAAACACATGCCATGTAAGGAATATTCAGAACCATTTTGATTATGGAAGGCATTTTTTAAATATTAAAGAGTGGGAAGGATAAAGTTGATGTAAAGAAATCCCAGGTAGAGCAAAAGGACAGGTGGATAACATGAAAATGAAGGCAGTAGAGGATTCTGGTGGGAGCTAACCAGTAGATTTTAAAAGGTAGATCTTGCCCACCAAAGCCTGAAGGTGCACGTGGTCAGTGTTATTACTTTACAGTTTGAATGTGTGCTTCGTGCAGGAAAGTTTTTGTGTAGAAATTGATAGTGATTCACATGGGGAATATGCCAAACTTTTTAAACACAGAAATATTCTGGAAAACTTAGTGTATTGCTTAAGGCCTAGATAGGGTTAGGTACGTGGCATATTACTTGAAAGGTGTTGTTGTTGCTTGTTTGTTTTGAGATAGGATCTCCAGGTTGACCTCCAGTCGTGATTCCCTTGCTTCAGCCTCTGAGTGCTGGGGTCACAGGTGTGCCCCACCAGATTTAAACAATTATGAGAAATGATCAGATGTATTCTGAGATAGGGTTTCTCTGTGTTGCCCTGGCTGTCCTGGAACTCACTTTGTAGACCAGACTGGCCTCAAATCACAGAGGCCTCTGCCTCCTTAGTGCTGGGATTAAAGGCCACCATGCTCAGCTAAGGTTTGTTTTTAAGAACATACCCTAGAATAAAAGCCATTCTAGACTGACCAGGGATCACCACGTTGAACCTGAAACATTAAGGGCTTGGATTTGTCCAAGTACTACTAGACTCTGTTTTTCCTTTGAACTAGTAAACATTGTATATTTATCCTCTGAGTCAAGAAGAGAAGGCAGATTACAAGACTGACCCAGAGTTGGAATAAATGCAGGGAGAGAAAAATGTGATCCGAGGATGTTTGAGACTCTGATGGCATAATGGTGTGGCTTAGAGTCCCTAGTTCTCATGATTGCAATAGACGTTATCTGGACTGTGGTCTTCAAAGATCTGAATCACTGTTTTCAGGTCTCTGTTGAAGCCATGGATGTGTGAACAATACCCTGGCAGGGAGTAAAGCCGAGACTGCACTTGGCTGAGGACATTGAGTTACTGTTCAAGTAGGAGAGGAGGGAGTTAGAAAGCAGCGCAGTGAGCACTCGTTTCTTCTTCACTGATGCTATGCCTTCAGTTTCCCGTGACCACTGTAGTTAAAATAGAAAAGGGCATTTTGCTGCCCTTTGGTGATCTGTCCTTTGTGGTCTGAAAGCTTAGTCTTTGCTGTACCGCTAAGAAAAACAAAGCTTTAAGGGATAGAGTATGTGGTGGCAGTGCACAAGAGGAAGGGGAATCAGACTCAGTTCTTGGGGCTTGGAGGTAGATGTCTGTATTTACTTCTCCCGTTTCTTTAGCAGTCTATGGAGCTCTTCTTGTATTGTGTATATTCGTGTCTTCCTGGTTGCTCCAGTTACCCACAGGGCGGGACTGTATTCTGTTTGTTCTGACTCTAGCTTTAGCACAGTACCCTGGTACAGTAAGGATACTTACTCAGTCTAGGCATAAAGTATTGTGGTTGAGTCCAGAAAGCCTGTGCTGTGGATTCTCCATGCTGAGTTGATGCGTTAAATGCTCTGTGAGTCTTCACAGCAACTGAGTCATCCCTCCTTTACTACTTAGCTGCTCTCTTTTTCACAACTTTATAAAATGCTAACGAGATTCGTTATTGTAGGTGATTGATGAGATTTACCGTGTACTGAGATACGTCAATTCTACCAGAGCCCCACAGCGAGCCCATGAAGTGCTCCAGGAATTACGGGATATTTCCTCCATGGCAATGGAGTACTTTGATGAGAAGATTGTTCCAATTCTCAAGAGGAAATTGCCAGGATCAGATGTGTCGGGAAGACTCATGGGCTCTCCTCCAGGTATCTTGTTTGGTTTGGGGTTTTTTTCTTTTGCAGACAGGGTCTCACTATGTACCTGTAGCCCAGGCTGGCATCAGACTCTGTATAGCCTGTGTTGGCCTTAAACTCTAGAGATCGTGAATTGGTCTCTTGAGTGCTGGGAACATGGCTGGGCACCACCAGCACAGCAGCTCCCTTGGGATGTTGTCTCCATTATGTCTTCAGTTTCTAACAACCATCGTGATAACTTCATAACCCCGTTGTCTGTTTTCTCATTGAACCACACTTTGGTGGTTTGGTGCTGAGGATGGAGCCCAGAGCTTTGCACATATTCTGCTGCAAGGCTACTTCCCCAGCTCCCTGCTTCTGGTTTGTTTTTGTTTGTGTTTTTGCTTAAATTATGCTCTCTAGATCCATTTCATGGCTAACTCTTTGCATGTGACCACAACTACTGACTTCAAGTGATTTTGTATTGTAATAAACCCAAAAAAACTAATGTAAGCTGAAGTGTTCTCAGTAGGAAACATGAATGATTAACCCTTTAAATGCTCTCTCTCTTCACAGTTCCTGGACCATCTGCAGCCCTAACGACAATGCAGCTCTTCTCCAAGCAAAACCCTTCAAGACAAGAGGTTACCAAACTCCAGCAGCAGGTTAAAACCAATGGTGCTGGCGTGACTGTCCTCAGGCGTGAAATTTCTGAGCTTCGCACCAAAGTGCAAGAACAGCAGAAACAGCTTCAAGACCAAGACCAGAAACTGCTAGAGCAGACTCAGATCATAGGCGAGCAGAATGCACGGTTGGCAGAGCTGGAACGGAAGCTCCGAGAAGTCATGGAAAGTGCAGTAGGAACATCCTCAGGGTCTGGGCAGAGCGAGGAGTCTCCTCGGAAACGGAGAAAGGCAACAGAAGCCATAGACTCTCTTAGGAAATCCAAACGACTGCGGAATAGAAAGTAAAGTGGAATGTGGCTGTAGCTCCAGAGGAAGACAGCCATGACTGGGAGTTGAAGCAGTTCTTCCTGTCAGGATACTGGAGCACCATGGTGTCCCTTAGGCTTCCAGATGATCAGAACACAACTTACACTTGGCTCTTGTGGTTGGCATCCTCGCGCTTCTCTGGTGGAGCTGATGCACAGAACCTCCTTCCTTTGCAATAGATCTGTACTAACCAGACCCATGCTGTCATGTCTGGGAGCTAACGTTTTTCCTGTGCAGATGATGTGTTAAGTTTGTTTGTTTCAGCATATATGCACATTACATACGGATTTTAAACAAACCCATTCTTGACAGACTAAAAGTTTAAGTTTAATACATAAAATGTCCTGTTCACTTGAAAGAAAAAAAATCTACTTTTTAAATGGACACTATCTTGTTTTGAAAAAAAAGGTTGACTTTTTGTTTGTTATAAGTGACCTTTGTCTGGAATGTCTGAGAAGTAGTTATTCCTTTGGTGTTGAAGTGATGGGTAACAGGAAGGACTGCATAGTGTTGCCTGTAGAAGGGGCTCTACAGTGCTGACTATCTAGTTTTATAAACTACTGGCAAGGAGTGTTTCCAGTTGTCAGATACATGCTTTCAGTTTCCTTTGGAGCCACGTCCTCCATTTGCATGGGTGGATGCATGCATTGCCCAGTCAGCACACTGCACAGCTCTTCACTGGTGTGGATCTTGAACCTCTACACCATTTGAAGAGCTGCGCCTTCTTTGGTCTAAGCGCTTAACAGCTTCCTCTGCAGCAGCTTGCCTGTGGGGGAGAATTGCCAGTCCATTTGTCCTCCAGTTTTGCAGGCACCAGAGACTGTAAAGTCCGTTGATGTGTCTCTTCTCTGTAGGGTTCAGGTACACTGGCTAAGACAGAACTCCAAATCCACGCCTCTTTCTGTAGAAGCCAGACCTCTGGGAACTAGTCATGATTCTGACTCGTCACTGTGCTCATGGGTCAACCATGACTGAATAGGGACCCAACTGAAGAGAATTGTACCGTGAAAAAGCAGTTTGATCATTTCCTTTCTGGGGGATGAGCTGAACGAAGCTTTTGAATGCCACGTTCAAGCTCCCGTGATAACTTTGAACAGAAGCTTTAGTTTTCTTTGCACTCCTGTTTCGAGCTTGTAACTGGAAAAGTGTGTCTTGCACTGTCCAACCTTCTGAGGGTCACTTTAAACATCCTCCAACTGTGTAAAGTGGTTCTTTCCCCCGTTGTATATGTGTTGAAACATTCAGCTATCACTGTTCTATTTTTATTTTAATGTACTAAATTATGTAGTTTTGTTCTTTTAAATGTCTGTTGCTTTGGGCTTCAGTTATTTATAGTAAATTTAGGTGTGAGATAGTAAAAACTATCCCTTTCCAGGTGAAAGTTGACACCTGTGTAAAACTAAGGTTTTGGTAAATCCCACAGTGGGAGAAAAGCACGAGGTTGTCATCCGTCCAACATGACATGTTATGCATCCTTTAGGTTCCTTTACCAGGTGACACTCTACTGCCCATCCTTAGTATTGTCCCTTCATGATCCTGCCCTTGGGTTTGGTTCAAGTCCATTTACAACGTAGTATGTTTTCAGTGAGAAACCGTAACATGGCATCCAAGTGTTTCATGGTTTGTTGGGAAGGTAATTTTAAAATAAACAGTTTTCCTAAAAAGATTTGTCAGCCAAGGTCATCCATAAAGGTCCTTGTCTGGAACTCACTTTCTCAGCAGGTCTCACTTTGGGAATCCTAGGACGTAGCCATATCACCGTAGCCTTGGAGGAGGCCTACTGGGCACTCAGAGCTTGACTTTACTAGTCTGCTGTTCTGGTAGAGGAAGACTTTTTTAAGCATCAAAGTACAGGTTTTCAAAGTACAACCCTTATGCATCAAAGAAATAAGCCTCAATTTATTTCTTCAATAATTATTAAAATTTCTCGAATTTTTTTTTCAAACGACATCTAACTAGCCTAAATATAATCGCTAGTCTTCCATTAGTTAATGCGAGTGCATGGCTTTCATAATGAACACTCACATGGTGAGAAGGGAAATGTCTGCTGCATGCACCTGTGGTCTCCAGCCCATCAGACAGAGTTGCACTTGTTTCATGATTATCTGTAACTATGAGAATAAAGAACTACAGCTCGCTTGTCTTGAGCTTTACTTGGAGTAGCTAACACACATTAGGGAGTTGTCTTCACCATTTAATACAGTTCTTTGGGATAGCATAGTAGCATTTAGAGTTCTTCAAATCACACATTATTTTAATAGCTAAAACTGACTTGCCATGGGAAAACTTAACCAGCCTCCTGAGAGAGACCTCTTGCATTTCCTGGCAGAACCTTACATGCTATAGGTGGTTTACAGCAGATTTCATACAGTATTCCCACCAAGAAGCGATTCCTCTGTTTGACCGGGTCATTCCCATGTATAAGTTTACCCGTGGTACACACTACACACAGGCATACAAACACGAAAAGACATGAATGGGAGGTGAAGAGGACTGGCCCCTGTCCTGCAGAGCCCTGCTCGCCTCCCACACAGACTGCTCTGGTTTCCAACCAACATGGGTTACAGAAGCTCTTCAAACTTCCCTTCTGATGTAGAGAGCCTGGAGGTAAATGGGGGCAATTAACAGTAACCCCACTGTTGTAAAGACTATTGGGGTGCCCCAGGTCGAAAGCCAATGATTTGGAATCAACTTTTTTTGTAAAAACGTTTTTTTGGAGTACTGAACTTCACAGGGGCTTGCCTTAATTTAGTAGTTTCAAGATGTATGCGCTAATATTCTATGTGTTGAAATGTTAAAATATTCTATGTAGCCCCAAGAGTGGGTAAAACAGAGTTTAATGCCTAAATAAATAAGCTAAAAGGTGTCAGTCACTACAGCTGGATTTTTTAGAGAAAGTGAACATATGAAAAATAGGCTATGTGTCATGAACAAAAAACAATGGCACCTTGGGATTGCACTATTTCATGCACTGTTTTCTATGCCATTTCCTAGCCTGCACTTTTACCTCCAAAGAAATGCTGTGTAGTGCCCGTTGCTTGCTAGTGAGCTCATTCCTAACGGCACGAATTCTAGTTCACTATGCTGGTTAGTTTCCGTAACTGCCTTCCTTATGAGTTCTCTGCTTCCTTAGCCATAATCCTTTCTAGGATCTGAGAACTGTCTCCTCAGTTTCCAACAGTGTAGCATTTTAATTTAATGTAAACCTCATCCTTGGTGATGAGCACAGTCATAGATCCTCTTCTAGTGGTGAGGACCTGTTTGTTACATAAACCAAACCTTCAGAGTCGACGCTGTGAGATCTGAAAGCAGGGATATAAGACCTGAGAGGGAACACACAAAAGGACAGCTGATTCCAACAGGAAATGTACTATCCGATGCTTTGGTTTGAGGTCTGATGAGTTCCTTTAGGGCACAAGAGGTTCAGTGAACACTACTTAAATGTAGAGCCCACTACCACCTGCAGGAAGTTATCTTCAACAATTGCTAAGTCCACAAAACCGACAGCAACCACCGGTGGTGAGGTGTGGCCGAGAACTGCTCGCCCTTTGAGTAGCAGTATGTCACACAGATAAGACCTAGGGCAGGCCTTAGTGATGTTGGCCTTTCCCAACTGCCTAAGAATCATGGTTACATTTCGGAAACTCAAGCATTAAAGCCACCTTTTCCCCATTGTGTCTGAAGGTAGCCACATGCTTTAGCATAGGGGTCCGACCAGGCTGTTGCCAAAGTCTAGTGGTTCATACTGCCGAAAGGTTAGCCGTGTTGATTCTTTATGTGGTACCGTATGTCTGTTTACTTATGCTCATGAGCAACAATAAACCATTTTCATTGTTATGACCTAGTCAATTATTGGAAGGTGAAAAAAAACACCTCCCAGTCACACAACAGGGCACGGAAATAAATGTGTTGTCACCAGGTCTACTTGTTTCTTTATTTCATGCACCAGAGTTTGGAACTACCCACAGACAGACACCATCTAGGTAGCTATTGTCCTGAGCCACTGTCCTGTGTTTTACAAATCACTGTACTCGGAGTCACCATGCAAAGCAGGTTGGACTATGAATGGGTTAATTGAACCCTAGTAAGCAACAAGTCCACAGCATTAAGACAGGGAAGAGACTTCAGTGGGATTTGATCACCTGCCTGAGCTTTGCTCCCAGCTGTGTAGTACTCCATTCTAAAAAGTCCAGGAGCAGTGAGATGCCATGTGGGGGGTGAGATGCCGTGGGGGGGGGTTTCTGGGTACCCTCTCAAAGCAAGCCATGTAAAACTACTGGTGGTAGAGTTGACTGAGAAAGGCCAGGAACTCCAGGGAAGAACGGCACAACAGTTGCATGTTAGCATGTATCTGCAAGGCCCTGGGTTCGATCCCCAGTACTGGGGAAAGGGCTAGGCTTGGAGGCAGCTTGTAGTGAAGTGTTTTGACAGTCTCCCCAAGGTGTACCATAAAAAGCTCACTGACTTCTAGGTCCAAGGCCACTAACAGCTCTATAGTCACTGTGGTGTGTGTTGCTGGTCTGTCAGCAGTGACCATCAGTTCTTAAGCTCTGCCAGGGAGGAATAGCAGTTTGCTTCTCAGAATTCTCCCTGCTCCCAACACAAATAAGAATTTCTGGTGAGCTAAAATCACCCAGATCAATTTTAGTTAGTATACATTATACAGGGGTTTCATGTTGATGTTTCCACACATAGAATACACATTGTTGTATTCAACCCTACATTAATCTTACCCGCCTTCACCTTCACGACTTCCCTTCCAGTATGTAGCATCCCCTTTTAATTCCCTGCCCTTTGTTTTCCTGGGTTCCACATAGAAAAACGTGGTTCTAAAGATTGGCTTATTTCACTTAATATAACCTCCAGCTCTGTGCTTTGTCCTGCAAAGAACAGAATTGCATCCTTTATTGTTGAGTAAAGCTCCTTTGTGCATATGTACATTTTCTTTATCCATGCATCGATAGGCAGCAGGCTCCTTCCTTTCATTGGCTTTGTGGAAGTGAGATAAATGTAGATGGCTCTGTAGTGACCTGACTCGGGTATGTGCTGCCTAAGAGTGGTATTGATAGGTTGTGTGATAGTTCTATTTTCAATTAAAAAAAAAAAAAAAACTGATGTATTTTTACGTGTATGGATATTTTGCCTGCGTGCCTGTGCATCATGCAGTGCCCGTGGAGACCAGAAGAGGGCATCAGTTCCCCTGAAATGAGTTACAGGAAGTTGTTCATCTCCATGAGTTCTGAGAATTCAACCCAGGTCTTCTGAAACAGCAGTCAGTGTTCTTAATCACTGAGCCATCTCTCTAGACCCTCCCTGCAGGCTTCCACAGAGGTTTGACTAATTACATCCCTACCAACAGTGAGTAAGAGTTCCTTTCCCCCCACATTCTTGCCAGCATTTGTTATTTTCTCTTTTCTTGATGCCATTCTGATGAGGGAGATAGAATCTCAGTGTAGCTTTTGTTTTATTTTGGCCACTGTGGTTTATCTTGAGGGTCTAACTCTGTATGAGCCCACATTACCTTGAAATGCAATAGGTAGCCCAGGTTAACCTTGGCCCGCAGCAATCCTCTCGAATTAACTTCTGAGATTATGGCTTGAGTTTGAAACCAGCCTGGAATACACTGCAAAATCTTGTCTCAAAATGCCAAAACAGGGGTTTCTGGTTTCCATCCCCGATACCAAAAACAAACCCTACCCTGCACTAGTTCCCCATGTTAATTTCTGAAACCACGCCTGCAGGGTCTATACTAGGTGATCATCTCATTGCAAAGGGCATCTCAGTGAGCTGGGTTCAGTGCAGCATCTCAGAACAAACTGAGAGGAAAGGGTAAGGAGACAAAACCGAAGTGGTGGATGTCAGAGCTACATTAGGAAGGAAACACAGATCAGGGATGAGCTTCAAGCCAGGCCTGCTGACACGCGGCTGTGATCCCAGCTCCTCAGGAGGCTGACGAAAAGAGGATCACTTGTACATTCAAAGCCTGTCTCAGCCACAGACTGAGTTCTAGGCCAGCCTGGGCAAGTTAGTAAAACTATCTCTTAGGAGTGCTGGAGACACAGCCCAGTGATATCACATAGGGACATAGCTGTGTAGATCTCAACTTTTTTTTTTTTCCTGAGATGGAGTCTCTTGTATCCATCCCATCCTGGCCTCAAACTCAACACTTAGCCAAGGGTGACCTTTGGTGTGGCCATCAGAAAACAGCTTTGTAGCGACAGATCTCCCCTTAAATGGGTTCCAGGGATTTCACTCAGGTCATCAGGTATATGCAGCAAGTGCCTTGAGCAGCTGAGGCGTCTCACTGGCTTTCAACCTTTTTTCTGTTGTTGATTTGTTTGGTATGTGTGGGCATGTACTCTCGGCCAAGCCAGTGCATAATAGGCGATATCGAGTGTGTGGAGGTCAGAGGACGTGCTTGTGGACTAGTTCTCTCTCTGCCTTTACTTGGATTCTAGGAATCGAACTCGGGTTTTCAACCTTGTACAGCAAGCACCTTTACCCACTGAGCCATTTCGTTGGCCCCTCTGACGTGTTTTTAATTCCCTCTCCGCTTGCCAGGTTCTGATTTGTTGAGTCTATGAAGCAGCAACGTAAATGGTAAATTGGCCCTGGAAATAGGAAATCTGGGGGGGTACCTTCTGTGTTGAGAAAAAAAAACAGCACCCCTGCTCTGTCAGACCAAGGAAGGGCAAGCCGGGTTAGCTCTGCCTCTGCTGGGCTGGAGCAAGATCGGAAGCACCTGCCCCATAAAGGGCTTGATTCTATGACCCCAGGTGCTGGGATCACCTCCGCCTCTATTCTCAAAGCAAATGGAAAGGCAGCTTCTCCCAGCTCCGCGCAGAGGACAGTGAAGGGGTGAATGTCAGGCAGTTACACCACCCAGAACGTGGTGCAGACACGAAGTTACTCAGATGTGATGGCAGAGTAGAGGCCACACGTGACACCGGCCGGTGACGATACCAGGAGCAGGGGCAGGTTTCTGCTACTGGTCTCTAAATGCTACATGGATTTACTCTATTCCTTGCCTAAGTATATTTAATCTCTCTCTCTCTCTCTCTCTCTCTCTCTCTCTCTCTTGGAAATTTATTTTCAGCCCATCTTAGTTTTATCATCTCTCAGAATCCAAAAAAGACCTGGGAAATTATTCAAATTACTTCCATCACCGTTTTTCATTCCTGAGGCATCAATGATGTGCAAAGGGATACACATACACCTGAGAATGTTGTTGCTCTTGAGGTAACTTAATATCTCTGAGGTTTAGTATCCTCATATGTAAAAAAAAGAAAAGAAAAAAAAAGAAGAAGAAGTAAAGGGGCTGGAGAGATGGCTTAGTGGTTAGGAGCACTGGTTACTCTTCCAGAGGTCCAGGGTTCAATTCCCAGCACACACATGGCAGCTCATCATAACCATCTGTAACTCCAGTCCCAGGGGACCTCCCGGACTCTGTGGGCACCAGGCATGTAAGCACATAGTATACAGACATGCATTCAAGCAAAACACCCATGCACATAAAAATAAATAAAAATTAAAAAGATAACACCACAATGTGACCCAGATACACTATATATGTGTATGAAATTGTCAAAGAATAAATACATAAAAATCATTTAAAATTTCTCCAGGAAACCGGCACCCCGGGCACCTGGCACAGACGCTTTGAGAAATGTTCTGAGCCTCTTTCTCACAGCCAGACTCGCGGGTGCAGCTCAAGTGAGTTCCCTCCACTCCTTCTCCTGACTCACTACTATTTGCTCTCCCCCATGAGGAACAAGTTGATCAGGAAGCTGCCCTACAGCAGCAGCTTTGAAGCACGGACAACAGATACATAGGCAATGAGAGGCGCTCATTCATGCCAAGACCTGGAGACAACTTAAAAAAGAAAATCCGCGGTGAAGGTTCTGAGCTTCTGGGCTGTTTTTGGAGAAGACTACAGTGACTTGCTGACTGTGCCGGCTGGTTTTGTGTCAACTTGACACAAGCTGGAGTCACCAGAGAGGAAAGAGCTTAAGTTGAGGAAATGCCTCCATGAGATCCAGCTGTAGGGCATTTTCTCCCTTATTGATCAATGGCGGAGAGCCATCTCTGTGCTGGTGGCCCTGGGTTCCATAAGAAAGCAGGCTGAGCAAGCCATGAGGAGCAAGCCAGTAAGCAGCACCCCTCCATGGCCTCTGCATCAGCTCCTGCCTCCAGGTTCCTGCCCTGCTTGAGTTCTTGTCCTGACTTCCTTTGGTGATGAACTACAATGCTGAAGGGTAAGCCGGAAAAAATCCTTTCCTTCCCAAATTGCTTTTGCTCACGGCACTTTGCTGCAGCAGTAGAAACCCTGATTAAGACATCAATTGACACAGACATTTTGAGATTACTTAAGCAAATTACTTCCAGCAGTTCTGAGCTGGAGACGGAAGATAAAGGCATCGACACAGATGACTAACCCAGTAGGCTAATGAACTGGTTCACCAACTTTGCTTTTAAAAAGTGTTCTAACAAGTTGTTCTCATCAGAGACAGTGGCGGCCGATGTTGATTTGCACAAGGCAGCTTGTTGAGTCATGTGGATGCTTCCTTCCTGGGGGGGGGGGAGCACACAAGCCCCCTGTAAGTCAGGGTTTCACACCAGCAGCCTTTAGTTACTGACAAGCATCTCCCAAATCTAGAATCTCAGAATACATTCTGGGTGGAAATCTACATTCTAGCAAGCTCTCCAGGTGAACGCTGGCTAAAAGCATTAGCAAAGGACACGCTGTTTGACTGTCTGAGTCAGGGTCACTGTTGCTGTGATGAACCACCAGGACCAAATGCAACTTGGGGAAGGAAGGGTTTATTTGGCTTTCACCTCCATAGCACTGTTCATCACTGAACAGGATTTTTCAAACAGGAAATTTCAAACAAGGCAGGAACCTGGAGGCAGGAGCTGATGATGCACCAGCCACGGAAGAGTGCTGTTTGCCATGGTTCTCACGGCTGACTCAGCCTGCTTTTTTAGAGAACTCCAGCCACCAGCCCGGGGATGGCCTCACCGCAGCGGGCTGGGTCCTCTGCTGTCAATCACTAATGAAGAAAAAGTGCTAGGGCTTGCCTGCCAACAGCCTGATCTTACTGAGGCAGTTTCTCAACTGAGCCTCCCTCCATTCCAGTGGCTCTAGCTTGTGTCAAGTTGACATAAAACTAGCCAGCATGGTGTGACTCTGAAACCAAAGGCCCCAAACCCCTTGCTCCCTATCACTGTAGTAACAAAAGGAATGGGGAGGACGAGGAGAAGGAAGAATTAAGAAATCTGGCATCAGGGACTGGGATTATAGCTCAGGTGGTAGAATAAATTGCCTGGATTGCCTGAGGCCTGGGTTTGATCCCTAGCATCCATGTGGGTGTGGAAGTACATTCCTGTAATGCTCAAAGTCATCCCCAGCCACAATGGTGAGTTTAAGGCCAACCTGGGACACTGTTAACACAAGAAAATTAAGCATTGGTCAGGGACATTTACTCAGAGCCATTAGCCAGCCAAACAAGAAAACATTTCATCACCTTCAATGCCATAAAAAGAAATTTCTATTAAAATTTCTACTGTTGGGGAAGATGGATCAGTGGTTGAGGACTTACTGCTCTTCCAGAGGACCCAGGATGGATTCCCAGCTCATGACCATCTGTAACTCCAGTCTCAGGGGATCTGAGAGCCTCTTCTGGCCTCTGAGGGTACCAGTTATGCACATAGAGCACAGACAGACATGCAGGCAAAACACTCACACACACAACATAACAAAATAAATAAATCTAAAAACAAATATTGAGAATTAAGAAACTGTAAAGATAAAATCACATTGTCCATCAATAGGGAATTGGTTAAATAAACTGTGGCATATCCTTGTAAAGACCACTAGGCAGCTGTAAAATGAGAAAGTTTTTTATATACTGTGAAATTGTACCCTTATTGAACCCTATAAAAGCTAATGAACAGATTAAAATTCCAATGATTGTGAAGAGGTAAAGTATCGCAAGTCCTAATTATAATTAGGAGTTTAATTACAATTTATCTTGGGCTGTAATTAGGCCCCAGTAGCCACTTACTGCTATCTCTGTCTATGATCTAATACCCTGTAACTGTTAGGTAGGGTGTGTGTATGTGTGTGTGTGTGTGTGTGTGTGTGTGTGTGTGTGTGTTTGTGTGTGTGTTGTTTGTTTGTTTGTTTAGTTTTAAATGTATGACAGATCCCCAGCTTCCACCAACCCAAAAGCTAAGAAAGTCACCAGTAGCAACTGAGGCCTCCAGCAGAGGTTCCCCATTTTGTTGTCGTCCGCCTACCCAATCCACCCACCAACATATTGAAAAAGTGTCTTGATTTGTGACTTTCTTTGTTCTGGTTCTATAAAACTTCTCATAATTGCTGCCACATTCACATCGATTCCCAGACCCACCTCAGCCTCAGATAACCACTAACCTTTCATGTCTTGGAGGTTCAACTTGCCTTTCAGTGTTTTCATATGAAAGGAGGTGAGGACCTGTATTCCTTGAAGGAAGGCTCCTGTCCTAGTTAGATTTTTTTTCACTTGTGATTAACAACAAGCAATTTGGGGAAGAAAGAGTTTAATTGGCTTTCAGGTTACAGTCCATCATGGAGGGAAACCAAGACAGGAACTCAAGGCAGGAACCTGGAGGCAGGAACTAAAGCAGAGGCCATGGAGAAAGGAACACTGCTACTTGGCTCATTTTTCATGGCCTTCTCAGTTTGCTTTCTTATACAGCCCAGGTCCACCTGCAGGGCCCTCCCACATCAGTCACTGTCTTGGAGTTTCTATTGTTATGATAAACACCATGACCAAAAGCAACTTGGGGAGGAAAGGGTCTGTTTCATCTTACAGCTTTGTAGTCTATCATCCAGAGAAGTTACAGTGGGAACCTGGAGGCAAAAACTAATGCAGAGGCCATGGAGGAATGCTGGTTACTGGCATGCTTAGTCTACTTTCTTATACTATCTAGGACCACCAGCCCAGGGAATGGCACCACTCACAGTGAGCAGAGCCCTCCCACATCAATCAACAATCAAGAAAATATACCACAGGTCAGTCTGGTGGGTGCATTTTTCCAACTGAGGTTCTCTTTTCCAAAATGACTCTATCCTATGTCAAGTTGATGTTAAAAATTAGCCGACACAATCACTATTCAAGATAATGCATCACAAACTTGCCTATAGGCCAATTTGATGGAAGCATTTTCTCAAATGAGGTCCCTGATGAACCAGCCTGCCTCCATCTTAAGCTTGAAAACAATCTTATAGTAAAGACAAACTAGGTTCATTCCTGTTTATGATTAAACCTGTTTCTCAAGGATTGGGCTGTGCCCCACCTGTAACCTTAATTACAAATGGTTCTGTACAGCCTGTCCCAGGAACCAGCAACCATGCTTTTGTTTCAAAAAGTATAATAAACCGTCTTGCAACTCTGCCTTTGTTTCAAAAGATTATTTTGGCCACCTATGACTACCTTGTTACGACTACCTGTTGTTATGACTACCTTGTTATGTCCACCTTGCAATACATCTTTGCTTCAGGCGGTCGTTGTGACTAACTTGTTATGCTTATGTTTTGCTCCTGTAATCCCACCTATTTTTTTCCTGCCAAATCCCCTGCTGGAAAACCCCCTACCCCTGAGCTATAAAAACCTTGTCTTCCTCATATCCACTGCTGATCTCTCAAACCCTGCCTTAGGAGGAGGCAGCCCATGTACATGAATAAAAAAGTTTGCTTTAATTAATTTGGCCATGATGATTTGGATCAATGGTCTTCCTCCTTGAATCTTTGGAATTAACAGTACCTTCTTCCCAGATGACCCAGGCTTGTATTAAGTTGACAAAAAAAAAAAACAAAACAAAACAAAACAAACAAACAAAACCTAACCACCTCCTTTACCCAGTGAAATTTGGGGGATTCTGACATGGGCACTCCTTCTTGGCAAGTAGTACTGTGGTGGTTTGAAAGAAAATGGCCCCCCAAAAGGAGTGGCACTATTAGGAGGTATGACCTTGTTGAAGTAGGTGTGGTCTTGTTGGAGGAAGTGTGTCACTGTGGAGGTGGGCTTTGAGGTCTCTTTTCTCAAGCTTCAGTCAGTGTGACTGTCAGCCAACTTCCTGCTGCCTTCTGGGCAAGATGTAGCCAGCACCACATCTGCTGCACACTGCCATGCCCCCCATCATGATGATAATAGAATGAACCTCTGAAACTGTGAGCCATCACCTCAATTAAATGTTTTGTTTGTAAGAGTTGCCATGGTCATGGTGTCTCTTCACAGCAATAAAAACCCTAAGACAAATACTCTACAGTATGGGTATACCAGAGCAGAGTTAACTTATTTTGCCACCTGCTGACAGACACCAATATGACTCTCTTTGGTTGGGAATGACAGGCATGATTGTTTTTCTGACCTCCCTCACATGTCATGGAACCAACTAAAGTGTTGCCTCAGAGGCACAGGCTCTGTGCTGTGGAAATAGTGCATGATTAGAAGCAGTCCTTATCACAGGCAGCAAATTTCTGACCGTGTCTACCTACCATGGGATCTACAACTTCTTGGACTTAAGTTTTTAACACCAATATACCTATGTGAGTATTCCATTGTATCTGAAATTTGCATTTCTCAGATAACTAATGCACTGGCTAATTTTATGTCAACTTGACACAAGCTGGAGTTATCTGAAAGGAA
This sequence comes from Peromyscus leucopus, assembly GCF_004664715.2. Classification (NCBI taxonomy): domain Eukaryota; kingdom Metazoa; phylum Chordata; class Mammalia; order Rodentia; family Cricetidae; genus Peromyscus; species Peromyscus leucopus. The sequence continues at coordinate 16,380,684 of NC_051076.1, forward strand.
GGAATCTCCATTGAGAAAATCCCTCCCTGAGATCCAGCTGTAGGACATTTTCTTAATTAATGATTGATGGGGGCGAGCCTAGCCCATTGTGGGTGATGCCATTCCTGGGTAGTCCTGGGTTCTATAAGAAAACACACTGAGCAGACCATGATGAGCAAGCTAATAAGCAGATTAAGGGCATGTGATACCAACACCCAGCCCATTTTAACCATTTTTAAGACTACGGTTCAGTGTGGAGGTGCAATGTCTTTCATCCCAGCACTCAAGAGGCAGAGGCAGGCTGATCTCTGTGAGTTCAAGGCTGGTCTGGTCTACATAGTGAGCTCCAGAATAGCCAAGGCTACATAGAGAGATCCTGTCTCAACAATAAAATAAAACAAAAAAGTCTATAATTTGGTGCTACTAAGGGTATTCACAGCCTTGTGCACCAACCACCACTTATTTTCAGAAAACTTTCCTGACCAGAAACTCTGTACCCACTTTAAAAAAAAAAAAACCCAGCTCCTTATTAGTTCTTATTATTATCTCTTACCCCTTCTATCTCCAAATTCTGCCAATTTTTATACTTGAATCACTACAGTTCATTTTTAAGCATTTTTTTTTCTCCTTTAGGACAAGCCAAGGTAGAAGTTCTTTGATTTAAAATCATATAGCTTTGAGAAAATAACTGCCTTTGTTTAAAAGAGAGGGAAAGAAGGGGAGTCATTATGGGAGGTGTGTTATTATTCTTAGCCACCTCTGGAGTCACATGACTGTGCATGCAGTCAGGCAAAATGCTTAGTTAATCCAGGCCTACATCCTACATTATCCGCATGCATCGTGATCACGTAATCTATGGGCATGCCTGTCGTAGCTACCTAAACCCATATATAAATGTGCAAGGTAACCTATAAAAGAGGTAGTATGCACCCCTATCTCACCCACCACCACCCCACCCCACTCTCCACCCACCACCACCAACACCCCTCCACCCCACCACCCCCAACACCCCCAACCCTTCTTTTCGGTAGGCCTACCCACCTTTGCTCTATCCCTTCCCTAATAAAAACTCTTATAGTGGGTTCCATTGTACCCTCTGTTTTCTTGCTCCTAGTAAATAACACCAACAAATAAATAACAAGGTGAAGACTGTCACTCTCCTCTACGAAAGAGGCTCCAGAGCCAGCATGGTGGCACATGCCTGCAAACCCTGCAGCTGGGAGGCTGAGGCATTATTGGAAGTTTAAGGCCAACCTGTGCTGTCTATCATGCCCTTCTCAAAAATTAAAGCAACAACAAACTCCAAGCACACACAAAGACAAAGGAAGGACAAAATAGACCCCAGAGAGCATGGGGAGCAGCTTTCACCAAGATCCAATTGTCAGTCTTTCTACCTTCCAGAACCATGAGAAATAAATGTTGACTGTGTGTGGACCACTTCATTCACAACATTTTGTCATATCACCCCAACAGACTAAGACATGGAATGTCTTACCATGTAGTTCCCGATGTTCATAATTTGGAAAGTTTCTGTTGCATGATATATAAATGGTCTTATAATAAAAATCCCAGAGCCAGATATTGGAGTAAATGCTGAAAGATCAGAGAGACAAAGGAACAAGCCACAGCTAGTTCTCACCTCGCCAACTCCATGAATCCTCTCAGTCCTCAGCCGAAAGGGGTCCAGCTGAAAAGCAGTTCTCAGCTGAAACGGGCTTGAGTTCCTGTCTCCTCACACCTTATACACCTTTCTCCACCCAGCCATATTACTTTCTTCCAAGTGCTGGGATTAAAGGTGTATGCCACCTCTGCCTGGCTGTTTCTCTCCTAGACTGAATCAATCTCGTGTAGTCCAGGGTGGCTTTGAATTTACGAAGATCCAGACGGATCACTGCCTCCCAAGTGCTAGGATTAAAGATGTGTGCCACCACTGCCTGGCCTCTCTGTTTAATCTAGTGACTTGTTCTGTTCTCTGATCTTCAGGTAAATTTTATTAGGATACACAATATATCACCACAAGCCTCTGATTAAAAACAAACAAATCAGAAAACCTGAAGCTCTACCCAATCACACAATACATTTAGCGCAAACTTTGGGCCCGACAGTGCTCTCGCAGATTCTGCCATGCATTCCACAGCAAGTCTGAACTCCTCTTCTCTGCGAGCCTGTGTGCAAAGGATCCACACAAGTCCTGCTTCCTGCACATGCTGAAAATGCATGGGAGGGGCTTTTGTAAGAGCAGAACAACAGGAAAAGATAGCTGTCTACTCTCAGCAAAGGAAGTGGCCAGGAACAGTTTCCACACAGCTAGACTATGACGAGGCAAAACTGTACCTCCAGAACCTTCTTAGAACTTCTTAGAAGATTCCTCTGACACACTGGTGTGTGTGTGTGTGTGGTGTGTGTGTGTGTGTGTGTGTGTGTGTGTGTGTGTGTGTCTGTCTGTCTGTCTGTCTGTCGGGGGGAGTTGGGGGAGATCCGGTTTCTGCAGGGGTGATGGAAGGAATGCATGTGGAAATACAATGGTCCTTTTCTTTCCATTCTGCTCTCTTAGTAATTTCCCACAAAAGTACTTTTCTCCTAGAAAAGATACCTAACGTTTGTTTTCCAGATAGAGATAGGTGGGAAACGATGCTCACAAATGGGTTTCATATCTTCTGTGTGAACCCATCTTGAGGAGCATTTCTTAGTCACTGTGATGTCACTTCAATGAGTCACCTGAATTGGCTGCAGCTTTTTCTCTATTGAAAAGCCAAAGTTGCAAGGTGTTGGTGGCACACACCTTTAATCCCAGCACTGAAAGGCAGAGGCAGGCAGATCTCTGTGAATTCAAGACCAGCCTGGTCTACAGGACAAGTTTCAGGACAGCCAGAGTGGTTACACAGAGCAAACTCTGTTTAAAAAAAAAATTAGGAAAAGAAAAGCCAATTTTATTCTAATGTGTTTTTTTTTCCAGACCCATTTGGAAGTATTACCAAGAGAGGGCAGATGTGTATGTGTGTTGGTTTTCTAGTGTAGATCCTCAATTTGCACAGTTTAAATAACAGATATTGTTGTGGGTATTCACCAGAGAAGACTACTCAGACATGGGTTTAATCCAATAGAAAGTCTTTGTTAAAGCCGGGCAGTGGTGGCGCACGCCTTTAATCCCAGCACTCGGGAGGCAGAGGCAGGTGGATCTCTGTGAGTTCGAGGCCAACCTGGGCTACCAAGTGAGTTCCAGGAAAGGTGCAAAGCTACACAGAGAAACCCTGTCTTGAAAAAAAAAAAAAAAGAAAGAAAGAAAGAAAGTCTTTGTTAAGCAGCCAGCAACTACACTGAGTGTTCAGGATCGCAGTGTAGCCCTGAGCTTATCTCAGGGTGAGCTTTTAAGCACAAAAACTATATCCTGGGATGACATACTTCATTTAACAAGAACAGTTAGGCAGAAGCAGAACTACAGAAGCCAAAAAGTAAGATTAGTACATTTAGAGACTTTCCCAGAACTATTGACTTTGATGGATTAGGTCTTTGTTTTCATTTTTGGCAAGTGGTGCTGTCTACGTGCTGAGTTTTGATTCCACTGTGGAGTCGGTTGTGCTAAGGTCTGAGGGCCTGTTACAATATGTACTGTCTTCTAGTTGGAGCTGAGAAATTGAGGGTTTATCAGGGTTGATAGCTTTTAGAAGCTGTGAGGGGAGAATGCTCCAGATCTTTCTCCTTGACTTGTGGATGTCTGTCTCCCCATCTATATATAATCTCACCTGTGTCTGTTTATGTGTATTTACTTAATTTTTTCTCTTCTTTGAGTTGTATTACCTCTGTTAAACTATCTTAGATAATGTTTTCTTCTACCACTTCATATCCACTATGAAGCCTCCCTGGTGAGTTTTGTATTCCTGCTATTAGTTTCTCAACTCTAGTAATTCCCTCTGGGTCTTTATAA